>NC_135834.1:7388953-7720203 GCF_964213995.1 Mustelus asterias | reverse complement strand
GACCAGAGTGTGGGGAGAATGAGTACGACCCGAGTGTGGGGAGAATCACCACGACCAGAGTGTGGGGAGAATCGCTCCGACCAGAGTGTGGGGAGAATCACTGCAACCAGAGTGTGGGGAGAATCACTGCAACCAGAGTGTGGGGAGAATCACTGCAACCAGAGTGTGGGGAGAATCACTACGACCAGAGTGTGGGGAGAATCGCGACGACCAGAGTGTGGGGAGAATCGCTGCGGCCAGAGTGTGGGGAGAATCGGTACGACCAGAGTGTGGGGAGAATCTGTACGACCAGAGTGCGGGGAGAATCACTGCGACCAGAGTGTGGGGAGAATCGCTGCGACCAGAGTGTGGGGAGAATCACTGCGACCAGAGTGTGGGGAGAATCGCGACGACCAGAGTGTGGGGAGAATCGCAGCGACCAGAGGGTGGGGAGAATCACGACGACCAGAGTGTGGGGAGAATCACAGCGACCAGAGTGTGGGCAGAATCACTTCAACCAGAGTGTGGGGAGAATCACTGCGACCAGAGTGTGCGGAGAATCACTACGACCAGAGTGTGGGGAGAATCACTGCGACCAGAGTGTGGAGAGAATTGCTACGACCCGAGTGTGGGGAGAATGACTACGACCCGAGTGTGGGGAGAATCACCACGACCAGAGTGTGGGGAGAATCACTGCGACCAGAGTGTGGGGAGAATGACTACGACCCGAGTGTGGGGAGAATCACCACGACCAGAGTGTGGGGAGAATCACTGCGACCAGAGTGAGGGGAGAATCGCTTCAACCCGCGTGTGGGGAGAATCGCTTCAACCAGAGTGTGGGGAGAATCACTGCGACCAGAGTGTGGGGAGAATCACTACGACCAGAGTGTGGGGAGAATCGCTACGACCAGAGGGTGGGGAGAATCACTGCGACCAGAGTGTGGGGAGAATCACTCTGACCAGAGTGTGTGGAGAATCAGTATGACCAGAGTGTGTGGAGAATCAGTACGACCAGAGTGTGGGGAGAATCACTGCGACCAGACTGTGCGGAGAATCGCTACGACCAGAGTGTGGGGAGAATCACTACGAACAGAGTGTGGGGAGAATCAGTACGAATGGAGTGTGTGGAGAATCAGTACGACCAGCGTGTAGGGAGAATCGCTACGACCAGAGTGTGGGAAGAATCGCGATGACCAGAGTGTGGGGAGAATCGCTACGACCAGAGTGTGGGGAGAATCGCTAAGACCAGAGTGTGGGGAGAATCGCTACGACCAGAGTGTGGGGAGAATCGCTACGACCAGAGTGTGGGGAGAATCACTACGACCAGAGTGTGGGGAGAATCACTACGACCAGAGTGTGGGGAGAATCACTGCGACCAGAGTGTGGGGAGAATCACTGCAACCAGAGTGTGGGGAGAATCGCTGCGACCAGAGTGTGGGGAGAATCACTACGACCAAATTGTGGGGAGAATAACTACGACCAGAGTGTGGGGAGAATCACAGCGACCAGAGTGTGGGGAGAATCACTGCGACCAGAGAGTGGGGAGAATCACTGCGACCAGAGTGTGGGGAGAATCGCTTCAACCAGAGTGTGGGGAGAATCACTACGACCAGAGTGTGGGGAGAATCACTCTGACCAGAGTGTGGGGAGAATCGCTTCAACCAGAGTGTGTGGAGAATCACTGCGACAAGAGTGTGGAGAGAATTGCTACGACCAGAGAGTGGGGAGAATCACTACGACCAGAGTGTGGGGAGAATCACTGCGACCAGAGTGTGGGGAGAATCACTGCGACCAGAGCGTGGGGAGAATCACTGCGACCAGAGTGTGGGGAGAATCACTACGACCCGAGTGTGGGGAGAATGACTACGACCCGAGTGTGGGGAGAATCACCACGACCAGAGTGTGGGGAGAATCACTGCGACCAGACTGTGCGGAGAATCGCTACGACCAGAGTGTCGGGAGAATCACGACAACCAGAGTGTGTGGAGAATCGCTGCGACCAGAGTGTGGGGAGAATCGCGACGACCAGAGTGTGGGGAAAATCGCGACGACCAGAGTGTGGGGAAAATCCCTACGACCAGAGTGTGGGGAGAATCACTGCAACCAGAGTGTGGGGAGAATCGCTACGACCAGAGTATGGGGAGAATCACTACAAACAGAGTGAGGGGAGAGTCACTGCGACCAGAGTGTGGGGAGAATCACTACGACCAGAGTGTGGGGAGAATCACTACGACCAGAGTGTGGGGAGAATCGGAACGACCAGAGTGTGGGGAGAATTACTGCGACCAGAGTGTGGGGAGAATCGCTACGACCAGACTGTGCGGAGAATCGCTACGACCAGAGTGTGGGAAGAATCGCTCCGACCAGAGTGTGGGAAGAATCGCGATGACCAGAGTGTGGGGAGAATCGGTACGACCAGAGTGTGGGGAGAATCGCTACGACCAGAGTGTGGGGAGAATCACTACGACCAGAGTGTGGGGAGAATCACTACGACCAGAGTGTGGGGAGAATCACTGCAACCAGAGTGTGGGGAGAATCGCTGCGACCAGAGTGTGGGGAGAATCGCTGCGACCAGAGTGTGGGGAGAATCACTACGACCAAATTGTGGGGAGAATCACTACGACCAGAGTGTGGGGAGAATCACAGCGACCAGAGTGTGGGGAGAATCACTGCGACCAGAGTGTGGGGAGAATCGCTTCAACCAGAGTGTGGGGAGACTCACGACGACCAGAGTGTGGGGAGATTCACTACGACCAGAGTGTGGGGAGAATCGCTTCAACCAGAGTGTGTGGAGAATCACTGCGACAAGAGTGTGGAGAGAATTGCTACGACCAGAGAGTGGGGAGAATCACTACGACCAGAGTGTGGGGAGAATCACTGCGACCAGAGTGTGGGGAGAATCACTGCGACCAGAGTGTGGGGAGAATCACTACGACCCGAGTGTGGGGAGAATGACTACGACCCGAGTGTGGGGAGAATCACCACGACCAGAGTGTGGGGAGAATCACTGCGACCAGAGTGTGGGGAGAATGACTACGACCTGAGTGTGGGGAGAATCACCACGACCAGAGTGTGGGGAGAATCGCTACGACCAGAGTGTGGGGAGAATCACTACGACCAGAGTGTGGGGAGAATCACTGCAACCAGAGTGTGGGGAGAATCACTGCAACCAGAGTGTGGGGAGAATCGCGACGACCAGAGTGTGGGGAGAATCGCTACGACCAGAGTGTGGGGAGAATCTGTACGACCAGAGTGCGGGGAGAATCACTGCGACCAGAGTGTGGGGAGAATCGCTGCGACCAGAGTGTGGGGAGAATCGCTGCGACCAGAGTGTGGGGAGAATCGCGACGACCAGAGTGTGGGGAGAATCGCTGCGACCATAGGGTGGGGAGAATCACGACGACCAGAGTGTGGGGAGAATCACAGCGACCAGAGTGTGGGGAGAATCACTTCATCCAGAGTGTGGGGAGAATCACTACGACCAGAGTGTGGGGAGAATCACTACGACCAGAGTGTGGGGAGAATCACTGCGACCAGAGTGTGGAGAGAATTGCTACGACCCGAGTGTGGGGAGAATGACTACGACCCGAGTGTGGGGAGAAGCACCACGACCAGAGTGTGGGGAGAATCACTGCGACCAGAGTGTGGGGAGAATCGCTACGACCAGAGTGTGGGGAGAATCGCTACGACCAGAGTGTGGGGAGAATCGCTACGACCAGAGTGTGGGGAGAATCGCTACGACCAGAGTGTGGGGAGAATCGCTACGACCAGAGTGTGGGGAGAATCGCTACGACCAGAGTGTGGGGAGAATCGCTACGACCAGAGTGTGGGGAGAATCACTACGACCAGAGTGTGGGGAGAATCACTGCGACCAGAGTGTGGGGAGAATCACTGCAACCAGAGTGTGGGGAGAATCGCTGCGACCAGAGTGTGGGGAGAATCACTACGACCAAATTGTGGGGAGAATAACTACGACCAGAGTGTGGAGAGAATCACAGCGACCAGAGTGTGGGGAGAATCACTGCGACCAGAGAGTGGGGAGAATCACTGCGACCAGAGTGTGGGGAGAATCGCTTCAACCAGAGTGTGGGGAGAATCACTACGACCAGAGTGTGGGGAGAATCGCTTCAACCACAGTGTGTGGAGAATCACTGCGACAAGAGTGTGGAGAGAATTGCTACGACCAGAGAGTGGGGAGAATCACTACGACCAGAGTGTGGGGAGAATCACTGCGACCAGAGTGTGGGGAGAATCACTGCGACCAGAGTGTGGGGAGAATCACTGCGACCAGAGTGTGGGGAGAATCACTACGACCCGAGTGTGGGGAGAATGACTACGACCCGAGTGTGGGGAGAATCACCACGACCAGAGTGTGGGGAGAATCACCGCGACCAGAGTGTGGGGAGAATGAGTACGACCCGAGTGTGGGGAGAATCACCACGACCCGAGTGTGGGGAGAATCACCACGACCAGAGTGTGGGGAGAATCGCTCCGACCAGAGTGTGGGGAGAATCACTGCAACCAGAGTGTGGGGAGAATCACTGCAACCAGAGTGTGGGGAGAATCACTGCAACCAGAGTGTGGGGAGAATCACTACGACCAAATGGTGGGGAGAATCACTACGACCAGAGTGTGGGGAGAATCGCGACGACCAGAGTGTGGGGAGAATCGCTGCGGCCAGAGTGTGGGGAGAATCGGTACGACCAGAGTGTGGGGAGAATCTGTACGACCAGAGTGCGGGGAGAATCACTGCGACCAGAGTGTGGGGAGAATCGCTGCGACCAGAGTGTGGGGAGAATCACTGCGACCAGAGTGTGGGGAGAATCGCGACGACCAGAGTGTGGGGAGAATCGCAGCGACCAGAGTGTGGGGAGAATCGCTGCGACCAGAGTGTGGGGAGAATCACTGCGACCAGAGTGTGGGGAGAATCGCGACGACCAGAGTGCGGGGAGAATCACTGCGACCAGAGTGTGGGGAGAATCGCTGCGACCAGAGTGTGGGGAGAATCACTGCGACCAGAGGGTGGGGAGAATCACGACGACCAGAGTGTGGGGAGAATCACAGCGACCAGAGTGTGGGCAGAATCACTTCAACCAGAGTGTGGGGAGAATCACTGCGACCAGAGTGTGGAGAGAATTGCTACGACCCGAGTGTGGGGAGAATGACTACGACCCGAGTGTGGGGAGAATCACCACGACCAGAGTGTGGGGAGAATCACTGCGACCAGAGTGTGGGGAGAATGACTACGACCCGAGTGTGGGGAGAATCACCACGACCAGAGTGTGGGGAGAATCACTGCGACCAGAGTGAGGGGAGAATCGCTTCAACCCGCGTGTGGGGAGAATCGCTTCAACCAGAGTGTGGGGAGAATCACTGCGACCAGAGTGTGGGGAGAATCACTACGACCAGAGTGTGGGGAGAATCGCTACGACCAGAGGGTGGGGAGAATCACTGCGACCAGAGTGTGGGGAGAATCACTCTGACCAGAGTGTGTGGAGAATCAGTATGACCAGAGTGTGTGGAGAATCAGTACGACCAGAGTGTGGGGAGAATCACTGCGACCAGACTGTGCGGAGAATCGCTACGACCAGAGTGTGGGGAGAATCACTACGAACAGAGTGTGGGGAGAATCAGTACGAATGGAGTGTGTGGAGAATCAGTACGACCAGCGTGTAGGGAGAATCGCTACGACCAGAGTGTGGGAAGAATCGCGATGACCAGAGTGTGGGGAGAATCGCTACGACCAGAGTGTGGGGAGAATCGCTAAGACCAGAGTGTGGGGAGAATCGCTACGACCAGAGTGTGGGGAGAATCGCTACGACCAGAGTGTGGGGAGAATCACTACGACCAGAGTGTGGGGAGAATCACTACGACCAGAGTGTGGGGAGAATCACTGCGACCAGAGTGTGGGGAGAATCACTGCAACCAGAGTGTGGGGAGAATCGCTGCGACCAGAGTGTGGGGAGAATCACTACGACCAAATTGTGGGGAGAATAACTACGACCAGAGTGTGGGGAGAATCACAGCGACCAGAGTGTGGGGAGAATCACTGCGACCAGAGAGTGGGGAGAATCACTGCGACCAGAGTGTGGGGAGAATCGCTTCAACCAGAGTGTGGGGAGAATCACTACGACCAGAGTGTGGGGAGAATCACTCTGACCAGAGTGTGGGGAGAATCGCTTCAACCAGAGTGTGTGGAGAATCACTGCGACAAGAGTGTGGAGAGAATTGCTACGACCAGAGAGTGGGGAGAATCACTACGACCAGAGTGTGGGGAGAATCACTGCGACCAGAGTGTGGGGAGAATCACTGCGACCAGAGCGTGGGGAGAATCACTGCGACCAGAGTGTGGGGAGAATCACTACGACCCGAGTGTGGGGAGAATGACTACGACCCGAGTGTGGGGAGAATCACCACGACCAGAGTGTGGGGAGAATCACTGCGACCAGACTGTGCGGAGAATCGCTACGACCAGAGTGTCGGGAGAATCACGACAACCAGAGTGTGTGGAGAATCGCTGCGACCAGAGTGTGGGGAGAATCGCGACGACCAGAGTGTGGGGAAAATCGCGACGACCAGAGTGTGGGGAAAATCCCTACGACCAGAGTGTGGGGAGAATCACTGCAACCAGAGTGTGGGGAGAATCGCTACGACCAGAGTATGGGGAGAATCACTACAAACAGAGTGTGGGGAGAGTCACTGCGACCAGAGTGTGGGGAGAATCACTACGACCAGAGTGTGGGGAGAATCACTACGACCAGAGTGTGGGGAGAATCGGAACGACCAGAGTGTGGGGAGAATTACTGCGACCAGAGTGTGGGGAGAATCGCTACGACCAGACTGTGCGGAGAATCGCTACGACCAGAGTGTGGGGAGAATCGCTCCGACCAGAGTGTGGGAAGAATCGCGATGACCAGAGTGTGGGGAGAATCGGTACGACCAGAGTGTGGGGAGAATCGCTACGACCAGAGTGTGGGGAGAATCACTACGACCAGAGTGTGGGGAGAATCACTACGACCAGAGTGTGGGGAGAATCACTGCAACCAGAGTGTGGGGAGAATCGCTGCGACCAGAGTGTGGGGAGAATCGCTGCGACCAGAGTGTGGGGAGAATCACTACGACCAAATTGTGGGGAGAATCACTACGACCAGAGTGTGGGGAGAATCACAGCGACCAGAGTGTGGGGAGAATCACTGCGACCAGAGTGTGGGGAGAATCGCTTCAACCAGAGTGTGGGGAGACTCACTACGACCAGAGTGTGGGGAGATTCACTACGACCAGAGTGTGGGGAGAATCACTTCAACCAGAGTGTGTGGAGAATCACTGCGACAAGAGTGTGGAGAGAATTGCTACGACCAGAGAGTGGGGAGAATCACTACGACCAGAGTGTGGGGAGAATCACTGCGACCAGAGTGTGGGGAGAATCACTGCGACCAGAGTGTGGGGAGAATCACTACGACCCGAGTGTGGGGAGAATGACTACGACCCGAGTGTGGGGAGAATCACCACGACCAGAGTGTGGGGAGAATCACTGCGACCAGAGTGTGGGGAGAATGACTACGACCTGAGTGTGGGGAGAATCACCACGACCAGAGTGTGGGGAGAATCGCTACGACCAAATTGTGGGGAGAATAACTACGACCAGAGTGTGGAGAGAATCACAGCGACCAGAGTGTGGGGAGAATCACTGCGACCAGAGAGTGGGGAGAATCACTGCGACCAGAGTGTGGGGAGAATCGCTTCAACCAGAGTGTGGGGAGAATCACTACGACCAGAGTGTGGGGAGAATCGCTTCAACCACAGTGTGTGGAGAATCACTGCGACAAGAGTGTGGAGAGAATTGCTACGACCAGAGAGTGGGGAGAATCACTACGACCAGAGTGTGGGGAGAATCACTGCGACCAGAGTGTGGGGAGAATCACTGCGACCAGAGTGTGGGGAGAATCACTGCGACCAGAGTGTGGGGAGAATCACTACGACCCGAGTGTGGGGAGAATGACTACGACCCGAGTGTGGGGAGAATCACCACGACCAGAGTGTGGGGAGAATCACCGCGACCAGAGTGTGGGGAGAATGAGTACGACCCGAGTGTGGGGAGAATCACCACGACCAGAGTGTGGGGAGAATCGCTACGACCAGAGTGTGGGGAGAATAACTACGACCAGAGTGTGGGGAGAATCACTGCAACCAGAGTGTGGGGAGAATCACTGCAACCAGAGAGTGGGGAGAATCACTGCAACCAGAGTTTGGGGGAATCACTACGACCAGAGTGTGGGGAGAATCACTACGACCAGAGTGTGGGGAGAATCACAGCGACCAGAGTGTGGGGAGAATCACTACGACCAGAGTGTGGGGAGAATCGCTGCGACCAGAGTGTGGGGAGAATCACGACGACCAGAGTGTGGGGAGAATCACAGCGACCAGAGTGTGGGGAGAATCACTACGACCAAATTGTGGGGAGAATAACTACGACCAGAGTGTGGGGAGAATCACTGCGACCAGAGAGTGGGGAGAATCACTGCGACCAGAGTGTGGGGAGAATCGCTTCGACCAGAGTGTGGGGAGAATCACTACGACCAGAGTGTGGGGAGAATCGCTTCAACCACAGTGTGTGGAGAATCACTGCGACAAGAGTGTGGAGAGAATTGCTACGACCAGAGAGTGGGGAGAATCACTACGACCAGAGTGTGGGGAGAATCACTGAGACCAGAGTGTGGGGAGAATCACTGCGACCAGAGTGTGGGGAGAATCACTGCGACCAGAGTGTGGGGAGAATCACTACGAGCCGAGTGTGGGGAGAATGACTACGACCCGAGTGTGGGGAGAATCACCACGACCAGAGTGTGGGGAGAATCACCGCGACCAGAATGTGGGGAGAATGAGTACGACCCGAGTGTGGGGAGAATCACCACGACCAGAGTGTGGGGAGAATCGCTACGACCAGAGTGTGGGGAGAATAACTACGACCAGAGTGTGGGGAGAATCACTGCAACCAGAGTGTGGGGAGAATCACTGCAACCAGAGAGTGGGGAGAATCACTGCAACCAGAGTTTGGGGGAATCACTACGACCAGAGTGTGGGGAGAATCTCTACGACCAGAGTGTGGGGAGAATCACAGCGACCAGAGTGTGGGGAGAATCACTACGACCAGAGTGTGGGGAGAATCGGAACGACCAGAGTGTGGGGAGAATCACTGCGACCAGAGTGTGGGGAGAATCGCTACGACCAGAGGGTGGGGAGAATCACTGCGACCAGAGTGTGGGGAGAATCACTCTGACCAGAGTGTGTGGAGAATCAGTATGACCAGAGTGTGGGGAGAATCAGTATGACCAGAGTGTGGGGAGAATCACTGCGACCAGACTGTGCGGAGAATCGCTACGACCAGAGTGTGGGGAGAATCACTACGAACAGAGTGTGGGGAGAATCAGTACGAATGGAGTGTGTGGAGAATCAGTACGACCAGCGTGTAGGGAGAATCGCTACGACCAGAGTGTGGGAAGAATCGCTACGACCAGAGTGTGGGGAGAATCGCTACGACCAGAGTGTGGGGAGAATCACTACGACCAGAGTGTGGGGAGAATCACTACGACCAGAGTGTGGGGAGAATCACTGCAACCAGAGTGTGGGGAGAATCACTGCAACCAGAGTGTGGGGAGAATCGCTGCGACCAGAGTGTGGGGAGAATCACTCCGACCAGAGTGTGGGGAGAATCGCGATGACCAGAGTGTGGGGAGAATCACTAGGACCAGAGTGTGGGGAGAATCACTATGACCAGAGTGTGGGGAGAATCACTACGACCAGAGTGTGGGGAGAATCACTACGACCAGAGTGTGGGGAGAATCACTACGACCAGAGTGTGGGGAGAATCACTGCGACCAGAGTGTGGGGAGAATCACTGCGATCAGAGTGTGGGGAGAATCACTACGACCAGAGTGTGGGCAGAATCGCTACGACCAGAGTGTGGGGAGAATCGCTACGACCAGAGTGGGGGGAGAATCACGACAACCAGAGTGTGGGGAGAATCACTGCGACCAGAGTGTGGGGAGAATCGCTGCGACCAGAGTGTGGGGAGAATCGCTATGACCAGAGTGTGGGGAGAATCACTGCGACCAGAGTGTGGGGAGAATCGCTATGACCAGAGTGTGGGGAGAATCACTGCGACCAGAGTTTGGGGGAATCACTACGACCAGAGTGTGGGGAGAATCACTACGACCAGAGTGTGGGGAGAATCGCTGCAACCAGAGTGTGGGGAGAATCACGACGACCAGAGTGTGGGGAGAATCACAGCGACCAGAGTGTGGGGAGAATCGCTACGACCAAATTGTGGGGAGAATAACTACGACCAGAGTGTGGGGAGAATCACAGCGACCAGAGTGTGGGGAGAATCACTGCGACCAGAGAGTGGGGAGAATCACTGCGACCAGAGTGTGGGGAGAATCGCTTCAACCAGAGTGTGGGGAGAATCACTACGACCAGAGTGTGGGGAGAATCACTACGACCAGAGTGTGGGGAGAATCGCTTCAACCAGAGTGTGTGGAGAATCACTGCGACAAGAGTGTGGAGAGAATTGCTACGACCAGAGAGTGGGGAGAATCACTACGACCAGAGTGTGGGGAGAATCACTGCGACCAGAGAGTGGGGAGAATCACTGCAACCAGAGTTTGGGGGAATCACTACGACCAGAGTGTGGGGAGAATCACTACGACCAGAGTGTGGGGAGAATCACAGCGACCAGAGTGTGGGGAGAATCACTACGACCAGAGTGTGGGGAGAATCGGAACGACCAGAGTGTGGGGAGAATCACTGCGACCAGAGTGTGGGGAGAATCGCTACGACCATAGGGTGGGGAGAATCACTGCGACCAGAGTGTGGGGAGAATCACTCTGACCAGAGTGTGTGGAGAATCAGTATGACCAGAGTGTGGGGAGAATCAGTATGACCAGAGTGTGGGGAGAATCACTGCGACCAGACTGTGCGGAGAATCGCTACGACCAGAGTGTGGGGAGAATCACTACGAACAGAGTGTGGGGAGAATCAGTACGAATGGAGTGTGTGGAGAATCAGTACGACCAGCGTGTAGGGAGAATCGCTACGACCAGAGTGTGGGAAGAATCGCTACGACCAGAGTGTGGGGAGAATCGCTACGACCAGAGTGTGGGGAGAATCACTACGACCAGAGTGTGGGGAGAATCACTGCGACCAGAGTGTGGGGAGAATCACTGCAACCAGAGTGTGGGGAGAATCGCTGCGACCAGAGTGTGGGGAGAATCACTCCGACCAGAGTGTGGGGAGAAGCGCGATGACCAGAGTGTGGGGAGAATCAGTATGACCAGAGTGTGGGGAGAATCACTGCGACCAGAGTGTGGGGAGAATCACTGCGACCAGAGTGTGGGGAGAATCACTAGGACCAGAGTGTGGGGAGAATCACTAGGACCAGAGTGTGGGGAGAATCACTGCGACCAGAGTGTGGGGAGAATCACTAGGACCAGAGTGTGGGGAGAATCGCTGCGACCAGAGTGTGGGGAGAATCACTTCGACCAGAGTGTGGGGAGAATCACTGCGACCAGAGTGTGGGGAGAATCACTGCGACCAGAGTGTGGGGAGAATCACTACGACCAGAGTGTGGGGAGAATCACTACGACCAGAGTGTGGGGAGAATCACTACGACCAGAGTGTGGGGAGAATCACTGCGACCAGAGTGTGGGGAGAATCACTACGACCAGAGTGTGGGGAGAATCACTGCGATCAGAGTGTGGGGAGAATCACTGCGACCAGAGTGTGGGCAGAATCGCTACGACCAGAGTGTGGGGAGAATCGCTACGACCAGAGTGTGGGGAGAATCACGACAACCAGAGTGTGGGGAGAATCACTGCGACCAGAGTGTGGGGAGAATCACTAGGACCAGAGTGTGGGGAGAATCACTGCGACCAGAGTGTGGGGAGAATCACTACGACCAGAGTGTGGGGAGAATCACTAGGACCAGAGTGTGGGGAGAATCACTGCGACCAGAGTGTGGGGAGAATCACTACGACCAGAGTGTGGGGAGAATCGCTGCGACCAGAGTGTGGGGAGAATCACTTCGACCAGAGTGTGGGGAGAATCACTGCGACCAGAGTGTGGGGAGAATCACTGCGACCAGAGTGTGGGGAGAATCACTACGACCAGAGTGTGGGGAGAATCACTACGACCAGAGTGTGGGGAGAATCACTACGACCAGAGTGTGGGGAGAATCACTGCGACCAGAGTGTGGGGAGAATCACTACGACCAGAGTGTGGGGAGAATCACTGCGATCAGAGTGTGGGGAGAATCACTGCGACCAGAGTGTGGGCAGAATCGCTACGACCAGAGTGTGGGGAGAATCGCTACGACCAGAGTGTGGGGAGAATCACGACAACCAGAGTGTGGGGAGAATCACTGCGACCAGAGTGTGGGGAGAATCGCTGCGACCAGAGTGTGGGGAGAATCGCTATGACCAGAGTGTGGGGAGAATCACTGCGACCAGAGTGTGGGGAGAATCGCTATGACCAGAGTGTGGGGAGAATCACTGCGACCAGAGTGTGGGGAGAATCGCTATGACCAGAGTGTGGGGAGAATCACTACGACCAGAGTGTGGGGGGAATCACTACGACCAGAGTGTGGGGAGAATCACTACGACCAGAGTGTGGGGAGAATCGCTGCAACCAGAGTGTGGGGAGAATCACGACGACCAGAGTGTGGGGAGAATCACAGCGACCAGAGTGTGGGGAGAATCACTGCGACCAGAGAGTGGGGAGAATCACTGCGACCAGAGTGTGGGGAGAATCGCTTCAACCAGAGTGTGGGGAGAATCGCTACGACCAAATTGTGGGGAGAATAACTACGACCAGTGTGTGGGGAGAATCACAGTGACCAGAGTGTGGGGAGAATCACTGCGACCAGAGAGTGGGGAGAATCACTGCGACCAGAGTGTGGGGAGAATCGCTTCAACCAGAGTGTGGGGAGAATCACTACGACCAGAGTGTGGGGAGAATCACTACGACCAGAGTGTGGGGAGAATCGCTTCAACCAGAGTGTGTGGAGAATCACTGCGACAAGAGTGTGGAGAGAATTGCTACGACCAGAGAGTGGGGAGAATCACTACGACCAGAGTGTGGGGAGAATCACTGCGACCAGAGTGTTGGGAGAATCACTGCGACCAGAGTGTCGGGAGAATCACTGCGACCAGAGTGTGGGGAGAATCACTACGACCCGAGTGTGGGGAGAATGACTACGACCCGAGTGTGGGGAGAATCACCACGACCAGAGTGTGGGGAGAATAACTGCGACCAGAGTGTGGGGAGAATGAGTACGACCCGAGTGTGGGGAGAATCACCACGACCAGAGTGTGGGGAGAATCGCGACGACCAGAGTGTGGGGAGAATCACTACGACCAGAGTGTGGGGAGAATCACTGCAACCAGAGTGTGGGGAGAATCACTGCAACCAGAGTGTGGGGAGAATCACTGCAACCAGAGTTTGGGGAGAATCACTACGACCGAATGGTGGGGTGAATCACTACGACCAGAGTGTGGGGAGAATCGCGACGACCAGAGTGTGGGGAAAATCGCTGCGGCCAGAGTGTGGGGAGAATCGGTACGACCAGAGTGTGGGGAGAATCTGTACGACCAGAGTGCGGGGAGAATCACTGCTACCAGAGTGTGGGGAGAATCGCTGCGACCAGAGTGTGGGGAGAATCACTGCGACCAGAGTGTGGGGAGAATCGCGACGACCAGAGTGTGGGGAGAATCGCTGCGACCAGAGGGTGGGGAGAATCACGACGACCAGAGTGTGGGGAGAATCACAGCGACCAGAGTGTGGGCAGAATCACTTCAACCAGAGTGTGGGGAGAATCACTACGACCAGAGTGTGCGGAGAATCACTACGACCAGAGTGTGGGGAGAATCACTGCGACCAGAGTGTGGAGAGAATTGCTACGACCCGAGTGTGGGGAGAATGACTACGACCCGAGTGTGGGGAGAATCACCACGACCAGAGTGTGGGGAGAATCACTGCGACCAGAGTGTGGGGAGAATGACTACGACCCGAGTGTGGGGAGAATCACCACGACCAGAGTGTGGGGAGAATCACTGTGACCAGAGTGAGGGGAGAATCGCTTCAACCCGAGTGTGGGGAGAATCGCTTCAACCAGAGTGTGGGGAGAATCACTGCGACCAGAGTGTGGGGAGAATCACTACGACCAGAGTGTGGGGAGAATCGCTACGACCAGAGGGTGGGGAGAATCACTGCGACCAGAGTGTGGGGAGAATCACTCTGACCAGAGTGTGTGGAGAATCAGTATGACCAGAGTGTGTGGAGAATCAGTACGACCAGAGTGTGGGGAGAATCACTGCGACCAGACTGTGCGGAGAATCGCTACGACCAGAGTGTGGGGAGAATCACTACGAACAGAGTGTGGGGAGAATCAGTACGAATGGAGTGTGTGGAGAATCATTACGACCAGCGTGTAGGGAGAATCGCTACGACCAGAGTGTGGGAAGAATCGCGATGACCAGAGTGTGGGGAGAATCGCTACGACCAGAGTGTGGGGAGAATCGCTACGACCAGAGTGTGGGGAGAATCGCTACGACCAGAGTGTGGGGAGAATCGCTACGACCAGAGTGTGGGGAGAATCACTACGACTAGAGTGTGGGGAGAATCACTACGACCAGAGTGTGGGGAGAATCACTGCGACCAGAGTGTGGGGAGAATCACTGCAACCAGAGTGTGGGGAGAATCGCTGCGACCAGAGTGTGGGGAGAATCACTACGACCAAATTGTGGGGAGAATAACTACGACCAGAGTGTGGAGAGAATCACTACGACCAGAGTGTGGGGAGAATCACTGCGACCAGAGAGTGGGGAGAATCACTGCGACCAGAGTGTGGGGAGAATCGCTTCAACCAGAGTGTGGGGAGAATCACTGCGACAAGAGTGTGGAGAGAATTGCTACGACCAGAGAGTGGGGAGAATCACTACGACCAGAGTGTGGGGAGAATCACTGCGACCAGAGTGTGGGGAGAATCACTGCGACCAGAGTGTGGGGAGAATCACCGCGACCAGAGTGTGGGGAGAATGAGTACGACCCGAGTGTGGGGAGAATCACCACGACCAGAGTGTGGGGAGAATCGCTACGACCAGAGTGTGGGGAGAATAACTACGACCAGAGTGTGGGGAGAATCACTGCAACCAGAGTGTGGGGAGATTCACTGCAACCAGAGAGTGGGGAGAATCACTGCACCCAGAGTTTGGGGGAATCACTACGACCAGAGTGTGGGGAGAATCACTACAACCAGAGTGTGGGGAGAATCGCTGCGACCAGAGTGTGGGGAGAATCACGACGACCAGAGTGTGGGGAGAATCACAGAGACCAGAGTGTGGGGAGAATCACTACGACCAAATTGTGGGGAGAATAACTACGACCAGAGTGTGGTGAGAATCACTGCGACCAGAGTGTGGGGAGAATCACAGCGACCAGAGTGTTGGGAGAATCACTGCGACCAGAGAGTGGGGAGAATCACTGCGACCAGAGAGTGGGGAGAATCACTGCGACCAGAGTGTGGGGAGAATCGCTTCAACCAGAGTGTGGGGAGAATCAGTACGACCAGAGTGTGGGGAGAATCACTACGACCAGAGTGTGGGGAGAATCGCTTCAACCAGAGTGTGTGGAGAATCACTGCGACAAGAGTGTGGAGAGAATTGCTACGACCAGAGAGTGGGGAGAATCACTACGACCAGAGTGTGGGGAGAATCACTGCGACCAGAGTGTGGGGAGAATCACTGCGACCAGAGTGTCGGGAGAATCACTGCGACCAGAGTGTGGGGAGAATCACTACGACCCGAGTGTGGGGAGAATAACTACGACCCGAGTGTGGGGAGAATCACCACGACCAGAGTGTGGGGAGAATAACTGCGACCAGAGTGTGGGGAGAATGAGTATGACCCGAGTGTGGGGAGAATCACCACGACCAGAGTGTGGGGAGAATCGCTACGACCAGAGTGTGGGGAGAATCACTACGACCAGAGTGTGGGGAGAATCACTGCAACCAGAGTGTGGGGAGAATCACTGCAACCAGAGTGTGGGGAGAATCACTACGACCAAATGGTGGGGAGAATCACTACGACCAGAGTGTGGGGAGAACCGCGACGACCAGAGTGTGGGGAGAATCGCTGCGGCCAGAGTGTGGGGAGAATCGGTACGACCAGAGTGTGGGGAGAATCTGTACGACCAGAGTGCGGGGAGAATCACTGCGACCAGAGTGTGGGGAGAATCGCTGCGACCAGAGTGTGGGGAGAATCACTGCGACCAGAGTGTGGGGAGAATCGCGACGACCAGAGTGTGGGGAGAATCGCTGCGACCAGAGGGTGGGGAGAATCACGACGACCAGAGTGTGGGGAGAATCACAGCGACCAGAGTGTGGGCAGAATCACTTCAACCAGAGTGTGGGGAGAATCACTACGACCAGAGTGTGCGGAGAATCACTACGACCAGAGTGTGGGGAGAATCACTGCGACCAGAGTGTGGAGAGAATTGCTACGACCCGAGTGTGGGGAGAATGACTACGACCCGAGTGTGGGGAGAATCACCACGACCAGAGTGTGGGGAGAATCACTGCGACCAGAGTGTGGGGAGAATCGCTACGACCCGAGTGTGGGGAGAATCACTGCGACCAGAGTGAGGGGAGAATCGCTTCAACCCGAGTGTGGGGAGAATCGCTTCAACCAGAGTGTGGGGAGAATCACTGCGACCAGAGTGTGGGGAGAATCACTACGACCAGAGTGTGGGGAGAATCGCTACGACCAGAGGGTGGGGAGAATCACTGCGACCAGAGTGTGGGGAGAATCACTCTGACCAGAGTGTGTGGAGAATCAGTATGACCAGAGTGTGTGGAGAATCAGTACGACCAGAGTGTGGGGAGAATCACTGCGACCAGACTGTGCGGAGAATCGCTACGACCAGAGTGTGGGGAGAATCACTACGAACAGAGTGTGGGGAGAATCAGTACGAATGGAGTGTGTGGAGAATCAGTACGACCAGCGTGTAGGGAGAATCGCTACGACCAGAGTGTGGGAAGAATCGCGATGACCAGAGTGTGGGGAGAATCGCTACAACCAGAGTGTGGGGAGAATCGCTAAGACCAGAGTGTGGGGAGAATCGCTACGACCAGGGTGTGGGGAGAATCGCTACGACCAGAGTGTGGGGAGAATCGCTACGACCAGAGTGTGGGGAGAATCACTACGACCAGAGTGTGGGGAGAATCACTGCGACCAGAGTGTGGGGAGAATCACTACGACCAGAGGGTGGGGAGAATCGCTGCGACCAGAGTGTGGGGAGAATCACTGCGACCAG
The DNA here is from genome assembly GCF_964213995.1 of Mustelus asterias. Lineage (NCBI taxonomy): Eukaryota > Metazoa > Chordata > Chondrichthyes > Carcharhiniformes > Triakidae > Mustelus > Mustelus asterias. The sequence goes on along the minus strand of NC_135834.1, from coordinate 7,702,860 downwards.
AGTGTCGGGAGAATCACTGCGACCAGAGTGTGGGGAGAATCACTACGACCCGAGTGTGGGGAGAATGACTACGACCCGAGTGTGGGGAGAATCACCACGACCAGAGTGTGGGGAGAATAACTGCGACCAGAGTGTGGGGAGAATGAGTACGACCCGAGTGTGGGGAGAATCACCACGACCAGAGTGTGGGGAGAATCGCTACGACCAGAGTGTGGGGAGAATCACTACGACCAGAGGGTGGGGAGAATCACTGCAACCAGAGTGTGGGGAGAATCACTGCAACCAGAGTGTGGGGAGAATCACTGCAACCAGAGTGTGGGGAGAATCACTGCAACCAGAGTGTGGGGAGAATCACTACGACCAAATGGTGGGGAGAATCACTACGACCAGAGTGTGGGGAGAATCGCGACGACCAGAGTGTGGGGAGAATCGCTGCGGCCAGAGTGTGGGGAGAATCGGTACGACCAGAGTGTGGGGAGAATCTGTACGACCAGAGTGCGGGGAGAATCACTGCGACCAGAGTGTGGGGAGAATCGCTGCGACCAGAGTGTGGGGAGAATCACTGCGACCAGAGTGTGGGGAGAATCGCGACGACCAGAGTGTGGGGAGAATCGCTGCGACCAGAGGGTAGGGAGAATCACGACGACCAGAGTGTGGGGAGAATCACTACGACCAGAGTGTGCGGAGAATCACTACGACCAGAGTGTGGGGAGAATCACTGCGACCAGAGTGTGGAGAGAATTGCTACGACCCGAGTGTGGGGAGAATGACTACGACCCGAGTGTGGGGAGAATCACCACGACCAGAGTGTGGGGAGAATCACTGCGACCAGAGTGTGGGGAGAATGACTACGACCCGAGTGTGGGGAGAATCACCACGACCAGAGTGTGGGGAGAATCACTGTGACCAGAGTTTGGGGAGAATCACTGCGACCAGAGTGAGGGGAGAATCGCTTCAACCCGAGTGTGGGGAGAATCGCTTCAACCAGAGTGTGGGGAGAATCACTGCGACCAGAGTGTGGGGAGAATCACTACGACCAGAGTGTGGGGAGAATCGCTACAACCAGAGGGTGGGGAGAATCACTGCGACCAGAGTGTGGGGAGAATCACTCTGACCAGAGTGTGTGGAGAATCAGTATGACCAGAGTGTGTGGAGAATCAGTACGACCAGAGTGTGGGGAGAATCACTGCGACCAGACTGTGCGGAGAATCGCTACGACCAGAGTGTGGGGAGAATCACTACGAACAGAGTGTGGGGAGAATCAGTACGAATGGAGTGTGTGGAGAATCAGTACGACCAGCGTGTAGGGAGAATCGCTACGACCAGAGTGTGGGAAGAATCGCGATGACCAGAGTGTGGGGAGAATCGCTACGACCAGAGTGTGGGGAGAATCGCTAAGACCAGAGTGTGGGGAGAATCGCTACGACCAGAGTGTGGGGAGAATCGCTACGACCAGAGTGTGGGGAGAATCACTACGACCAGAGTGTGGGGAGAATCACTACGACCAGAGTGTGGGGAGAATCACTGCGACCAGAGTGTGGGGAGAATCACTGCAACCAGAGTGTGGGGAGAATCGCTGCGACCAGAGTGTGGGGAGAATCACTACGACCAAATTGTGGGGAGAATAACTACGACCAGAGTGTGGGGAGAATCACAGCGACCAGAGTGTGGGGAGAATCACTGCGACCAGAGAGTGGGGAGAATCACTGCGACCAGAGTGTGGGGAGAATCGCTTCAACCAGAGTGTGGGGAGAATCACTACGACCAGAGTGTGGGGAGAATCACTACGACCAGAGGGTGGGGAGAATCGCTTCAACCAGAGTGTGTGGAGAATCACTGCGACAAGTGTGTGGAGAGAATTGCTACGACCAGAGAGTGGGGAGAATCACTACGACCAGAGTGTGGGGAGAATCACTGCGACCAGAGTGTGGGGAGAATCACTGCGACCAGAGCGTGGGGAGAATCACTGCGACCAGAGTGTGGCGAGAATCACTACGACCCGAGTGTGGGGAGAATGACTACGACCCGAGTGTGGGGAGAATCACCACGACCAGAGTGTGGGGAGAATCACTGCGACCAGAGTGTGGGGAGAATGAGTACGACGCGAGTGTGGGGAGAATCACCACGACCAGAGTGTGGGGAGAATCGCTACGACCAGAGTGTGGGGAGAATAACTATGACCAGAGTGTGGGGAGAATCACTGCAACCAGAGTGTGGGGAGAATCACTGCGACCAGAGTGTGAGGAGAATCACTGCAACCAGAGTGTGGGGAGAATCGCTGCGACCAGAGTGTGGGGAGAATCACTACGACCAAATTGTGGGGAGAATAACTACGACCAGAGTGTGGGGAGAATCACAGCGACCAGAGTGTGGGGAGAATCACTGCGACCAGAGAGTGGGGAGAATCACTGCGACCAGAGTGTGGGGAGAATCAGTAAGACCAGAGTGTGGGGAGAATCGCTACGACCAGAGTGTGTGGAGAATCACTACGACCAGAGTGTGGGGAGAATCACTATGACCAGAGTGTCGGGAGAATCACGACAACCAGAGTGTGTGGAGAATCGCTGCGACCAGAGTGTGGGGAGAATCGCGACGACCAGAGTGTGGGGAAAACCGCGACGACCAGAGTGTGGGGAAAATCCCTACGACCAGAGTGTGGGGAGAATCACTGCAACCAGAGTGTGGGGAGAATCGCTACGACCAGAGTATGGGGAGAATCACTACAAACAGAGTGTGGGGAGAGTCACTGCGACCAGAGTGTGGGGAGAATCACTACGACCAGAGTGTGGGGAGAATCGGAACGACCAGAGTGTGGGGAGAATCACTGCGACCCGAGTGTGGGGAGAATCGCTACGACCAGAGGGTGGGGAGAATCACTGCGACCAGAGTGTGGGGAGAATCACTCTGACCAGAGTGTGTGGAGAATCAGTATGACCAGAGTGTGTGGAGAATCAGTACGACCAGAGTGTGGGGAGAATCAGTACGACCAGAGTGTGGGGAGAATCACTGCGACCAGACTGTGCGGAGAATCGCTACGACCAGAGTGTGGGGAGAATCGCTACGACCAGAGTGTGGGAAGAATCGCGATGACCAGAGTGTGGGGAGAATCGGTACGACCAGAGTGTGGGGAGAATCGCTACGACCAGAGTGTGGGGAGAATCACTACGACCAGAGTGTGGGGAGAATCACTACGACCAGAGTGTGGGGAGAATCACTGCAACCAGAGTGTGGGGAGAATCGCTGCGACCAGAGTGTGGGGAGAATCGCTGCGACCAGAGTGTGGGGAGAATCACTACGACCAAATTGTGGGGAGAATCACTACGACCAGAGTGTGGGGAGAATCACAGCGACCAGAGTGTGGGGAGAATCACTGCGACCAGAGTGTGGGGAGAATCGCTTCAACCAGAGTGTGGGGAGACTCACTACGACCAGAGTGTGGGGAGATTCACTACGACCAGAGTGTGGGGAGAATCGCTTCAACCAGAGTGTGTGGAGAATCACTGCGACAAGAGTGTGGAGAGAATTGCTACGACCAGAGAGTGGGGAGAATCACTACGACCAGTGTGTGGGGAGAATCACTGCGACCAGAGTGTGGGGAGAATCACTGCGACCAGAGTGTGGGGAGAATCACTACGACCCGAGTGTGGGGAGAATGACTACGACCCGAGTGTGGGGAGAATCACCACGACCAGAGTGTGGGGAGAATCACTGCGACCAGAGTGTGGGGAGAATGACTACGACCTGAGTGTGGGGAGAATCACCACGACCAGAGTGTGGGGAGAATCGCTACGACCAGAGTGTGGGGAGAATCACTACGACCAGAGTGTGGGGAGAATGACTGCAACCAGAGTGTGGGGAGAATCGCGACGACCAGAGTGTGGGGAGAATCGCTGCGACCAGAGTGTGGGGAGAATCTGTACGACCAGAGTGCGGGGAGAATCACTGCGACCAGAGTGTGGGGAGAATCGCTGCGACCAGAGTGTGGGGAGAATCGCTGCGACCATAGGGTGGGGAGAATCACGACGACCAGAGTGTGGGGAGAATCACAGCGACCAGAGTGTGGGGAGAATCACTTCATCCAGAGTGTGGGGAGAATCACTACGACCAGAGTGTGGGGAGAATCACTACGACCAGAGTGTGGGGAGAATCACTGCGACCAGAGTGTGGAGAGAATTGCTACGACCCGAGTGTGGGGAGAATGACTACGACCCGAGTGTGGGGAGAAGCACCACGACCAGAGTGTTGGGAGAATCACTGCGACCAGAGTGTGGGGAGAATCGCTACGACCAGAGTGTGGGGAGAATCGCTACGACCAGAGTGTGGGGAGAATCGCTACGACCAGAGTGTGGGGAGAATCGCTACGACCAGAGTGTGGGGAGAATCGCTACGACCAGAGTGTGGGGAGAATCACTACGACCAGAGTGTGGGGAGAATCACTACGACCAGAGTGTGGGGAGAATCACTGCGACCAGAGTGTGGGGAGAATCAGTGCAACCAGAGTGTGGGGAGAATCGCTGCGACCAGAGTGTGGGGAGAATCACTACGACCAAATTGTGGGGAGAATAACTACGACCAGAGTGTGGAGAGAATCACAGCGACCAGAGTGTGGGGAGAATCACTGCGACCAGAGAGTGGGGAGAATCACTGCGACCAGAGTGTGGGGAGAATCGCTTCAAACAGAGTGTGGGGAGAATCACTACGACCAGAGTGTGGGGAGAATCGCTTCAACCACAGTGTGTGGAGAATCACTGCGACAAGAGTGTGGAGAGAATTGCTACGACCAGAGAGTGGGGAGAATCACTACGACCAGAGTGTGGGGAGAATCACTGCGACCAGAGTGTGGGGAGAATCACTGCGACCAGAGTGTGGGGAGAATCACTGCGACCAGAGTGTGGGGAGAATCACTACGACCCGAGTGTGGGGAGAATGACTACGACCCGAGTGTGGGGAGAATCACCACGACCAGAGTGTGGGGAGAATCACCGCGACCAGAGTGTGGGGAGAATGAGTACGACCCGAGTGTGGGGAGAATCACCACGACCAGAGTGTGGGGAGAATCGCTACGACCAGAGTGTGGGGAGAATAACTACGACCAGAGTGTGGGGAGAATCACTGCAACCAGAGTGTGGGGAGAATCACTGCAACCAGAGAGTGGGGAGAATCACTGCAACCAGAGTTTGGGGGAATCACTACGACCAGAGTGTGGGGAGAATCACTACGACCAGAGTGTGGGGAGAATCACAGCGACCAGAGTGTGGGGAGAATCACTACGACCAGAGTGTGGGGAGAATCGCTGCGACCAGAGTGTGGGGAGAATCACGACGACCAGAGTGTGGGGAGAATCACAGCGACCAGAGTGTGGGGAGAATCACTACGACCAAATTGTGGGGAGAATAACTACGACCAGAGTGTGGGGAGAATCACTGCGACCAGAGAGTGGGGAGAATCACTGCGACCAGAGTGTGGGGAGAATCGCTTCGACCAGAGTGTGGGGAGAATCGCTACGACCAGAGTGTGGGGAGAATCGCTTCGACCACAGTGTGTGGAGAATCACTGCGACAAGAGTGTGGAGAGAATTGCTACGACCAGAGAGTGGGGAGAATCACTACGACCAGAGTGTGGGGAGAATCACTGCGACCAGAGTGTGGGGAGAATCACTGCGACCAGAGTGTGGGGAGAATCACTGCGACCAGAGTGTGGGGAGAATCACTACGACCCGAGTGTGGGGAGAATGACTACGACCCGAGTGTGGGGAGAATCACCACGACCAGAGTGTGGGGATAATCACCGCGACCAGAGTGTGGGGAGAATGAGTACGACCCGAGTGTGGGGAGAATCACCACGACCAGAGTGTGGGGAGAATCGCTACGACCAGAGTGTGGGGAGAATAACTACGACCAGAGTGTGGGGAGAATCACTGCAACCAGAGTGTGGGGAGAATCACTGCAACCAGAGAGTGGGGAGAATCACTGCAACCAGAGTTTGGGGGAATCACTACGACCAGAGTGTGGGGAGAATCACTACGACCAGAGTGTGGGGAGAATCACAGCGACCAGAGTGTGGGGAGAATCACTACGACCAGAGTGTGGGGAGAATCGCTGCGACCAGAGTGTGGGGAGAATCACGACGACCAGAGTGTGGGGAGAATCACAGCGACCAGAGTGTGGGGAGAATCACTACGACCAAATTGTGGGGAGAATAACTACGACCAGAGTGTGGGGAGAATCACTGCGACCAGAGTGTGGGGAGAATCACAGCGACCAGAGTGTGGGGAGAATCACTGCGACCAGAGAGTGGGGAGAATCACTGCGACCAGAGAGTGGGGAGAATCACTGCGACCAGAGTGTGGGGAGAATCGCTTCAACCAGAGTGTGGGGGGAATCACTACGACCATAGTGTGGGGAGATTCACTACGACCAGAGTGTGGGGAGAATCGCTTCAACCAGAGTGTGTGGAGAATCACTGCGACAAGAGTGTGGAGAGAATTGCTACGACCAGAGAGTGGGGAGAATCACTACGACCAGAGTGTGGGGAGAATCACTGCGACCAGAGTGTGGGGAGAATCACTGCGACCAGAGTGTCGGGAGAATCACTGCGACCAGAGTGTGGGGAGAATCACTACGACCCGAGTGTGGGGAGAATGACTACGACCCGAGTGTGGGGAGAATCACCACGACCAGAGTGTGGGGAGAATCACTGCGACCAGAGTGTGGGGAGAATGAGTACGAACCGAGTGTGGGGAGAATCACCACGACCAGAGTGTGGGGAGAATCGCTACGACCAGAGTGTGGGGAGAATCACTACGACCAGAGTGTGGGGAGAATCACTGCAACCAGAGTGTGGGGAGAATCACTGCAACCAGAGTGTGGGGCGAATCACTGCAACCAGAGTGTGGGGAGAATCACTGCAACCAGAGTGTGGGGAGAATCACTACGACCAAATGGTGGGGTGAATCACTACGACCAGAGTGTGGGGAGAATCGCGACGAACAGAGTGTGGGGAGAATCGCTGCGGCCAGAGTGTGGGGAGAATCGGTACGACCAGAGTGTGGGGAGAATCTGTACGACCAGAGTGCGGGGAGAATCACTGCGACCAGAGTGTGGGGAGAATCGCTGCGACCAGAGTGTGGGGAGAATAACTACGACCAGAGTGTGGGGAGAATCACAGCGACCAGAGTGTGGGGAGAATCGCTGCGACCAGAGTGTGGGGAGAATAACTACGACCAGAGTGTGGGGAGAATCACTGCGACCAGAGTGTGTGGAGAATCACTACGACCAGAGTGTGGGGAGAATCACTATGACCAGAGTGTCGGGAGAATCACGACAACCAGAGTGTGTGGAGAATCGCTGCGACCAGAGTGTGGGGAGAATCGCGACGACCAGAGTGTGGGGAAAATCGCGACGACCAGAGTGTGGGGAAAATCCCTACGACCAGAGTGTGGGGAGAATCACTGCAACCAGAGTGTGGGGAGAATCGCTACGACCAGAGTATGGGGAGAATCACTACAAACAGAGTGTGGGGAGAGTCACTGCGACCAGAGTGTGGGGAGAATCACTACGACCAGAGTGTGGGGAGAATCACTACGACCAGAGTGTGGGGAGAATCGGAACGACCAGAGTGTGGGGAGAATCGCTACGACCAGAGGGTGGGGAGAATCACTGCGACCAGAGTGTGGGGAGAATCACTCTGACCAGAGTGTGTGGAGAATCAGTATGACCAGAGTGTGTGGAGAATCAGTACGACCAGAGTGTGGGGAGAATCAGTACGACCAGAGTGTGGGGAGAATCACTGCGACCAGACTGTGCGGAGAATCGCTACGACCAGAGTGTGGGGAGAATCGCTACGACCAGAGTGTGGGAAGAATCGCGATGACCAGAGTGTGGGGAGAATCGGTACGACCAGAGTGTGGGGAGAATCGCTACGACCAGAGTGTGGGGAGAATCACTACGACCAGAGTGTGGGGAGAATCACTACGACCAGAGTGTGGGGAGAATCACTGCAACCAGAGTGTGGGGAGAATCGCTGCGACCAGAGTGTGGGGAGAATCGCTGCGACCAGAGTGTGGGGAGAATCACTACGACCAAATTGTGGGGAGAATCACTACGACCAGAGTGTGGGGAGAATCACAGCGACCAGAGTGTGGGGAGAATCACTGCGACCAGAGTGTGGGGAGAATCGCTTCAACCAGAGTGTGGGGAGACTCACTACGACCAGAGTGTGGGGAGATTCACTACGACCAGAGTGTGGGGAGAATCGCTTCAACCAGAGTGTGTGGAGAATCACTGCGACAAGAGTGTGGAGAGAATTGCTACGACCAGAGAGTGGGGAGAATCACTACGACCAGTGTGTGGGGAGAATCACTGCGACCAGAGTGTGGGGAGAATCACTGCGACCAGAGTGTGGGGAGAATCACTACGACCCGAGTGTGGGGAGAATGACTACGACCCGAGTGTGGGGAGAATCACCACGACCAGAGTGTGGGGAGAATCACTGCGACCAGAGTGTGGGGAGAATGACTACGACCTGAGTGTGGGGAGAATCACCACGACCAGAGTGTGGGGAGAATCGCTACGACCAGAGTGTGGGGAGAATAACTACGACCAGAGTGTGGGGAGAATCACTGCAACCAGAGTGTGGGGAGAATCACTGCAACCAGAGTGTGGGGAGAATCGCGACGACCAGAGTGTGGGGAGAATCGCTGCGACCAGAGTGTGGGGAGAATCTGTACGACCAGAGTGCGGGGAGAATCACTGCGACCAGAGTGTGGGGAGAATCGCTGCGACCAGAGTGTGGGGAGAATCGCTGCGACCAGAGTGTGGGGAGAATCACTGCAACCAGAGTGTGGGGAGAATCACTGCAACCAGAGTGTGGGGAGAATCGCGACCACCAGAGTGTGGGGAGAATCGCTGCGACCAGAGTGTGGGGAGAATCTGTACGACCAGAGTGCGGGGAGAATCACTGCGACCAGAGTGTGGGGAGAATCGCTGCGACCAGAGTGTGGGGAGAATCGCTGCGACCATAGGGTGGGGAGAATCACGACGACCAGAGTGTGGGGAGAATCACAGCGACCAGAGTGTGGGGAGAATCACTTCATCCAGAGTGTGGGGAGAATCACTACGACCAGAGTGTGGGGAGAATCACTACGACCAGAGTGTGGGGAGAATCACTGCGACCAGAGTGTGGAGAGAATTGCTACGACCCGAGTGTGGGGAGAATGACTACGACCCGAGTGTGGGGAGAAGCACCACGACCAGAGTGTGGGGAGAATCACTGCGACCAGAGTGTGGGGAGAATCGCTACGACCAGAGTGTGGGGAGAATCGCTACGACCAGAGTGTGGGGAGAATCGCTACGACCAGAGTGTGGGGAGAATCGCTACGACCAGAGTGTGGGGAGAATCGCTACGACCAGAGTGTGGGGAGAATCACTACGACCAGAGTGTGGGGAGAATCACTACGACCAGAGTGTGGGGAGAATCACTGCGACCAGAGTGTGGGGAGAATCACTGCAACCAGAGTGTGGGGAGAATCGCTGCGACCAGAGTGTGGGGAGAATCACTACGACCAAATTGTGGGGAGAATAACTACGACCAGAGTGTGGAGAGAATCACAGCGACCAGAGTGTGGGGAGAATCACTGCGACCAGAGAGTGGGGAGAATCACTGCGACCAGAGTGTGGGGAGAATCGCTTCAAACAGAGTGTGGGGAGAATCACTACGACCAGAGTGTGGGGAGAATCGCTTCAACCACAGTGTGTGGAGAATCACTGCGACAAGAGTGTGGAGAGAATTGCTACGACCAGAGAGTGGGGAGAATCACTACGACCAGAGTGTGGGGAGAATCACTGCGACCAGAGTGTGGGGAGAATCACTGCGACCAGAGTGTGGGGAGAATCACTGCGACCAGAGTGTGGGGAGAATCACTACGACCCGAGTGTGGGGAGAATGACTACGACCCGAGTGTGGGGAGAATCACCACGACCAGAGTGTGGGGAGAATCACCGCGACCAGAGTGTGGGGAGAATGAGTACGACCCGAGTGTGGGGAGAATCACCACGACCAGAGTGTGGGGAGAATCGCTACGACCAGAGTGTGGGGAGAATAACTACGACCAGAGTGTGGGGAGAATCACTGCAACCAGAGTGTGGGGAGAATCACTGCAACCAGAGAGTGGGGAGAATCACTGCAACCAGAGTTTGGGGGAATCACTACGACCAGAGTGTGGGGAGAATCACTACGACCAGAGTGTGGGGAGAATCACAGCGACCAGAGTGTGGGGAGAATCACTACGACCAGAGTGTGGGGAGAATCGCTGCGACCAGAGTGTGGGGAGAATCACGACGACCAGAGTGTGGGGAGAATCACAGCGACCAGAGTGTGGGGAGAATCACTACGACCAAATTGTGGGGAGAATAACTACGACCAGAGTGTGGGGAGAATCACTGCGACCAGAGAGTGGGGAGAATCACTGCGACCAGAGTGTGGGGAGAATGGCTTCGACCAGAGTGTGGGGAGAATCACTACGACCAGAGTGTGGGGAGAATCGCTTCGACCACAGTGTGTGGAGAATCACTGCGACAAGAGTGTGGAGAGAATTGCTACGACCAGAGAGTGGGGAGAATCACTACGACCAGAGTGTGGGGAGAATCACTGCGACCAGAGTGTGGGGAGAATCACTGCGACCAGAGTGTGGGGAGAATCACTGCGACCAGAGTGTGGGGAGAATCACTACGACCCGAGTGTGGGGAGAATGACTACGACCCGAGTGTGGGGAGAATCACCACGACCAGAGTGTGGGGATAATCACCGTGACCAGAGTGTGGGGAGAATGAGTACGACCCGAGTGTGGGGAGAATCACCACGACCAGAGTGTGGGGAGAATCGCTACGACCAGAGTGTGGGGAGAATAACTACGACCAGAGTGTGGGGAGAATCACTGCAACCAGAGTGTGGGGAGAATCACTGCAACCAGAGAGTGGGGAGAATCACTGCAACCAGAGTTTGGGGGAATCACTACGACCAGAGTGTGGGGAGAATCACTACGACCAGAGTGTGGGGAGAATCACAGCGACCAGAGTGTGGGGAGAATCACTACGACCAGAGTGTGGGGAGAATCGCTGCGACCAGAGTGTGGGGAGAATCACGACGACCAGAGTGTGGGGAGAATCACAGCGACCAGAGTGTGGGGAGAATCACTACGGCCAAATTGTGGGGAGAATAACTACGACCAGAGTGTGGGGAGAATCACTGCGACCAGAGTGTGGGGAGAATCACAGCGACCAGAGTGTGGGGAGAATCACTGCGACCAGAGAGTGGGGAGAATCACTGCGACCAGAGAGTGGGGAGAATCACTGCGACCAGAGTGTGGGGAGAATCGCTTCAACCAGAGTGTGGGGGGAATCACTACGACCATAGTGTGGGGAGATTCACTACGACCAGAGTGTGGGGAGAATCGCTTCAACCAGAGTGTGTGGAGAATCACTGCGACAAGAGTGTGGAGAGAATTGCTACGACCAGAGAGTGGGGAGAATCACTACGACCAGAGTGTGGGGAGAATCACTGCGACCAGAGTGTGGGGAGAATCACTGCGACCAGAGTGTCGGGAGAATCACTGCGACCAGAGTGTGGGGAGAATCACTACGACCCGAGTGTGGGGAGAATGACTACGACCCGAGTGTGGGGAGAATCACCACGACCAGAGTGTGGGGAGAATCACTGCGACCAGAGTGTGGGGAGAATGAGTACGACCCGAGTGTGGGGAGAATCACCACGACCAGAGTGTGGGGAGAATCGCTACGACCAGAGTGTGGGGAGAATCACTACGACCAGAGTGTGGGGAGAATCACTGCAACCAGAGTGTGGGGAGAATCACTGCAACCAGAGTGTGGGGCGAATCACTGCAACCAGAGTGTGGGGAGAATCACTGCAACCAGAGTGTGGGGAGAATCACTACGACCAAATGGTGGGGTGAATCACTACGACCAGAGTGTGGGGAGAATCTGTACGACCAGAGTGCGGGGAGAATCACTGCGACCAGAGTGTGGGGAGAATCGCTGCGACCAGAGTGTGGGGAGAATCACTGCGACCAGAGTGTGGGGAGAATCGCGACGACCAGAGTGTGGGGAGAATCGCTGCGACCAGAGGGTGGGGAGAATCACGACGACCAGAGTGTGGGGAGAATCACAGCGACCAGAGTGTGGGCAGTATCACTTCAACCAGAGTGTGGGGAGAATCACTACGACCAGAGTGTGCGGAGAATCACTACGACCAGAGTGTGGGGAGAATCACTGCGACCAGAGTGTGGAGAGAATTGCTACGACCCGAGTGTGGGGAGAATGACTACGACCCGAGTGTGGGGAGAATCACCACGACCAGAGTGTGGGGAGAATCACTGCGACCAGAGTGTGGGGAGAATGACTACGACCCGAGTGTGGGGAGAATCACCACGACCAGAGTGTGGGGAGAATCACTGCGACCAGAGTGAGGGGAGAATCGCTTCAACCCGAGTGTGGGGAGAATCGCTTCAGCCAGAGTGTGGGGAGAATCACTGCGACCAGAGTGTGGGGAGAATCACTACGACCAGAGTGTGGGGAGAATCGCTACGACCAGAGGGTGGGGAGAATCACTGCGACCAGAGTGTGGGGAGAATCACTCTGACCAGAGTGTGTGGAGAATCAGTATGACCAGAGTGTGTGGAGAATCAGTACGACCAGAGTGTGGGGAGAATCACTGCGACCAGACTGTGCGGAGAATCGCTACGACCAGAGTGTGGGGAGAATCACTACGAACAGAGTGTGGGGAGAATCAGTACGAATGGAGTGTGTGGAGAATCAGTACGACCAGCGTGTAGGGAGAATCGCTACGACCAGAGTGTGGGAAGAATCGCGATGACCAGAGTGTGGGGAGAATCGCTACGACCAGAGTGTGGGGAGAATCGCTACGACCAGAGTGTGGGGAGAATCGCTACGACCAGAGTGTGGGGAGAATCGCTACGACCAGAGTGTGGGGAGAATCGCTACGACCAGAGTGTGGGGAGAATCACTACGACCAGAGTGTGGGGAGAATCACTGCGACCAGAGTGTGGGGAGAATCACTGCAACCAGAGTGTGGGGAGAATCGCTGCGACCAGAGTGTGGGGAGAATCACTACGACCAAATTGTGGGGAGAATAACTACGACCAGAGTGTGGGGAGAATCACAGCGACCAGAGTGTGGGGAGAATCACTGCGACCAGAGAGTGGGGAGAATCACTGCGACCAGAGTGTGGGGAGAATCGCTTCAACCAGAGTGTGGGGAGAATCACTACGACCAGAGTGTGGGGAGAATCACTACGACCAGAGTGTGGGGAGAATCGCTTCAACCAGAGTGTGTGGAGAATCACTGCGACAAGAGTGTGGAGAGAATTGCTACGACCAGAGAGTGGGGAGAATCACTACGACCAGAGTGTGGGGAGAATCACTGCGACCAGAGTGTGGGGAGAATCACTGCGACCAGAGCGTGGGGAGAATCACTGCGACCAGAGTGTGGGGAGAATCACTACGACCCGAGTGTGGGGAGAATGACTACGACCCGAGTGTGGGGAGAATCACCACGACCAGAGTGTGGGGAGAATCACTGCGACCAGAGTGTGGGGAGAATGAGTACGACCCGAGTGTGGGGAGAATCACCACGACCAGAGTGTGGGGAGAATCGCTACGACCAGAGTGTGGGGAGAATAACTACGACCAGAGTGTGGGGAGAATCACTGCAACCAGAGTGTGGGGAGAATCACTGCGACCAGAGTGTGGGGAGAATCACTGCAACCAGAGTGTGGGGAGAATCGCTGCGACCAGAGTGTGGGGAGAATCACTACGACCAAATTGTGGGGAGAATAACTACGACCAGAGTGTGGGGAGAATCACAGCGACCAGAGTGTGGGGAGAATCACTGCGACCAGAGAGTGGGGAGAATCACTGCGACCAGAGTGTGGGGAGAATCAGTAAGACCAGAGTGTGGGGAGAATCGCTACGACCAGAGTGTGGGGAGAATCACTACGACCAGAGTGTGGGGAGAATCACTATGACCAGAGTGTCGGGAGAATCACGACAACCAGAGTGTGGGGAGAATCGCTGCGACCAGAGTGTGGGGAGAATCGCGACGACCAGAGTGTGGGGAAAATCGCGACGACCAGAGTGTGGGGAAAATCCCTACGACCAGAGTGTGGGGAGAATCACTGCAACCAGAGTGTGGGGAGAATCGCTACGACCAGAGTATGGGGAGAATCACTACAAACAGAGTGTGGGGAGAGTCACTGCGACCAGAGTGTGGGGAGAATCACTACGACCAGAGTGTGGGGAGAATCACTACGACCAGAGTGTGGGGAGAATCGGAACGACCAGAGTGTGGGGAGAATCACTGCGACCAGAGTCTGGGGAGAATCGCTACGACCAGAGGGTGGGGAGAATCACTGCGACCAGAGTGTGGGGAGAATCACTCTGACCAGAGTGTGTGGAGAATCAGTATGACCAGAGTGTGTGGAGAATCAGTACGACCAGAGTGTGGGGAGAATCAGTACGACCAGAGTGTGGGGAGAATCACTGCGACCAGACTGTGCGGAGAATCGCTACGACCAGAGTGTGGGGAGAATCACTACGACCAGAGTGTGGGAAGAATCGCGATGACCAGAGTGTGGGGAGAATCGGTACGACCAGAGTGTGGGGAGAATCGCTACGACCAGAGTGTGGGGAGAATCACTACGACCAGAGTGTGGGGAGAATCGCTACGACCAGAGTGTGGGGAGAATCACTGCAACCAGAGTGTGGGGAGAATCGCTGCGACCAGAGTGTGGGGAGAATCGCTGCGACCAGAGTGTGGGGAGAATCACTACGACCAAATTGTGGGGAGAATCACTACGACCAGAGTGTGGGGAGAATCACAGCGACCAGAGTGTGGGGAGAATCACTGCGACCAGAGTGTGGGGAGAATCGCTTCAACCAGAGTGTGGGGAGACTCACTACGACCAGAGTGTGGGGAGATTCACTACGACCAGAGGGTGGGGAGAATCGCTTCAACCAGAGTGTGTGGAGAATCACTGCGACAAGAGTGTGGAGAGAATTGCTACGACCAGAGAGTGGGGAGAATCACTACGACCAGAGTGTGGGGAGAATCACTGCGACCAGAGTGTGGGGAGAATCACTGCGACCAGAGTGTGGGGAGAATCACTACGACCCGAGTGTGGGGAGAATGACTACGACCCGAGTGTGGGGAGAATCACCACGACCAGAGTGTGGGGAGAATCACTGCGACCAGAGTGTGGGGAGAATGACTACGACCTGAGTGTGGGGAGAATCACCACGACCAGAGTGTGGGGAGAATCGCTACGACCAGAGTGTGGGGAGAATCACTACGACCAGAGTGTGGGGAGAATCACTGCAACCAGAGTGTGGGGAGAATCACTGCAACCAGAGTGTGGGGAGAATCGCGACGACCAGAGTGTGGGGAGAATCGCTGCGACCAGAGTGTGGGGAGAATCTGTACGACCAGAGTGCGGGGAGAATCACTGCGACCAGAGTGTGGGGAGAATCGCTGCGACCAGAGTGTGGGGGGAATCGCTGCGACCAGAGTGTGGGGAGAATCGCGACGACCAGAGTGTGGGGAGAATCGCTGCGACCATAGGGTGGGGAGAATCACGACGACCAGAGTGTGGGGAGAATCACAGCGACCAGAGTGTGGGGAGAATCACTTCATCCAGAGTGTGGGGAGAATCACTACGACCAGAGTGTGGGGAGAATCACTACGACCAGAGTGTGGGGAGAATCACTGCGACCAGAGTGTGGAGAGAATTGCTACGACCCGAGTGTGGGGAGAATGACTACGACCCGAGTGTGGGGAGAAGCACCACAACCAGAGTGTGGGGAGAATCACTGCGACCAGAGTGTGGGGAGAATCGCTATGACCAGAGTGTGGGGAGAATCACTGCGACCAGAGTGAGGGGAGAATGACTACGACCCGAGTGTGGGGAGAATCACCACGACCAGAGTGTGGGGAGAATCACTGCGACCAGAGTGAGGGGAGAATGACTACGACCCGAGTGTGGGGAGAATCACCACGACCAGAGTGTGGGGAGAATCACTACGACCAGAGTGTGGGGAGAATCGCTGCGACCAGAGTGTGGGGAGAATCGCGACAACCAGAGTGTGGGGAGAATCGCGAGTACCAGAGTGTGGGGAGAAACACTCCGAGCAGAGTGTGAGGAGAATCGCTGCGACCAGATTGTGGGGAGAATCAGTAAGACCAGAGTGTGGGGAGAATCGCTACGACCAGAGTGTGGGGAGAATCACTACGACCAGCGTGTTGGGAGAATCACTACGACCAGAGTGTCGGGAGAATCACGACAACCAGAGTGTGTGGAGAATCGCTGCGACCAGAGTGTGGGGAGAATCGCGACGACCAGAGTGTGGGGAAAATCGCGACGACCAGAGTGTGGGGAAAATCCCTACGACCAGAGTGTGGGGAGAATCACTGCAACCAGAGTGTGGGGAGAATCGCTACGACCAGAGTATGGGGAGAATCACTACAAACAGAGTGTGGGGAGAGTCACTGCGACCAGAGTGTGGGGAGAATCACTACGACCAGAGTGTGGGGAGAATCACTGCGACCAGAGTGTGGGGAGAATCGCTACGACCAGAGGGTGGGGAGAATCACTGCGACCAGAGTGTGGGGAGAATCACTCTGACCAGAGTGTGTGGAGAATCAGTATGACCTGAGTGTGTGGAGAATCAGTACGACCAGAGTGTGGGGAGAGTCACTGCGACCAGACTGTGCGGAGAATCGCTCCGACCAGAGTGTGGGGAGAATCACTACGAACAGAGTGTGGGGAGAATCAGTACGAATGGAGTGTGTGGAGAATCAGTACGACCAGCGTGTAGGGAGAATCGCTACGACCAGAGTGTGGGAAGAATCGCGATGACCAGAGTGTGGGGAGAATCGGTACGACCAGAGTGTGGGGAGAATCGCTACGACCAGAGTGTGGGGAGAATCACTACGACCAGAGTGTGGGGAGAATCACTACGACCAGAGTGTGGGGAGAATCACTGCAACCAGAGTGTGGGGAGAATCACTACGATAAAATTGTGGGGAGAATCACTACGACCAGAGTGTGGGGAGAATCACAGCGACCAGAGTGTGGGGAGAATCACTGCGACCAGAGTGTGGGGAGAATCGCTTCAACCAGAGTGTGGGGAGAATCACTACGACCAGAGTGTGGGGAGAATCACTGCGACCAGAGTGTGGGGAGAATCACTGCGACAAGAGTGTGGAGAGAATCGCGCTGACCAGAGAGTGGGGAGAATCACTACGACCAGAGTGTGGGGAGAATCGCTGCGACCAGAGTGTGGGGAGAATCACTGCGACCAGAGTGTGGGGAGAATCGCGCTGACCAGAGAGTGGGGAGAATCACTACGACCAGAGTGTGGGGAGAATCACTACGACCAGAGTGTGGGGAGAATCACTGCGACCAGAGTGTCGGGAGAATCACTGCGACTAGAGTGTGGGGAGAATCACTACGACCAGAGTGTGGGGAAAATCCCGACTACCAGAGTGTGGGGAGAATCACGGCGACCAGAGTGTGGGCAGAATCACAGCGACCAGAGTGGGGGGAGAATCACTGGAACCAGAGTGTGGGGAGAATCACTACGACCAGAGTGTGGGGAGAATCACTACAACCAGAGTGTGGGGAGAATCACTACGACCAGAGTGTGGGGAGAATCACTGCAACCAGAGTGTGGGGAGAATCACTGCAACCAGAGTGTGGGGAGAATCACTGCAACCAGAGTGTGGGGAGAATCACTGCGACAAGAGTGTGGGGAGAATCGCTTCAACCAGAGTGTGGGGAGAATCACTACGACCAGAGTGTGGGGAGAATAACTACGACCAGAGTGTGGGGAGAATCACTGCAACCAGAGTGTGGGGAGAATCACTGCAACCAGAGAGTGGGGAGAATCACTGCAACCAGAGTTTGGGGGAATCACTACGACCAGAGTGTGGGGAGAATCACTACGACCAGAGTGTGGGGAGAATCACAGCGACCAGAGTGTGGGGAGAATCACTACGACCAGAGTGTGGGGAGAATCGCTGCGACCAGAGTGTGGGGAGAATCACGACGACCAGAGTGTGGGGAGAATCACAGCGACCAGAGTGTGGGGAGAATCACTACGGCCAAATTGTGGGGAGAATAACTACGACCAGAGTGTGGGGAGAATCACTGCGACCAGAGTGTGGGGAGAATCACAGCGACCAGAGTGTGGGGAGAATCACTGCGACCAGAGAGTGGGGAGAATCACTGCGACCAGAGAGTGGGGAGAATCACTGCGACCAGAGTGTGGGGAGAATCGCTTCAACCAGAGTGTGGGGGGAATCACTACGACCATAGTGTGGGGAGATTCACTACGACCAGAGTGTGGGGAGAATCGCTTCAACCAGAGTGTGTGGAGAATCACTGCGACAAGAGTGTGGAGAGAATTGCTACGACCAGAGAGTGGGGAGAATCACTACGACCAGAGTGTGGGGAGAATCACTGCGACCAGAGTGTGGGGAGAATCACTGCGACCAGAGTGTCGGGAGAATCACTGCGACCAGAGTGTGGGGAGAATCACTACGACCCGAGTGTGGGGAGAATGACTACGACCCGAGTGTGGGGAGAATCACCACGACCAGAGTGTGGGGAGAATCACTGCGACCAGAGTGTGGGGAGAATGAGTACGACCCGAGTGTGGGGAGAATCACCACGACCAGAGTGTGGGGAGAATCGCTACGACCAGAGTGTGGGGAGAATCACTACGACCAGAGTGTGGGGAGAATCACTGCAACCAGAGTGTGGGGAGAATCACTGCAACCAGAGTGTGGGGCGAATCACTGCAACCAGAGTGTGGGGAGAATCACTGCAACCAGAGTGTGGGGAGAATCACTACGACCAAATGGTGGGGTGAATCACTACGACCAGAGTGTGGGGAGAATCTGTACGACCAGAGTGCGGGGAGAATCACTGCGACCAGAGTGTGGGGAGAATCGCTGCGACCAGAGTGTGGGGAGAATCACTGCGACCAGAGTGTGGGGAGAATCGCGACGACCAGAGTGTGGGGAGAATCGCTGCGACCAGAGGGTGGGGAGAATCACGACGACCAGAGTGTGGGGAGAATCACAGCGACCAGAGTGTGGGCAGTATCACTTCAACCAGAGTGTGGGGAGAATCACTACGACCAGAGTGTGCGGAGAATCACTACGACCAGAGTGTGGGGAGAATCACTGCGACCAGAGTGTGGAGAGAATTGCTACGACCCGAGTGTGGGGAGAATGACTACGACCCGAGTGTGGGGAGAATCACCACGACCAGAGTGTGGGGAGAATCACTGCGACCAGAGTGTGGGGAGAATGACTACGACCCGAGTGTGGGGAGAATCACCACGACCAGAGTGTGGGGAGAATCACTGCGACCAGAGTGAGGGGAGAATCGCTTCAACCCGAGTGTGGGGAGAATCGCTTCAGCCAGAGTGTGGGGAGAATCACTGCGACCAGAGTGTGGGGAGAATCACTACGACCAGAGTGTGGGGAGAATCGCTACGACCAGAGGGTGGGGAGAATCACTGCGACCAGAGTGTGGGGAGAATCACTCTGACCAGAGTGTGTGGAGAATCAGTATGACCAGAGTGTGTGGAGAATCAGTACGACCAGAGTGTGGGGAGAATCACTGCGACCAGACTGTGCGGAGAATCGCTACGACCAGAGTGTGGGGAGAATCACTACGAACAGAGTGTGGGGAGAATCAGTACGAATGGAGTGTGTGGAGAATCAGTACGACCAGCGTGTAGGGAGAATCGCTACGACCAGAGTGTGGGAAGAATCGCGATGACCAGAGTGTGGGGAGAATCGCTACGACCAGAGTGTGGGGAGAATCGCTACGACCAGAGTGTGGGGAGAATCGCTACGACCAGAGTGTGGGGAGAATCGCTACGACCAGAGTGTGGGGAGAATCGCTACGACCAGAGTGTGGGGAGAATCACTACGACCAGAGTGTGGGGAGAATCACTGCGACCAGAGTGTGGGGAGAATCACTGCAACCAGAGTGTGGGGAGAATCGCTGCGACCAGAGTGTGGGGAGAATCACTACGACCAAATTGTGGGGAGAATAACTACGACCAGAGTGTGGGGAGAATCACAGCGACCAGAGTGTGGGGAGAATCACTGCGACCAGAGAGTGGGGAGAATCACTGCGACCAGAGTGTGGGGAGAATCGCTTCAACCAGAGTGTGGGGAGAATCACTACGACCAGAGTGTGGGGAGAATCACTACGACCAGAGTGTGGGGAGAATCGCTTCAACCAGAGTGTGTGGAGAATCACTGCGACAAGAGTGTGGAGAGAATTGCTACGACCAGAGAGTGGGGAGAATCACTACGACCAGAGTGTGGGGAGAATCACTGCGACCAGAGTGTGGGGAGAATCACTGCGACCAGAGCGTGGGGAGAATCACTGCGACCAGAGTGTGGGGAGAATCACTACGACCCGAGTGTGGGGAGAATGACTACGACCCGAGTGTGGGGAGAATCACCACGACCAGAGTGTGGGGAGAATCACTGCGACCAGAGTGTGGGGAGAATGAGTACGACCCGAGTGTGGGGAGAATCACCACGACCAGAGTGTGGGGAGAATCGCTACGACCAGAGTGTGGGGAGAATAACTACGACCAGAGTGTGGGGAGAATCACTGCAACCAGAGTGTGGGGAGAATCACTGCGACCAGAGTGTGGGGAGAATCACTGCAACCAGAGTGTGGGGAGAATCGCTGCGACCAGAGTGTGGGGAGAATCACTACGACCAAATTGTGGGGAGAATAACTACGACCAGAGTGTGGGGAGAATCACAGCGACCAGAGTGTGGGGAGAATCACTGCGACCAGAGAGTGGGGAGAATCACTGCGACCAGAGTGTGGGGAGAATCAGTAAGACCAGAGTGTGGGGAGAATCGCTACGACCAGAGTGTGGGGAGAATCACTACGACCAGAGTGTGGGGAGAATCACTATGACCAGAGTGTCGGGAGAATCACGACAACCAGAGTGTGGGGAGAATCGCTGCGACCAGAGTGTGGGGAGAATCGCGACGACCAGAGTGTGGGGAAAATCGCGACGACCAGAGTGTGGGGAAAATCCCTACGACCAGAGTGTGGGGAGAATCACTGCAACCAGAGTGTGGGGAGAATCGCTACGACCAGAGTATGGGGAGAATCACTACAAACAGAGTGTGGGGAGAGTCACTGCGACCAGAGTGTGGGGAGAATCACTACGACCAGAGTGTGGGGAGAATCACTACGACCAGAGTGTGGGGAGAATCGGAACGACCAGAGTGTGGGGAGAATCACTGCGACCAGAGTCTGGGGAGAATCGCTACGACCAGAGGGTGGGGAGAATCACTGCGACCAGAGTGTGGGGAGAATCACTCTGACCAGAGTGTGTGGAGAATCAGTATGACCAGAGTGTGTGGAGAATCAGTACGACCAGAGTGTGGGGAGAATCAGTACGACCAGAGTGTGGGGAGAATCACTGCGACCAGACTGTGCGGAGAATCGCTACGACCAGAGTGTGGGGAGAATCACTACGACCAGAGTGTGGGAAGAATCGCGATGACCAGAGTGTGGGGAGAATCGGTACGACCAGAGTGTGGGGAGAATCGCTACGACCAGAGTGTGGGGAGAATCACTACGACCAGAGTGTGGGGAGAATCGCTACGACCAGAGTGTGGGGAGAATCACTGCAACCAGAGTGTGGGGAGAATCGCTGCGACCAGAGTGTGGGGAGAATCGCTGCGACCAGAGTGTGGGGAGAATCACTACGACCAAATTGTGGGGAGAATCACTACGACCAGAGTGTGGGGAGAATCACAGCGACCAGAGTGTGGGGAGAATCACTGCGACCAGAGTGTGGGGAGAATCGCTTCAACCAGAGTGTGGGGAGACTCACTACGACCAGAGTGTGGGGAGATTCACTACGACCAGAGGGTGGGGAGAATCGCTTCAACCAGAGTGTGTGGAGAATCACTGCGACAAGAGTGTGGAGAGAATTGCTACGACCAGAGAGTGGGGAGAATCACTACGACCAGAGTGTGGGGAGAATCACTGCGACCAGAGTGTGGGGAGAATCACTGCGACCAGAGTGTGGGGAGAATCACTACGACCCGAGTGTGGGGAGAATGACTACGACCCGAGTGTGGGGAGAATCACCACGACCAGAGTGTGGGGAGAATCACTGCGACCAGAGTGTGGGGAGAATGACTACGACCTGAGTGTGGGGAGAATCACCACGACCAGAGTGTGGGGAGAATCGCTACGACCAGAGTGTGGGGAGAATCACTACGACCAGAGTGTGGGGAGAATCACTGCAACCAGAGTGTGGGGAGAATCACTGCAACCAGAGTGTGGGGAGAATCGCGACGACCAGAGTGTGGGGAGAATCGCTGCGACCAGAGTGTGGGGAGAATCTGTACGACCAGAGTGCGGGGAGAATCACTGCGACCAGAGTGTGGGGAGAATCGCTGCGACCAGAGTGTGGGGAGAATCGCTGCGACCAGAGTGTGGGGAGAATCGCGACGACCAGAGTGTGGGGAGAATCGCTGCGACCATAGGGTGGGGAGAATCACGACGACCAGAGTGTGGGGAGAATCACAGCGACCAGAGTGTGGGGAGAATCACTTCATCCAGAGTGTGGGGAGAATCACTACGACCAGAGTGTGGGGAGAATCACTACGACCAGAGTGTGGGGAGAATCACTGCGACCAGAGTGTGGAGAGAATTGCTACGACCCGAGTGTGGGGAGAATGACTACGACCCGAGTGTGGGGAGAAGCACCACAACCAGAGTGTGGGGAGAATCACTGCGACCAGAGTGTGGGGAGAATCGCCATGACCAGAGTGTGGGGAGAATCACTGCGACCAGAGTGAGGGGAGAATGACTACGACCCGAGTGTGGGGAGAATCACCACGACCAGAGTGTGGGGAGAATCACTGCGACCAGAGTGAGGGGAGAATGACTACGACCCGAGTGTGGGGAGAATCACCACGACCAGAGTGTGGGGAGAATCACTACGACCAGAGTGTGGGGAGAATCGCTGCGACCAGAGTGTGGGGAGAATCGCGACAACCAGAGTGTGGGGAGAATCGCGAGTACCAGAGTGTGGGGAGAAACACTCCGAGCAGAGTGTGAGGAGAATCGCTGCGACCAGATTGTGGGGAGAATCAGTAAGACCAGAGTGTGGGGAGAATCGCTACGACCAGAGTGTGGGGAGAATCACTACGACCAGCGTGTTGGGAGAATCACTACGACCAGAGTGTCGGGAGAATCACGACAACCAGAGTGTGTGGAGAATCGCTGCGACCAGAGTGTGGGGAGAATCGCGACGACCAGAGTGTGGGGAAAATCGCGACGACCAGAGTGTGGGGAAAATCCCTACGACCAGAGTGTGGGGAGAATCACTGCAACCAGAGTGTGGGGAGAATCGCTACGACCAGAGTATGGGGAGAATCACTACAAACAGAGTGTGGGGAGAGTCACTGCGACCAGAGTGTGGGGAGAATCACTACGACCAGAGTGTGGGGAGAATCACTGCGACCAGAGTGTGGGGAGAATCGCTACGACCAGAGGGTGGGGAGAATCACTGCGACCAGAGTGTGGGGAGAATCACTCTGACCAGAGTGTGTGGAGAATCAGTATGACCTGAGTGTGTGGAGAATCAGTACGACCAGAGTGTGGGGAGAGTCACTGCGACCAGACTGTGCGGAGAATCGCTCCGACCAGAGTGTGGGGAGAATCACTACGAACAGAGTGTGGGGAGAATCAGTACGAATGGAGTGTGTGGAGAATCAGTACGACCAGCGTGTAGGGAGAATCGCTACGACCAGAGTGTGGGAAGAATCGCGATGACCAGAGTGTGGGGAGAATCGGTACGACCAGAGTGTGGGGAGAATCGCTACGACCAGAGTGTGGGGAGAATCACTACGACCAGAGTGTGGGGAGAATCACTACGACCAGAGTGTGGGGAGAATCACTGCAACCAGAGTGTGGGGAGAATCACTACGATAAAATTGTGGGGAGAATCACTACGACCAGAGTGTGGGGAGAATCACAGCGACCAGAGTGTGGGGAGAATCACTGCGACCAGAGTGTGGGGAGAATCGCTTCAACCAGAGTGTGGGGAGAATCACTACGACCAGAGTGTGGGGAGAATCACTGCGACCAGAGTGTGGGGAGAATCACTGCGACAAGAGTGTGGAGAGAATCGCGCTGACCAGAGAGTGGGGAGAATCACTACGACCAGAGTGTGGGGAGAATCGCTGCGACCAGAGTGTGGGGAGAATCACTGCGACCAGAGTGTGGGGAGAATCGCGCTGACCAGAGAGTGGGGAGAATCACTACGACCAGAGTGTGGGGAGAATCACTGCGACCAGAGTGTCGGGAGAATCACTGCGACTAGAGTGTGGGGAGAATCACTACGACCAGAGTGTGGGGAAAATCCCGACTACCAGAGTGTGGGGAGAATCACGGCGACCAGAGTGTGGGCAGAATCACAGCGACCAGAGTGTGGGGAGAATCACTGGAACCAGAGTGTGGGGAGAATCACTACAACCAGAGTGTGGGGAGAATCACTGCAACCAGAGTGTGGGGAGAATCACTGCGACCAGAGTGTGGGGAGAATCACTACAACCAGAGTGTGGGGAGAATCACTGCAACCAGAGAGTGGGGAGAATCACTACGACCAGAGTGTGGGGAGAATCACTACGACCAGAGTGTGGGGAGAATCACTGCAACCAGAGTGTGGGGAGAATCACTGCAACCAGAGTGTGGGGAGAATCACTGCGACAAGAGTGTGGGGAGAATCGCTTCAACCAGAGTGTGGGGAGAATCACTACGACCAGAGTGTGGGGAGAATCACTGCGACCAGAGTGTGGGGAGAATCACTGCGACAAGAGTGTGGAGAGAATCGCGCTGACCAGAGAGTGGGGAGAATCACTACGACCAGAGTGTGGGGAGAATCGCTGCGACCAGAGTGTGGGGAGAATCACTGCGACCAGAGTGTGGGGAGAATCACTGCGACCAGAGTGTCGGGAGAATCACTACGACCAGAGTGTGGGGAGAATCACTACAACCAGAGTGTGGGGAGAATCACTGCAACCAGAGTGTGGGGAAAATCCCGACTACCAGAGTGTGGGGAGAATCACTACGACCAGAGTGTGGGGAAAATCCCGACTACCAGAGTGTGGGGAGAATCACGGCGACCAGAGTGTGGGGAGAATCACTTGAACCAGAGTGTGGGGAGAATCACTACGACCAGAGTGTGGGGAGAATCACTGCAACCAGAGTGTGGGGAGAATCACTACGACCAGAGTGTGGGGAGAATCACTGCAACCAGAGTGTGGGGAGAATCACTACGACCAGAGTGTGGGGAGAATCACTGCGACCAGAGTGTGGGGAGAATTACTGCGACCAGAGTGTGGGGAGAATCACTACGACCAGAGTGTGGGGAGAATCACTACAACCAGAGTGTGGGGAGAATCACTGCAACCAGAGTGTGGGGAGAATCACTACGACCAGAGTGTGGGGAGAATCACTACGACCAGAGTGTGGGGAGAATCACTGCAACCAGAGTGTGGGGAGAATCACTGCAACCAGAGTGTGGGGAGAATCACTGCAACCAGAGTGTGGGGAGAATCGCGACGACCAGAGTGTGGGGAGAATCACTGCGACCAGAGTGTGGGGAGAATCACTGCAACCAGAGTGTGGGGAGAATCACTGCAACCAGAGTGTGGGGAGAATCGCGACGACCAGAGTGTGGGGAGAATCGCTGCGACCAGAGTGTGGGGAGAATCACTGCAACCAGAGTGTGGGGAGAATCACTGCAACCAGAGTGTGGGGAGAATCGCGACGACCAGAGTGTGGGGAGAATCACTGCGACCAGAGTGTGGGGAGAATCGCTACGACCAGAGTGTGGGGAGAATCACTAGGACCAGAGTGTGGGGAGAATCACTACGACCAGAGTGTGGGGAGAATCACTACGACCAGAGTGTGGGGAGAATCGCTGCGACCAGAGTGTGGGGAGAATCGCTGCGACCAGAGTGTGGGGAGAATCACTACGACCAGAGTGTGGGGAGAATCACTGCGACCAGAGTGTGGGGAGAATCGCTGCGACCAGAGTGTGGGGAGAATCACTACGACCAGAGTGTGGGGAGAATCGCTACGACCAGAGTGTGGGGAGAATCACTACGACCAGAGTGTGGGGAGAATCGCTGCGACCAGAGTGTGGGGAGAATCGCTGCGACCAGAGTGTGGGGAGAATCACTGCGACCAGAGTGTGGGGAGAATCACTATGACCAGAGTGTGGGGAGAATCACTACGACCAGAGTGTGGGGAGAATCGCGATGACCAGAGTGTGGGGAGAATCACTGCGAGCAGAGTGTGGGGAGAATCACTGCGACCAGAGTGTGGGGAGAATCAGTGCGACCAGAGTGTGGGGAGAATCACTACGACCAGAGTGTGGGGAGAATCACTACGACCAGAGTGTGGGGAGAATCACTACGACCAGAGTGTGGGGAGAATCGCTGCGATCAGAGTGTGGGGAGAATCGCGACGACCAGAGTGTGGGGAAAATCACTACGACCAGAGTGTGGGGATAGGGCCTGGGTGGGATTGTGGTCAGTGCAGACTCGATGGGCCGAATGGCCTCCTTCTGCACTGTAGGGTTTCTATGATTTCTCTGATTTCTATGAACCTGAGTGTGGGGAGAATCGCTACGACCAGACTATGGGGAGAATCCCTACAAACAGAGTGTGGGGAGAGTCACTGCGACCAGAGTGTGGGGAGAATCACTACGACCAGAGTGTGGGGAGAATCACTACGACCAGAGTGTGGGGAGAATCGGAACGACCAGAGGGTGGGGAGAATCACTGCGACCAGAGTGTGGGGAGAATCGCTACGACCAGAGGGTGGGGAGAATCACTGCAACCAGAGTGTGGGGAGAATCACTCTGACCAGAGTGTGTGGAGAATCAGTATGACCAGAGTGTGTGGAGAATCAGTACGACCAGAGTGTGGGGAGAATCACTACGAACAGAGTGTGGGGAGAATCTGTACGACCAGAGTGTGGGGAGAATCTGTACGACCAGAGTGTGGGGAGAATCACTGCGACCAGAGTGTGGGGAGAATCACTACGAACAGAGTGTGGGGAGAAACAGTACGACCAGAGTGTGTGGAGAATCACTACGACCAGAGTGTGGGGAGAATCACTGCGACCAGAGTGTGGGGAGAATCTGCACGACCAGAGTGTGGGGAGAATCAGTACGACCAGAGTGTGGGGAGAATCGCTGCGACCAGAGTGTGGGGAGAATCGCTGCGACCAGAGTGTGGGGAGAATCACTGCGACCAGAGTGTGGGGAGAATCGCGACGACCAGAGTGTGGGGAGAATCGCTGCGACCAGAGTGTGGGGAGAATCACTACGACCAGAGTGTGGGGAGAATCACTACGACCAGTGTGTGGGGAGAATCACGACGACCAGAGTGTGGGGAGAATCACTACGACCAGAGCGTGGGGAGAATCGCTTCAACCAGAGTGTGGGGAGAATCACAGCGACCAGAGTGTGGGGAGAATCACTACGACCAGAGTGTGGGGAGAATCACTACGACCAGAGTGTGGGGAGAATCACTACGACCAGAGTGTGGGGAGAATCGCTTCAACCAGAGTGTGTGGAGAATCACTACGACCAGAGTGTGGGGAGAATCACTGCGACCAGAGTGTGTGGAGAATCACTGCGACCAGAGTGTGGGGAGAATCGCTACGACCAGAGAGTGGGGAGAATCACTACGACCAGAGTGTGGGGAGAATGACTACGACCCGAGTGTGGGGAGAATCACCACGACCAGAGTGTGGGGAGAATCACTGCGACCAGAGTGTGGGGAGAATCACTACGACCAGAGTGTGGGGAGAATCGCTGCGACCAGAGTGTGGGGAGAATCGCTGCGACCAGAGTGTGGGGAGAATCACTACGACCAGAGTGTGGGGAGAATCACTGCGACCAGAGTGTGGGGAGAATCGCTGCGACCAGAGTGTGGGGAGAATCACTACGACCAGAGTGTGGGGAGAATCGCTACGACCAGAGTGTGGGGAGAATCACTACGACCAGAGTGTGGGGAGAATCGCTGCGACCAGAGTGTGGGGAGAATCGCTGCGACCAGAGTGTGGGGAGAATCACTGCGACCAGAGTGTGGGGAGAATCACTATGACCAGAGTGTGGGGAGAATCACTACGACCAGAGTGTGGGGAGAATCGCTGCGACCAGAGTGTGGGGAGAATCACTATGACCAGAGTGTGGGGAGAATCGCTGCGACCAGAGTGTGGGGAGAATCGCGATGACCAGAGTGTGGGGAGAATCACTGCGAGCAGAGTGTGGGGAGAATCACTGCGACCAGAGTGTGGGGAGAATCAGTGCGACCAGAGTGTGGGGAGAATCACTACGACCAGAGTGTGGGGAGAATCACTACGACCAGAGTGTGGGGAGAATCACTACGACCAGAGTGTGGGGAGAATCGCTGCGATCAGAGTGTGGGGAGAATCGCGACGACCAGAGTGTGGGGAAAATCACTACGACCAGAGTGTGGGGATAGGGCCTGGGTGGGATTGTGGTCAGTGCAGACTCGATGGGCCGAATGGCCTCCTTCTGCACTGTAGGGTTTCTATGATTTCTATGATTTCTATGAACCTGAGTGTGGGGAGAATCGCTACGACCAGACTATGGGGAGAATCCCTACAAACAGAGTGTGGGGAGAGTCACTGCGACCAGAGTGTGGGGAGAATCACTACGACCAGAGTGTGGGGAGAATCACTACGACCATAGTGTGGGGAGAATCGGAACGACCAGAGGGTGGGGAGAATCACTGCGACCAGAGTGTGGGGAGAATCGCTACGACCAGAGGGTGGGGAGAATCACTGCAACCAGAGTGTGGGGAGAATCACTCTGACCAGAGTGTGTGGAGAATCAGTATGACCAGAGTGTGTGGAGAATCAGTACGACCAGAGTGTGGGGAGAATCACTACGAACAGAGTGTGGGGAGAATCTGTACGACCAGAGTGTGGGGAGAATCTGTACGACCAGAGTGTGGGGAGAATCACTGCGACCAGAGTGTGGGGAGAATCACTACGAACAGAGTGTGGGGAGAAACAGTACGACCAGAGTGTGTGGAGAATCACTACGACCAGAGTGTGGGGAGAATCACTGCGACCAGAGTGTGGGGAGAATCTGCACGACCAGAGTGTGGGGAGAATCAGTACGACCAGAGTGTGGGGAGAATCGCTGCGACCAGAGTATGGGGAGAATCGCTGCGACCAGAGTGTGGGGAGAATCACTGCGACCAGAGTGTGGGGAGAATCGCGACGACCAGAGTGTGGGGAGAATCGCTGCGACCAGAGTGTGGGGAGAATCACTACGACCAGAGTGTGGGGAGAATCACTACGACCAGTGTGTGGGGAGAATCACGACGACCAGAGTGTGGGGAGAATCACTACGACCAGAGCGTGGGGAGAATCGCTTCAACCAGAGTGTGGGGAGAATCACAGCGACCAGAGTGTGGGGAGAATCACTACGACCAGAGTGTGGGGAGAATCACTACGACCAGAGTGTGGGGAGAATCACTACGACCAGAGTGTGGGGAGAATCGCTTCAACCAGAGTGTGTGGAGAATCACTACGACCAGAGTGTGGGGAGAATCACTGCGACCAGAGTGTGTGGAGAATCACTGCGACCAGAGTGTGGGGAGAATCGCTACGACCAGAGAGTGGGGAGAATCACTACGACCAGAGTGTGGGGAGAATGACTACGACCCGAGTGTGGGGAGAATCACCACGACCAGAGTGTGGGGAGAATCACTACGACCAGAGTGTGGGGAGAATCACTGCGACCAGAGTGTGGGGAGAATGACTACGACCCGAGTGTGGGGAGAATCACCACGACCAGAGTGTGGGGAGAATCACTGCGACCAGAGTGAGGGGAGACTCGCTTCAGCCCGAGTGTGGGGCGAATCGCTTCAACCAGAGTGTGGGGAGAATCACTGCGACCAGAGTGTGGGGAGAATCACTACGACCAGAGTGTGGGGAGAATCAGTACGACCAGAGTGTGGGGAGAATCACTGCGACCAGAGTGTGTGGAGAATCAGTACGACCAGAGTGTGGGGAGAATCGCTGCGACCAGAGTGTGGGGAGAATCGCTACGACCAGAGTGTGGGGAGAATCACTACGACCAGAGTGTGGGGAGAATCGCGACGACCAGAGTGTGGGGAGAATCACTGCGACCAGAGTGTGGGGAGAATCACTGCGACCAGAGTGTGGGGAGAATCACTACGACCAGAGTGTGGGGAGAATCACTACGACCAGAGTGTGGGGAGAATCGCGACGACCAGAGTGTGGGGAGAATCGCTGCGACCAGAGTGTGGGGAGAATCTGTACGACCAGAGTGTGGGGAGAATCTGTACGACCAGAGTGTGGGGAGAATCACTGCGACCAGAGTGTGGGGAGAATCGCTGCGACCAGAGTGTAGGGAGAATCGCTGCGACCAGAGTGTGGGGAGAATCACTGCGACCAGAGTGTGGGGAGAATCACTGCAACCAGAGTGTGGGGAGAATCACTACGACCAGAGTGTGGGGACAATCGCGACGAACAGAGTGTGGGGAGAATCGCTGCGACCAGAGTGTGGGGAGAATCACGGCGACCAGAGTGTGGGGAGAATTACTACGACCAGAGTGTGGGGAGAATCACTACGACCAGAGTGTGGGGAGAATCGCGACAACTAGAGTGTGGGGAGAATCGCTACGACCAGAGTGTGGGGAGAATCACTACGACCAGAGTGTGGGGAGAATCACTACGACCAGAGTGTGGGGAGAATCACTACGACCAGAGTGTGGGGAGAATCGCGACAACTAGAGTGTGGGGAGAATCGCTACGACCAGAGTGTGGGGAGAATCGCTGCGACCAGAGTGTGGGGAGAATCACTGCGACCAGAGTGTGGAGAGAATCACTGCGACCAGAGCGTGGGGAGAATAACGGCGACCAGAGTGTGGGGAGAATCGCTGCGACCAGAGTGTGGGGAGAATCACTACGACCAGCATGTGGGGAGAATCACTGCGACCAGAGTGTGGGGAGAATCACTGCGACCAGAGTTGGGGCGAATCACGAGTACCAGAGTTGGGGAGAATCACTACGACCAGAGTGTGGGAAGAATGACAGCGACCAGAGTGTGGGGAGAAGCACGGGTACCAGAGTGTGGGCAGAATTATGAGTACCAGAGTGTGGGGAGAATCACTGCGACCAGAGTGTGGGGAGAATCACTCCGACCAGAGCGTGTGGAGAATCACTGCGACCAGAGCGTGGGGAGAATCACTGCGACCAGAGTGTGGGGAGAATCACTGCGACCAGAGTGTGGGGAGAATCACTGCGACCAGAGTGTGGGGAGAATCACTGCGACCAGAGTGTGGGGAGAATCACTGCGACCAGAGTGTGGGGAGAATCACTACGACCAGAGTGTGGGGAGAATCACGACGAGCAGAGTGAGCGGAGAATCGCTAGGACCAGAGTGTGGGGAGAATCGCTACGACCAGAGTGTGGGGAGAATCACTGCGACCAGAGTGTGAGGAGAATCGCTACGACCAGAGTGTGGGGAGAATCGCTGCGACCAGAGTGTGGGGAGAATCACTGCGACCAGAGTGTGGGGAGAATTAGTACGAACAGAGTGTGGGGAGAATTAGTACGACCAGAGTGTGGGGAGAATCGCGACGACTCGAGTGTGGGGAGAATCGCTACGACCAGAGTGTGGGGAGAATCGCTGCGACCAGAGTGTGGGGAGAATCGCTGCGACCAGAGTGTGGGGAGAATCGCTGCGACCAGAGTGTGGGGAGAATTACTACGACCAGAGTGTGAGGAGAATCGCTGCGACCAGAGTGTGGGGAGAATTACTACGACCAGAGTGTGGGGAGAATCACTACGACCAGTGTGTGGGGAGAATCGCGACAACTAGAGTGTGGGGAGAATCACTGCGACCAGAGTGTGGGGAGAATCGCTGCGACCAGAATGCGGGGA
This sequence comes from Mustelus asterias, assembly GCF_964213995.1. Classification (NCBI taxonomy): domain Eukaryota; kingdom Metazoa; phylum Chordata; class Chondrichthyes; order Carcharhiniformes; family Triakidae; genus Mustelus; species Mustelus asterias. Next base: position 7,670,733 of record NC_135834.1, on the reverse strand, counting down.
GAATCGCTGCGACCAGAGTGTGGGGAGAATCACTGCGACCAGAGTGTGAGGAGAATCGCTGCGACCAGAGTGTGGGGAGAATCACTACGACCAGAGTGTGGGGAGAATCGCTGCGACCAGAGTGTGGGTATAATCGCTACGACCAGAGTGTGGGGAGAATCACTGCGACCAGAGTGTGGGGAGAATCACTGCGACCAGAGTGTGGGGAGAATCACTGCGACCAGAGTGTGGGGAGAATCACTGCGACCAGACTGTGGGGAGAATCACGGCGACCAGAGTGTGGGGAGAATCACTGCGACCAGAGTGTGGGGAGAATCACGGCGACCAGAGTGTGGGGAGAATCACTGCGACCAGAGTGTGGGGAGAATCACTGCGACCAGAGTGTGGGGAGAATCACTGCAACCAGAGTGTGGGGAGAATCGCGGCGACCAGAGTGTGGGGAGAATCGCGCCGACCAGAGTGTGGGGAGAATAACTGCAACCAGAGTATGGGGAGAATCACTGCGACCAGAGTGTGGGGAGAATCACTGCGACCAGAGTGTGGGGAGAATCACTGCGACCAGAGTGTGGGGAGAATCGCTGCGACCAGAGTGCGGGGAGAATTAGTACGACCAGAGTGTGGATGAGAATCGCTACCACCAGAGTGTGGGGAGAATCACAACGACCAGAGGGTGGGGAGAATCACTACGACCAGAGTGTGGGGAGAATCAATACGACCAGAGTTGGGGAGAATCACTACGACCAGAGTGTGGGCAGAATTATGAGTACCAGAGTGTGGGGAGAAGCACTGCGACCAGAGTGTGGGGAGAATGACTGCGACCAGCGTGTGGGGAGAATCACTACGACCAGAGTGTGGGGGGAATCACTGCGACCAGAGTGTGGGGAGAATCACTGCGACCAGAGTGTGGGGAGAATCACTGCGACCAGAGTGTGGGGAGAATCACTGCGACCAGAGTGTGGGGAGAATCACTGCGACCAGAGTGTGGGGAGAATCACAACGACCAGAGTGTGGGGAGAATCACTGCGACCAGAGTGTGGGGAGAATCACTGCGACCAGAGTGTGGGGAGAATCACTGCGACCAGAGTGTGGGGAGAATCGCGGCGACCAGACTGTGGGGAGAATCACTACGACCAGAGTGTGGGGAAAATCGCTGCGACCAGAGTGTGGGGAGAATCACTACGACCAGAGTGTGGGGAGAATGACTGCGACCAGAGTGTGGGGAGAATCGCTGCGACCAGAATGCGGGGAGAATCGCTGCGACCAGAATGCGGGGAGAATCGCTGCGACCAGAGTGTGGGGAGAATCACTGCGACCAGAGTGTGAGGAGAATCGCTGCGACCAGAGTGTGGGGAGAATCACTACGACCAGAGTGTGGGGAGAATCGCTGCGACCAGAGTGTGGGTATAATCGCTACGACCAGAGTGTGGGGAGAATCACTGCGACCAGAGTGTGGGGAGAATCACTGCGACCAGAGTGTGGGGAGAATCACTGCGACCAGAGTGTGGGGAGAATCACTGCGACCAGAGTGTGGGGAGAATCACGGCGACCAGAGTGTGGGGAGAATCACTGCGACCAGAGTGTGGGGAGAATCACTGCGACCAGAGTGTGGGGAGAATCGCTGCGGCCAGAGTGCGGGGAGAATTAGTACGACCAGAGTGTGGATGAGAATCGCTACCACCAGAGTGTGGGGAGAATCACAACGACCAGAGGGTGGGGAGAATCACTACGACCAGAGTGTGGGGAGAATCAATACGACCAGAGTTGGGGAGAATCACTACGACCAGAGTGTGGGCAGAATTATGAGTACCAGAGTGTGGGGAGAAGCACTGCGACCAGAGTGTGGGGAGAATGACTGCGACCAGCGTGTGGGGAGAATCACTACGACCAGAGTGTGGGGAGAATCACTGCGACCAGAGTGTGGGGAGAATCACTGCGACCAGAGTGTGGGGAGAATCACTGCGACCAGAGTGTGGGGAGAATCACTGCGACCAGAGTGTGGGGAGAATCACTGCGACCAGAGTGTGGGGAGAATCACTACGACCAGAGTGTGGGGAGAATCACTGCGACCAGAGTGTGGGGAGAATCACTGCGACCAGAGTGTGGGGAGAATCACTGCGACCAGAGTGTGGGGAGAATCGCGGCGACCAGAGTGTGGGGAGAATCACTACGACCAGAGTGTGGGGAAAATCGCTGCGACCAGAGTGTGGGGAGAATCACTACGACCAGGGTGTGGGGAGAATGACTGCGACCAGAGTGTGGGGAGAATCACTGCGACCAGAGTGTGGGGAGAATCACTACGACCAGAGTGTGGGGAGAATCGCTGCGACCAGAGTGTGGGGAGAATCACTACGACCAGAGTGTGGGGAGAATCAGTACAACCAGATTGTGGGGGAAATCACTATGACGAGAGTGTGGGGAGAATCACTACGAGCAGAGTGAGGGGAAAATCCCGACTACCAGAGTGTGGGGAGAATCGCAGCGACCAGAGTGTGGGGATAATGACTGCGACCAGAGTGTGGGGAGAATCACTACGACCAGAGTGTGGGGAGAATCACTACGACCAGAGTGTGGGGAGAATCACTACGACCAGAGTGTGGGGAGAATCACTGCGACCCAGAGTGTGGGGAGAATCGCTGCGACCAGAGTGTGGGGAGAATCACTGTGAACAGAGTGTGGGGAGAATCTGTACGACCAGAGTGTGGGGAGAATCTGTACGACCAGAGTGTGGGGAGAATCACTGCGACCAGAGTGTGGGGAGAATCACTACGAACAGAGTGTGGGGAGAAACAGTACGACCAGAGTGTGTGGAGAATCACTACGACCAGAGTGTGGGGAGAATCACTGCGACCAGAGTGTGGGGAGAATCTGCACGACCAGAGTGTGGGGAGAATCAGTACGACCAGAGTGTGGGGAGAATCGCTGCGACCAGAGTGTGGGGAGAATCGCTGCGACCAGAGTGTGGGGAGAATCACTGCGACCAGAGTGTGGGGAGAATCGCGACGACCAGAGTGTGGGGAGAATCGCTGCGACCAGAGTGTGGGGAGAATCACTACGACCAGAGTGTGGGGAGAATCACTACGACCAGTGTGTGGGGAGAATCACGACGACCAGAGTGTGGGGAGAATCACTACGACCAGAGCGTGGGGAGAATCGCTTCAACCAGAGTGTGGGGAGAATCACAGCGACCAGAGTGTGGGGAGAATCACTACGACCAGAGTGTGGGGAGAATCACTACGACCAGAGTGTGGGGAGAATCACTACGACCAGAGTGTGGGGAGAATCGCTTCAACCAGAGTGTGTGGAGAATCACTACGACCAGAGTGTGGGGAGAATCACTGCGACCAGAGTGTGTGGAGAATCACTGCGACCAGAGTGTGGGGAGAATCGCTACGACCAGAGAGTGGGGAGAATCACTACGACCAGAGTGTGGGGAGAATGACTACGACCCGAGTGTGGGGAGAATCACCACGACCAGAGTGTGGGGAGAATCACTACGACCAGAGTGTGGCGAGAATCACTGCGACCAGAGTGTGGGGAGAATGACTACGACCCGAGTGTGGGGAGAATCACCACGACCAGAGTGTGGGGAGAATCACTGCGACCAGAGTGAGGGGAGACTCGCTTCAGCCCGAGTGTGGGGCGAATCGCTTCAACCAGAGTGTGGGGAGAATCACTGCGACCAGAGTGTGGGGAGAATCACTACGACCAGAGTGTGGGGAGAATCAGTACGACCAGAGTGTGGGGAGAATCACTGCGACCAGAGTGTGTGGAGAATCAGTACGACCAGAGTGTGGGGAGAATCGCTGCGACCAGAGTGTGGGGAGAATCGCTACGACCAGAGTGTGGGGAGAATCACTACGACCAGAGTGTGGGGAGAATCGCGACGACCAGAGTGTGGGGAGAATCACTGCGACCAGAGTGTGGGGAGAATCACTGCGACCAGAGTGTGGGGAGAATCACTACGACCAGAGTGTGGGGAGAATCACTACGACCAGAGTGTGGGGAGAATCGCGACGACCAGAGTGTGGGGAGAATCGCTGCGACCAGAGTGTGGGGAGAATCTGTACGACCAGAGTGTGGGGAGAATCTGTACGACCAGAGTGTGGGGAGAATCACTGCGACCAGAGTGTGGGGAGAATCGCTGCGACCAGAGTGTAGGGAGAATCGCTGCGACCAGAGTGTGGGGAGAATCACTGCGACCAGAGTGTGGGGAGAATCACTGCGACCAGAGTGTGGGGAGAATCACTACGACCAGAGTGTGGGGAGAATCGCGACGAACAGAGTGTGGGGAGAATCGCTGCGACCAGAGTGTGGGGAGAATCACGGAGACCAGAGTGTGGGGAGAATTACTACGACCAGAGTGTGGGGAGAATCACTACGACCAGAGTGTGGGGAGAATCGCGACAACTAGAGTGTGGGGAGAATCGCTACGACCAGAGTGTGGGGAGAATCACTACGACCAGAGTGTGGGGAGAATCACTACGACCAGAGTGTGGGGAGAATCAATACGACCAGAGTTGGGGAGAATCACTACGACCAGAGTGTGGGCAGAATTATGAGTACCAGAGTGTGGGGAGAAGCACTGCGACCAGAGTGTGGGGAGAATGACTGCGACCAGCGTGTGGGGAGAATCACTACGACCAGAGTGTGGGGAGAATCACTGCGACCAGAGTGTGGGGAGAATCACTGCGACCAGAGTGTGGGGAGAATCACTGCGACCAGAGTGTGGGGAGAATCACTGCGACCAGAGTGTGGGGAGAATCACTGCGACCAGAGTGTGGGGAGAATCACTACGACCAGAGTGTGGGGAGAATCACTGCGACCAGAGTGTGGGGAGAATCACTGCGACCAGAGTGTGGGGAGAATCACTGCGACCAGAGTGTGGGGAGAATCGCGGCGACCAGAGTGTGGGGAGAATCACTACGACCAGAGTGTGGGGAAAATCGCTGCGACCAGAGTGTGGGGAGAATCACTACGACCAGAGTGTGGGGAGAATGACTGCGACCAGAGTGTGGGGAGAATCACTGCGACCAGAGTGTGGGGAGAATCACTACGACCAGAGTGTGGGGAGAATCGCTGCGACCAGAGTGTGGGGAGAATCACTACGACCAGAGTGTGGGGAGAATCAGTACAACCAGATTGTGGGGGAAATCACTATGACGAGAGTGTGGGGAGAATCACTACGAGCAGAGTGAGGGGAAAATCCCGACTACCAGAGTGTGGGGAGAATCGCAGCGACCAGAGTGTGGGGATAATGACTGCGACCAGAGTGTGGGGAGAATCACTACGACCAGAGTGTGGGGAGAATCACTACGACCAGAGTGTGGGGAGAATCACTACGACCAGAGTGTGGGGAGAATCACTGCGACCCAGAGTGTGGGGAGAATCGCTGCGACCAGAGTGTGGGGAGAATCACTGTGAACAGAGTGTGGGGAGAATCTGTACGACCAGAGTGTGGGGAGAATCTGTACGACCAGAGTGTGGGGAGAATCACTGCGACCAGAGTGTGGGGAGAATCACTACGAACAGAGTGTGGGGAGAAACAGTACGACCAGAGTGTGTGGAGAATCACTACGACCAGAGTGTGGGGAGAATCACTGCGAACAGAGTGTGGGGAGAATCTGCACGACCAGAGTGTGGGGAGAATCAGTACGACCAGAGTGTGGGGAGAATCGCTGCGACCAGAGTGTGGGGAGAATCGCTGCGACCAGAGTGTGGGGAGAATCACTGCGACCAGAGTGTGGGGAGAATCGCGACGACCAGAGTGTGGGGAGAATCGCTGCGACCAGAGTGTGGGGAGAATCACTACGACCAGAGTGTGGGGAGAATCACTACGACCAGTGTGTGGGGAGAATCACGACGACCAGAGTGTGGGGAGAATCACTACGACCAGAGCGTGGGGAGAATCGCTTCAACCAGAGTGTGGGGAGAATCACAGCGACCAGAGTGTGGGGAGAATCACTACGACCAGAGTGTGGGGAGAATCACTACGACCAGAGTGTGGGGAGAATCACTACGACCAGAGTGTGGGGAGAATCGCTTCAACCAGAGTGTGTGGAGAATCACTACGACCAGAGTGTGGGGAGAATCACTGCGACCAGAGTGTGTGGAGAATCACTGCGACCAGAGTGTGGGGAGAATCGCTACGACCAGAGAGTGGGGAGAATCACTACGACCAGAGTGTGGGGAGAATGACTACGACCCGAGTGTGGGGAGAATCACCACGACCAGAGTGTGGGGAGAATCACTACGACCAGAGTGTGGGGAGAATCACAGCGACCAGAGTGTGGGGAGAATGACTACGACCCGAGTGTGGGGAGAATCACCACGACCAGAGTGTGGGGAGAATCACTGCGACCAGAGTGAGGGGAGACTCGCTTCAGCCCGAGTGTGGGGCGAATCGCTTCAACCAGAGTGTGGGGAGAATCGCTACGACCAGAGTGTGGGGAGAATCACTGCGACCAGAGTGTGGGGAGAATCACTGCGACCAGAGTGTGGGGAGAATCACTACGACCAGAGTGTGGGGAGAATCACTACGACCAGAGTGTGGGGAGAATCGCGACGACCAGAGTGTGGGGAGAATCGCTGCGACCAGAGTGTGGGGAGAATCTGTACGACCAGAGTGTGGGGAGAATCTGTACGACCAGAGTGTGGGGAGAATCACTGCGACCAGAGTGTGGGGAGAATCGCTGCGACCAGAGTGTAGGGAGAATCGCTGCGACCAGAGTGTGGGGAGAATCACTGCGACCAGAGTGTGGGGAGAATCACTGCGACCAGAGTGTGGGGAGAATCACTACGACCAGAGTGTGGGGAGAATCGCGACGAACAGAGTGTGGGGAGAATCGCTGCGACCAGAGTGTGGGGAGAATCGCTACGACCAGAGTGTGGGGAGAATCACTACGACCAGAGTGTGGGGAGAATCACTACGACCAGAGTGTGGGGAGAATCACTACGACCAGAGTGTGGGGAGAATCGCGACAACTAGAGTGTGGGGAGAATCGCTACGACCAGAGTGTGGGGAGAATCGCTGCGACCAGAGTGTGGGGAGAATCACTGCGACCAGAGTGTGGAGAGAATCACTGCGACCAGAGCGTGGGGAGAATAACGGCGACCAGAGTGTGGGGAGAATCGCTGCGACCAGAGTGTGGGGAGAATCACTACGACCAGCATGTGGGGAGAATCACTGCGACCAGAGTGTGGGGAGAATCACTGCGACCAGAGTTGGGGCGAATCACGAGTACCAGAGTTGGGGAGAATCACTACGACCAGAGTGTGGGAAGAATGACAGCGACCAGAGTGTGGGGAGAAGCACGGGTACCAGAGTGTGGGCAGAATTATGAGTACCAGAGTGTGGGGAGAATCACTGCGACCAGAGTGTGGGGAGAATCACTCCGACCAGAGCGTGTGGAGAATCACTGCGACCAGAGCGTGGGGAGAATCACTGCGACCAGAGTGTGGGGAGAATCACTGCGACCAGAGTGTGGGGAGAATCACTGCGACCAGAGTGTGGGGAGAATCACTGCGACCAGAGTGTGGGGAGAATCACTGCGACCAGAGTGTGGGGAGAATCACTACGACCAGAGTGTGGGGAGAATCACGACGAGCAGAGTGAGCGGAGAATCGCTAGGACCAGAGTGTGGGGAGAATCGCTACGACCAGAGTGTGGGGAGAATCACTGCGACCAGAGTGTGAGGAGAATCGCTACGACCAGAGTGTGGGGAGAATCGCTGCGACCAGAGTGTGGGGAGAATCACTGCGACCAGAGTGTGGGGAGAATTAGTACGAACAGAGTGTGGGGAGAATTAGTACGACGAGAAAGTGGGGAGAATCGCGACGACTCGAGTGTGGGGAGAATCGCTACGACCAGAGTGTGGGGAGAATCGCTGCGACCAGAGTGTGGGGAGAATCGCTGCGACCAGAGTGTGGGGAGAATCGCTGCGACCAGAGTGTGGGGAGAATTACTACGACCAGAGTGTGAGGAGAATCGCTGCGACCAGAGTGTGGGGAGAATTACTACGACCAGAGTGTGGGGAGAATCACTACGACCAGTGTGTGGGGAGAATCGCGACAACTAGAGTGTGGGGAGAATCACTGCGACCAGAGTGTGGGGAGAATCGCTGCGACCAGAATGCGGGGAGAATCGCTGCGACCAGAGTGTGGGGAGAATCACTGCGACCAGAGTGTGAGGAGAATCGCTGCGACCAGAGTGTGGGGAGAATCACTACGACCAGAGTGTGGGGAGAATCGCTGCGACCAGAGTGTGGGTATAATCGCTACGACCAGAGTGTGGGGAGAATCACTGCGACCAGAGTGTGGGGAGAATCACTGCGACCAGAGTGTGGGGAGAATCACTGCGACCAGAGTGTGGGGAGAATCACTGCGACCAGAGTGTGGGGAGAATCACTGCGACCAGACTGTGGGGAGAATCACGGCGACCAGAGTGTGGGGAGAATCACTGCGACCAGAGTGTGGGGAGAATCACGGCGACCAGAGTGTGGGGAGAATCACTGCGACCAGAGTGTGGGGAGAATCACTGCGACCAGAGTGTGGGGAGAATCACTGCGACCAGAGTGTGGGGAGAATCGCGGCGACCAGAGTGTGGGGAGAATCGCGCCGACCAGAGTGTGGGGAGAATAACTGCAACCAGAGTATGGGGAGAATCACTGCGACCAGAGTGTGGGGAGAATCACTGCGACCAGAGTGTGGGGAGAATCACTGCGACCAGAGTGTGGGGAGAATCGCTGCGACCAGAGTGCGGGGAGAATTAGTACGACCAGAGTGTGGATGAGAATCGCTACCACCAGAGTGTGGGGAGAATCACAACGACCAGAGGGTGGGGAGAATCACTACGACCAGAGTGTGGGGAGAATCAATACGACCAGAGTTGGGGAGAATCACTACGACCAGAGTGTGGGCAGAATTATGAGTACCAGAGTGTGGGGAGAAGCACTGCGACCAGAGTGTGGGGAGAATGACTGCGACCAGCGTGTGGGGAGAATCACTACGACCAGAGTGTGGGGAGAATCACTGCGACCAGAGTGTGGGGAGAATCACTGCGACCAGAGTGTGGGGAGAATCACTGCGACCAGAGTGTGGGGAGAATCACTGCGACCAGAGTGTGGGGAGAATCACTGCGACCAGAGTGTGGGGAGAATCACAACGACCAGAGTGTGGGGAGAATCACTGCGACCAGAGTGTGGGGAGAATCACTGCGACCAGAGTGTGGGGAGAATCACTGCGACCAGAGTGTGGGGAGAATCGCGGCGACCAGAGTGTGGGGAGAATCACTACGACCAGAGTGTGGGGAAAATCGCTGCGACCAGAGTGTGGGGAGAATCACTACGACCAGAGTGTGGGGAGAATGACTGCGACCAGAGTGTGGGGAGAATCGCTGCGACCAGAATGCGGGGAGAATCGCTGCGACCAGAATGCGGGGAGAATCGCTGCGACCAGAGTGTGGGGAGAATCACTGCGACCAGAGTGTGAGGAGAATCGCTGCGACCAGAGTGTGGGGAGAATCACTACGACCAGAGTGTGGGGAGAATCGCTGCGACCAGAGTGTGGGTTTAATCGCTACGACCAGAGTGTGGGGAGAATCACTGCGACCAGAGTGTGGGGAGAATCACTGCGACCAGAGTGTGGGGAGAATCACTGCGACCAGAGTGTGGGGAGAATCACTGCGACCAGACTGTGGGGAGAATCACTGCGACCAGAGTGTGGGGAGAATCACTGCGACCAGAGTGTGGGGAGAATCACGGCGACCAGAGTGTGGGGAGAATCACTGCGACCAGAGTGTGGGGAGAATCACTGCGACCAGAGTGTGGGGAGAATCACTGCGACCAGAGTGTGGGGAGAATCGCGGCGACCAGAGTGTGGGGAGAATCGCGCCGACCAGAGTGTGGGGAGAATAACTGCAACCAGAGTATGGGGAGAATCACTGCGACCAGAGTGTGGGGAGAATCACTGCGACCAGAGTGTGGGGAGAATCACTGCGACCAGAGTGTGGGGAGAATCGCTGCGACCAGAGTGCGGGGAGAATTAGTACGACCAGAGTGTGGATGAGAATCGCTACCACCAGAGTGTGGGGAGAATCACAACGACCAGAGGGTGGGGAGAATCACTACGACCAGAGTGTGGGGAGAATCAATACGACCAGAGTTGGGGAGAATCACTACGACCAGAGTGTGGGCAGAATTATGAGTACCAGAGTGTGGGGAGAAGCACTGCGACCAGAGTGTGGGGAGAATGACTGCGACCAGCGTGTGGGGAGAATCACTACGACCAGAGTGTGGGGAGAATCACTGCGACCAGAGTGTGGGGAGAATCACTGCGACCAGAGTGTGGGGAGAATCACTCCGACCAGAGTGTGGGGAGAATCACTGCGACCAGAGTGTGGGGAGAATCACTGCGACCAGAGTGTGGGGAGAATCACTACGACCAGAGTGTGGGGAGAATCACTGCGACCAGAGTGTGGGGAGAATCACTGCGACCAGAGTGTGGGGAGAATCACTGCGACCAGAGTGTGGGGAGAATCGCGGCGACCAGAGTGTGGGGAGAATCACTACGACCAGAGTGTGGGGAAAATCGCTGCGACCAGAGTGTGGGGAGAATCACTACGACCAGAGTGTGGGGAGAATGACTGCGACCAGAGTGTGGGGAGAATCACTGCGACCAGAGTGTGGGGAGAATCACTACGACCAGAGTGTGGGGAGAATCGCTGCGACCAGAGTGTGGGGAGAATCACTACGACCAGAGTGTGGGGAGAATCAGTACAACCAGATTGTGGGGGAAATCACTATGACGAGAGTGTGGGGAGAATCACTACGAGCAGAGTGAGGGGAAAATCCCGACTACCAGAGTGTGGGGAGAATCGCAGCGACCAGAGTGTGGGGATAATGACTGCGACCAGAGTGTGGGGAGAATCACTACGACCAGAGTGTGGGGAGAATCACTACGACCAGAGTGTGGGGAGAATCACTACGACCAGAGTGTGGGGAGAATCACTGCGACCAGAGTGTGTGGAGAATCACTACGACCAGAGTGTGGGGAGAATCACTACGACCAGAGTGTGGGGAGAATCACTACGACCAGAGTGTGGGGAGAATCGCTGCGACCAGAGTGTGGGGAGAATCACTGTGAACAGAGTGTGGGGAGAATCACTACGACCAGAGTGTGGGAAAAGTCACTACGACCAGAGTGTGGGGAGAATCACTGCGACCAGTGTGGGGAGAATCACTGCGACCAGAGTGTGGGGAGAATCACTTGGACCAGAGTGTGGGGAGAATCGCGACGACCAGAGTGTGGGGAGAATCGCTGCGACCAGAGTGTGGGGAGAATCACTGCGACCAGAGTGTGGGGAGAATCACTGCGACCAGAGTGTGGGGAGAATCACTGCGACCAGAGTGTGGGGAGAATCACTGCGACCAGAGTGTGGGGAGAATCGCGACGACCAGAGTGTGGGGAGAATCGCGACGACCAGAGTGTGGGGAGAACCACTACGACCAGAGAGTGGGGAGAATCGCGACTACGGGAGTGTGGGGAGAACCACTCCGACCAGAGTGTGGGGAGAATCACTGCGACCAGAGCGTGGGGAGAATCGCGACGACCAGAGTTTCGGGAGAATCACTGCGACCAGAGCGTGTGGAGAATCACTCCGACCAGAGTGTGGGGAGAATCACTGCAACCAGAGCGTGGGGAGAATCGCTACGACCAGAGCGTGGGGAGAATCGCTACGACCAGAGTGTGGGGAGAATCGCTGGGACCAGAGTGTGGGGAGAATCACTGCGACCAGAGTGTGGGGAGAATCACTACGACCAGAGTGTGGGGAGAATCACTACGACCAGAGTGTGGGGAGAATCACTACGACCAGAGTGTGGGGAGAATCACTGCGACCAGAGTGTGGGGAGAATCACTGCGACCAGAGTGTGGGGAGAATCACTACGACCAGAGTGTGGGGAGAATCGCTACGACCAGAGTGTGGGGAGAATCGCTACGACCAGAGTGTGGGGAGAATCGCTGCGACCAGAGTGTGGGGAGAATCGCTACGACCAGAGTGTGGGGAGAATCACTGCGACCAGACTGTGGGGAGAATCACTGTGACCAGAGTGTTGGGAGAATCACTGCGACCAGAGTGTGGGGAGAATCACTGCGGCCAGAGTGTGGGGAGAATGACTGCGACCAGAGTGTGGGGAGAATCACTGCGACAAGAGTGTAGGGAGAATCACTGCGACCAGAGTGTGGGGAGAATAACTGCGACCAGAGTGTGGGGAGAATCACTGCGACCAGAGTGTGGGGAGAATCAGTACAACCAGATTGTGGGGGAAATCACTGTGACGAGAGTGTGGGGAGAATCACTACGAGCAGAGTGAGGGGAAAATCCCGACTACCAGAGTGTGGGGAGAATCGCTGCGACCAGAGTGTGGGGAGAATCACTACGACCAGAGTGTGGGGAGAATCAGTACAACCAGATTGTGGGGGAAATCACTATGACGAGATTGTGGGGAGAATCACTACGAGCAGAGTGAGGGGAAAATCCCGACTACCAGAGTGTGGGGAGAATCGCTGCGACCAGAGTGTGGGGAGAATCACTGCGACACGAGTGTGGGGAGAATCACTACGACCAGAGTGTGGGGAGAATCACTACGACCAGAGTGTGGGGAGAATCACTACGACCAGAGTGTGGGGAGAATCACTACGACCAGAGTGTGGGGAGAATCGCTACGCCCAGAGTGTGGGGAGAATCGCTGCGACCAGAGTGTGGGGAGAATCACTGCGACCAGAGTGTGGGGAGAATCACTGCGACCAGAGTGTGGGGAGAATCACTACGACCAGAGTGTGGGGAGAATCACTGCGACCAGAGTGTGGGGAGAATCACTGTGACCAGAGTGTGGGGAGAATGGCGGCGACCAGAGTGTGGGGAGAATCGCGCCGACCAGAGTGTGGGGAGAATAACTGCAACCAGAGTATGGGGAGAATCACTACGACCAGAGTGTGGGAAGAATCACTGCAACCAGAGTGTGGGGAGAATCACTGCGACCAGAGTGTGGGGAGAATCACTGCGACCAGAGTGTGGGGAGAATCACTACGACCAGAGTGTGGGGAGAATCGCTGCGACCAGAGTGTGGGGAGAATCACTACGACCAGAGTGTGGGGAGAATCACTACGACCAGAGTGTGGGGAGAATCACTACGACCAGAGTGTGGGGAGAATCACTACGACCAGAGTGTGGGGAGAATCAGTACAACCAGATTGTGGGGGAAATCACTATGACGAGAGTGTGGGGAGAATCACTACGAGCAGAGTGAGGGGAAAATCCCGACTACCAGAGTGTGGGGAGAATCGCTGCGACCAGAGTGTGGGGATAATGACTGCGACCAGAGTGTGGGGAGAATCACTACGACCAGAGTGTGGGGAGAATCACTACGACCAGAGTGTGGGGAGAATCACTGCGACCAGACTGTGGGGAGAATCACTGCGACCAGAGTGTGGGGAGAATCACTGCGACCAGAGTGTGGGGAGAATCACTGCGACAAGAGTGTGGGGAGAATCACAGCGACAAGAGTGTGGGGAGCATCACTGCGACCAGAGTGTGGGGAGAATCACTGCGACCAGAGTGTGGGGAGAATCACTGCGACCAGAGTGTGGGGAGAATCACTGCGACCAGAGTGTGGGGAGAATCACTGCGACCAGAGTGTGGGGAGAATCACTGTGACCAGAGTGTGGGGAGAATCACTGCGACCAGAGTGTGGGGAGAATCGCGACGACCAGAGTGTGGGGAGAATCGCGACGACCAGAGTGTGGGGAGAACCACTACGACCAGAGTGTGGGGAGAATCGCGACAACCAGAGTGTGGGGAGTATCACTCCGACCAGAGTGTGGGGAGAATCACTGCGACCAGAGCGTGGGGAGAATCGCGACGGCCAGAGTTTCGGGAGAATCACTGCGACCAGAGCGTGTGGAGAATCACCCCGACCAGAGTGTGGGGAGAATCACTGCAACCAGAGCGTGGGGAGAATCGCTACGACCATAGTGTGGGGAGAACCGCTGCGACCAGAGTGTGGGGAGAATCACTGCGACCAGAGTGTGGGGAGAATCACTACGACCAGAGTGTGGGGAGAATCACTACGACCAGAGTGTGGGGAGAATCACTACGACCAGAGTGTGGGGAGAATCACTGCGACCAGAGGGTGGGGAGAATCACTGCGACCAGAGTGTGGGGAGAATCACTACGACCAGAGTGTGGGGAGAATCGCTACGACCAGAGTGTGGGGAGAATCGCTGCGACCAGAGTGTGGGTAGAATCGCTACGACCAGAGTGTGGGGAGAATCACTGCGACCAGAGTGTGGGGAGAATCACTGCGACCAGAGTGTGGGGAGAATCACTACGACCAGAGTGTGGGGAGAATCACTGCGACCAGAGTGTGGGGAGAATCACTGCGACCAGAGTGTGGGGAGAATCACTGCGACCAGAGTGTGGGGAGAATCACTACGAGCAGAGTGAGGGGAAAATCCCGACTACCAGAGTGTGGGGAGAATCGCTGCGACCAGAGTGTGGGGAGAATCACTACGACCAGAGTGTGGGGAGAATCACTACGACCAGAGTGTGGGGAGAATCACTACGACCAGAGTGTGGGGAGAATCACTGCGACCAGAGTGTGGGGAGAATCACTGCGACCAGAGTGTGGGGAGAATCACTGCGACCAGAGTGTGAGGAGAATCACTACGACCAGAGTGTGGGGAGAATCGCTACGACCAGAGTGTGGGGAGAATCACTGCGACCAGAGTGTGGGGAGAATCACTACGACCAGAGTGTGGGGAGAATCACTGCGACCAGAGTGTGAGGAGAATCACTACGACCAGAGTGTGGGGAGAATCGCTACGACCAGAGTGTGGGGAGAATCACTACGACCAGAGTTTTGGGGAGAATCGCGACAACCAGAGTGTGGGGAGAATCGCTACGACCAGAGTGTGAGGAGAATCGCTGCGACCAGAGTGTGGGGAGAATCGCTGCGACCAGAGTGTGGGGAGAATCACTACGACCAGAGTGTGGGGAGAATCACTACGACCAGAGTGTGAGGAGAATCGCTACGACCAGAGTGTGGGGAGAATCGCTGCGACCAGAGTGTGGGGAGAATCACTACGACCAGAGTGTGGGGAGAATCACTACGACCAGAGTGTGGGGAGAATCGCTACGACCAGAGTGTGGGGAGAATCGCTGCGACCAGAGTGTGGGGAGAATCACTGCGACCAGAGTGTGGGGAGAATCACTGCGACCAGAGTGTGAGGAGAATCACTACGACCAGAGTGTGGGGAGAATCGCTACGACCAGAGTGTGGGGAGAATCACTGCGACCAGAGTGTGGGGAGAATCACTACGACCAGAGTGTGGGGAGAATCACTGCGACCAGAGTGTGAGGAGAATCACTACGACCAGAGTGTGGGGAGAATCGCTACGACCAGAGTGTGGGGAGAATCACTACGACCAGAGTTTTGGGGAGAATCGCGACAACCAGAGTGTGGGGAGAATCGCTACGACCAGAGTGTGAGGAGAATCGCTGCGACCAGAGTGTGGGGAGAATCGCTGCGACCAGAGTGTGGGGAGAATCACTACGACCAGAGTGTGGGGAGAATCACTACGACCAGAGTGTGAGGAGAATCGCTACGACCAGAGTGTGGGGAGAATCGCTGCGACCAGAGTGTGGGGAGAATCACTACGACCAGAGTGTGGGGAGAATCACTACGACCAGAGTGTGGGGAGAATCGCTACGACCAGAGTGTGGGGAGAATCGCTGCGACCAGAGTGTGGGGAGAATCACTGCGACCAGAGTGTGGGGAGAATCACGGCGACCAGAGTGTGGGGAGAATCACTGCGACCAGAGTGTGGGGAGAATCACTGCGACCAGAGTGTGGGGAGAATCACTGCGACCAGAGTGTGGGGAGAATCACTGCGACCAGAGTGTGGGGAGAATCACGGCGACCAGAGTGTGGGGAGAATCGCGGCGACCAGAGTGTGGGGAGAATCACTGCGACCAGAGTGTGGGGAGAATCACGGCGACCAGAGTGTGGGGAGAATCGCGGCGACCAGAGTGTGGGGAGAATCGCGCCGACCAGAGTGTGGGGAGAATAACTGCAACCAGAGTATGGGGAGAATCACTGCGACCAGAGTGTGGGGAGAATCACTGCGACCAGAGTGTGGGGAGAATCACTGCGACCAGAGTGTGGGGAGAATCGCTGCGACCAGAGTGTGGGGAGAATTATTACGACCAGAGTGTGGGGAGAATTAGTACGACCAGAGTGTGGATGAGAATCGCTACCACCAGATTGTGGGGAGAATCACTATGACCAGAGGGTGGGGAGAATCACTACGACCAGAGTGTGGGGAGAATCAATACGACCAGAGTTGGGGAGAATCACTACGACCAGAGTGTGGGGAGAATCACTGCGAGCAGAGTGTGGGGAGAATCACTGCGACCACAGTGTGGGGAGAATCACTGCGACCAGAGTGTGGGGAGAATCACTGCGACCAGAGTGTGTAGAGAATCACTGCGACCAGAGCGTGGGGAGAATCACTGCGACCAGAGTGTGGGGAGAATCGCTGCGACCAGAGCGTGGGGAGAATCACTGCGACCAGAGTGTGGGGAGAATCACTGCGACCAGAGCGTGGGGAGAATCACTGCGACCAGAGTGTGGGGAGAATCGCTGCGACCAGAGTGTGGGGAGAATCACTCCGACCAGCATGTGGGGAGAATCACTGCGACCAGAGTGTGGGGAGAATCACTGCGACCAGAGTTGGGGCGAATCACGAGTACCAGAGTGTGGGGAGAATGACAGCGACCAGATTGTGGGGGGAATCACTGCGACCAGAGTGTGGGGAGAATCACTACGACCAGAGAGTGGGGAGAAACACTACGACCAGAGTGTGGGGAGAATCACTACGACCAGAGTGTGGGGAGAATCACTACGACCAGAGTGTGGGGAGAATCACTACGACCAGAGTGAGGGGAAAATCCCGACTACCGGAGTGTGGGGAGAATCACTACGACCAGAGTGTGGGGAGAAACACTACGACCAGAGTGTGGGGAGAATCACTACGACCAGAGTGTGGGGTGAATCACTACGACCAGAGTGTGGGGAGAATCAGTACGACCAGAGTGTGGGGTGAATCACTACGACCAGAGTGTGGGGAGAATCGCTACGACCAGAGTGTGGGGAGAATCACTACGACCAGAGTGTGGGGAGAATCACTACGACCAGAGTGTGGGGAGAATCACTACGACCAGAGTGTGGGGAGAATCACTGCGACCCGAGTGTGGGGAGAATCACTACGACCAGAGTGTGGGGAGAATCACTACGACCAGAGTGTGGGGAGAATCGCTGCGACCAGAGTGTGGGGAGAATCACTACGACCAGAGTGTGGGGAGAATCGCTACGACCAGAGTGTGGGGAGAATCACTACGACCAGAGTGTGGGGAGAATCACTACGACCAGAGTGTGAGGAGAATCGCTACGACCAGAGTGTGGGGAGAATCGCTGCGACCAGAGTGTGGGGAGAATCACTACGACCAGAGTGTGGGGAGAATCACTACGACCAGAGTGTGGGGAGAATCGCTACGACCAGAGTGTGGGGAGAATCGCTGCGACCAGAGTGTGGGGAGAATCACTGCGACCAGAGTGTGGGGAGAATCACTGCGACCAGAGTGTGAGGAGAATCACTAAGACCAGAGTGTGGGGAGAATCGCTACGACCAGAGTGTGGGGAGAATCACTGCGACCAGAGTGTGGGGAGAATCACTACGACCAGAGTGTGGGGAGAATCACTGCGACCAGAGTGTGAGGAGAATCACTACGACCAGAGTGTGGGGAGAATCGCTACGACCAGAGTGTGGGGAGAATCACTACGACCAGAGTTTTGGGGAGAATCGCGACAACCAGAGTGTGGGGAGAATCGCTACGACCAGAGTGTGAGGAGAATCGCTGCGACCAGAGTGTGGGGAGAATCGCTGCGACCAGAGTGTGGGGAGAATCACTACGACCAGAGTGTGGGGAGAATCACTACGACCAGAGTGTGAGGAGAATCGCTACGACCAGAGTGTGGGGAGAATCGCTGCGACCAGAGTGTGGGGAGAATCACTACGACCAGAGTGTGGGGAGAATCACTACGACCAGAGTGTGGGGAGAATCGCTACGACCAGAGTGTGGGGAGAATCGCTGCGACCAGAGTGTGGGGAGAATCACTGCGACCAGAGTGTGGGGAGAATCACGGCGACCAGAGTGTGGGGAGAATCACTGCGACCAGAGTGTGGGGAGAATCACTGCGACCAGAGTGTGGGGAGAATCACTGCGACCAGAGTGTGGGGAGAATCACTGCGACCAGAGTGTGGGGAGAATCACGGCGACCAGAGTGTGGGGAGAATCGCGGCGACCAGAGTGTGGGGAGAATCACTGCGACCAGAGTGTGGGGAGAATCACGGCGACCAGAGTGTGGGGAGAATCGCGGCGACCAGAGTGTGGGGAGAATCGCGCCGACCAGAGTGTGGGGAGAATAACTGCAACCAGAGTATGGGGAGAATCACTGCGACCAGAGTGTGGGGAGAATCACTGCGACCAGAGTGTGGGGAGAATCACTGCGACCAGAGTGTGGGGAGAATCGCTGCGACCAGAGTGTGGGGAGAATTATTACGACCAGAGTGTGGGGAGAATTAGTACGACCAGAGTGTGGATGAGAATCGCTACCACCAGATTGTGGGGAGAATCACTATGACCAGAGGGTGGGGAGAATCACTACGACCAGAGTGTGGGGAGAATCAATACGACCAGAGTTGGGGAGAATCACTACGACCAGAGTGTGGGGAGAATCACTGCGAGCAGAGTGTGGGGAGAATCACTGCGACCACAGTGTGGGGAGAATCACTGCGACCAGAGTGTGGGGAGAATCACTGCGACCAGAGTGTGTAGAGAATCACTGCGACCAGAGCGTGGGGAGAATCACTGCGACCAGAGTGTGGGGAGAATCGCTGCGACCAGAGCGTGGGGAGAATCACTGCGACCAGAGTGTGGGGAGAATCACTGCGACCAGAGCGTGGGGAGAATCACTGCGACCAGAGTGTGGGGAGAATCGCTGCGACCAGAGTGTGGGGAGAATCACTCCGACCAGCATGTGGGGAGAATCACTGCGACCAGAGTGTGGGGAGAATCACTGCGACCAGAGTTGGGGCGAATCACGAGTACCAGAGTGTGGGGAGAATGACAGCGACCAGAGTGTGGGGAGAATCACTGCGACCAGAGTGTGGGGAGAATCACTACGACCAGAGAGTGGGGAGAAACACTACGACCAGAGTGTGGGGAGAATCACTACGACCAGAGTGTGGGGAGAATCACTACGACCAGAGTGTGGGGAGAATCACTACGACCTGAGTGAGGGGAAAATCCCGACTACCGGAGTGTGGGGAGAATCACTACGACCAGAGTGTGGGGAGAAACACTACGACCAGAGTGTGGGGAGAATCACTACGACCAGAGTGTGGGGTGAATCACTACGACCAGAGTGTGGGGAGAATCAGTACGACCAGAGTGTGGGGTGAATCACTACGACCAGAGTGTGGGGAGAATCGCTACGACCAGAGTGTGGGGAGAATCACTACGACCAGAGTGTGGGGAGAATCACTACGACCAGAGTGTGGGGAGAATCACTACGACCAGAGTGTGGGGAGAATCACTGCGACCCGAGTGTGGGGAGAATCACTACGACCAGAGTGTGGGGAGAATCACTACGACCAGAGTGTGGGGAGAATCGCTGCGACCAGAGTGTGGGGAGAATCACTACGACCAGAGTGTGGGGAGAATCGCTACGACCAGAGTGTGGGGAAAATCGCTGCGACCAGAGTGTGGGGAGAATCACTGCGACCAGAGTGTGGGGAGAATCACTGCGACCAGAGTGTGGGGAGAATCACTACGACCAGAGTGTGGGGAGAATCACTGCGACCAGAGTGTGGGGAGAATCACTGCGACCAGATTGTGGGGAGAATCGCGGCAACCAGAGTGTGGGGAGAATCACTGCGACCAGAGTGTGGGGAGAATAACTGCAACCAGCGTGTGGGGAGAATCACTGCGACCAGAGTGTGGGGAGAATCACTACGACCAGAGTGTGGGAAGAATCACTGCGACCAGAGTGTGGGGAGAATCACTGCGACCAGAGTGTGGGGAGAATGACTGCGACCAGAGTGTGGGGAGAATCGCTGCGACCAGAGTGTGTGGAGAAACACTGCGACCAGAGTGTGGGGAGAATCACTGCGACCAGAGTGTGGGGAGAATCACTGCGACCAGAGTGTGGGGAGAATGACTGCGACCAGAGTGTGGGGAGAATCACTACGACCAGAGTGTGGGGAGAATCACTGCGACCAGAGTGTGGGGAGAATCACTACGACCAGAGTGTGGGGAGAATCACTACGACCAGAGTGTGGGGAGAATCACTGCGACCAGAGTGTGGGGAGAATCACTGCGAGCAGAGTGTGGGGAGAATCACTGCGACCAGAGTGTGGGGAGAATCACTGCGACCAGAGTGTGGGGAGAATGACTGCGACCAGAGTGTGGGGAGAATCACTACGACCAGAGTGTGGGGAGAATCACTGCGACCAGAGTGTGGGGAGAATCACTGCGACCAGAGTGTGGGGAGAATCGCTGCGACCAGAGTGTGGGGAGAATCACTGCGACCAGAGTCTGGGGAGAATCACTGCGACCAGAGTGTGGGGAGAATCACTGCGACCAGAGTGTGGGGAGAATCGCTGCGACCAGAGTGTGGGGAGAATCACTACGACCAGAGTGTGGGGAGAATCACTACGACCAGAGTGTGGGGAGAATCGCTACGACCAAAGTGTGGGGAGAATCGCTGCGACCAGAGTGTGGGGAGAATCGCTGCGACCAGAGTGTGGGGTGAATCACTACGAACAGAGTGTGGGGAGAATCACTGCGACCAGAGTGTGGGGAGAATCACTGCGACCAGAGTGTGGGGAGGATCACTGCGACCAGAGTGTGGGGAGAATCACTGCGACCAGAGTGTGGGGAGAATCACTGCGACCAGAGTGTGGGGAGAATCAATGCGACCAGACTGTGGGGAGAATCGCGGCGACCAGAGTGTGGGGAGAATCGCTGCGACCAGAGTGTGGGGAGAATCGCTGCGACCAGAGTGTGGGGAGAATTAGTACGACCAGAGAGTGGATGAGAATCGCTACCACCAGAGTGTGGGGAGAATCGCTACGAGAAGAGTATGTGGAGAATCACTACGACCAGAGTGTGGGGAGAATCACTACGACCAGAGTGTGGGGAGTATCAATACGACCAGAGTTGGGGAGAATCACTACGACCAGAGTGTGGGCAGAATTATGAGTACCAGAGTGTGGGGAGAATCACTGTGACCAGTGTGTGGGGAGAATCACTGCGACCAGAGTGTGGGGAGAATCACTGCGACCAGAGTGTGGGGAGAATCGCGACAACCAGAGTGTGGGGAGAATCGCTACGACCAGAGTGTGGGGAGAATCACTGCAACCAGAGTGTGGGGAGAATCACTGCGACCAGAGTGTGGGGAGAATCGTGACGAGCAGAATGTGGGGAGAGTCACTGCGACCAGAGTGTGGGGAGAATCACTGCGACCAGAGTGTGGGGAGAATCACTGAGACCAGTGTGTGGGGAGAATCACTGCGACCAGAGTGTGGGGAGAATCACTGCGACCAGAGTGTGGGGAGAATCGCGACAACCAGAGAGTGGGGAGAATCGCTACGACCAGAGTGTGGGGAGAATCACGAGTACCAGAGTGTGGGGAGAATCACTACGACCAGAGTGTGGGGAGAAGCACTACAAGCAGAGTGAGGGGAAAATCCCGACTACCAGAGCGTGGGGAGAATCGGTGCGACCAGAGTGTGGGGAGAATGACTGCGACCAGAGTGTGGGGAGAATCACTGCGACCAGAGTGTGGGGAGAATCACTACGACGAGAGTGTGGGGAGAATCACTACGACGTGAGTGTGCGGAGAATCACTACGCGCAGAGTGAGGGGAAAATCCCGACTACCAGAGTGTGGGGCGAATCACTACGACCAGAGTGTGGGGAGAATCAATGCGACCAGAGTGTGGGGAGAATCACTGCGACCAGAGTGTGGGGAGAATCACAGCGACCAGAGTGTGGGGAGAATCACTACGACCAGAGTGTGGGGAGAATCAATGCGACCAGAGTGTGGGGAGAATCACTGCGACCAGAGTGTGGGGAGAATCACAGCGACCAGAGTGTGGGGAGAATCACTGCGGCCAGAATGTGGGGAGAATCACTACGACCAGATTGTGGGGAGAATCACTGCGACCAGAGTGTGGGGAGGATCACTGCGACCAGACTGTGGGGAGAATCACTGCGAACAGAGTGTGGGGAGAATCACTGCGACCAGAGTGTGGGGAGAATCGCGACAACCAGAGTGTGGGGAGAATCACGAGTACCAGAGTGTGGGGAGAATCACTACGACCAGAGTGTGGGGAGAATCACAGCCACCAGACTGTGGGGAGAATCGCTGCGACCACAGTGTGGGGAGAATCACTACGACCAGAGTGTGGGGAGAATCACTGCGACCAGAGTGTGGGGAGAATCACTACGACCAGAGTGTGGGGAGAATCACTACGAGCAGAGTTTGGGGAGAATCACAGCCACCAGACTGTGGGGAGAATCGCTGTGACCAGACTGTGGGGAGAATCACTGCGACAAGAGTGTGGGGAGAATCACTGCGACAAGAGTGTGGGGAGAATCACTGCGACCAGAGTGTGGGGAGAATCGCGATGACCAGAGTGTGGGGAGAATCGCGACGACCAGAGTGTGGGGAGAACCACTACGACCACAGTGTGGGGAGAACCACAACTACCAGAGTGTGGGGAAAATCCCGACTACCAGAGTGTGGGGAGAATCACTCCGACCAGAGTGTGGGGAGAATCACTCCGACCAGAGTGTGGGGAGAATCACTCCGACCAGAGTGTGGGGAGAATCACTCCGACCAGAGTGTGGGGAGAAGCACTACAAGCAGAGTGAGGGGAAAATCCCGACTACCAGAGCGTGGGGAGAATCGGTGCGACCAGAGTGTGGGGAGAATGACTGCGACCAGAGTGTGGGGAGAATCACTGCGACCAGAGTGTGGGGAGAATCACTACGACGAGAGTGTGGGGAGAATCACTACGACGTGAGTGTGCGGAGAATCACTACGCGCAGAGTGAGGGGAAAATCCCGACTACCAGAGTGTGGGGAGAATCACTACGACCAGAGTGTGGGGAGAATCAATGCGACCAGAGTGTGGGGAGAATCACTGCGACCAGAGTGTGGGGAGAATCACAGCGACCAGAGTGTGGGGAGAATCACTACGACCAGAGTGTGGGGAGAATCAATGCGACCAGAGTGTGGGGAGAATCACTGCGACCAGAGTGTGGGGAGAATCACAGCGACCAGAGTGTGGGGAGAATCACTGCGGCCAGAATGTGGGGAGAATCACTACGACCAGAGTGTGGGGAGAATCACTACGAGCAGAGTTTGGGGAGAATCACAGCCACCAGACTGTGGGGAGAATCGCTGTGACCAGACTGTGGGGAGAATCACTCCGACCAGAGTGTGGGGAGAATCACTGCGACCAGAGTGTGGGGAGAATCGCGATGACCAGAGTGTGGGGAGAATCGCGACGACCAGAGTGTGGGGAGAACCACTACGACCACAGTGTGGGGAGAACCACAACTACCAGAGTGTGGGGAAAATCCCGACTACCAGAGTGTGGGGAGAATCACTCCGACCAGAGTGTGGGGAGAATCACTCCGACCAGAGTGTGGGGAGAATCACTCCGACCAGAGTGTGGGGAGAATCACTCCGACCAGAGTGTGGGGAGAAGCACTACAAGCAGAGTGAGGGGAAAATCCCGACTACCAGAGCGTGGGGAGAATCGGTGCGACCAGAGTGTGGGGAGAATGACTGCGACCAGAGTGTGGGGAGAATCACTGCGACCAGAGTGTGGGGAGAATCACTACGACGAGAGTGTGGGGAGAATCACTACGACGTGAGTGTGCGGAGAATCACTACGCGCAGAGTGAGGGGAAAATCCCGACTACCAGAGTGTGGGGAGAATCACTACGACCAGAGTGTGGGGAGAATCAATGCGACCAGAGTGTGGGGAGAATCACTGCGACCAGAGTGTGGGGAGAATCACAGCGACCAGAGTGTGGGGAGAATCACTACGACCAGAGTGTGGGGAGAATCAATGCGACCAGAGTGTGGGGAGAATCACTGCGACCAGAGTGTGGGGAGAATCACAGCGACCAGAGTGTGGGGAGAATCACTGCGGCCAGAATGTGGGGAGAATCACTACGACCAGAGTGTGGGGAGAATCACTACGAGCAGAGTTTGGGGAGAATCACAGCCACCAGACTGTGGGGAGAATCGCTGTGACCAGACTGTGGGGAGAATCACTCCGACCAGAGTGTGGGGAGAATCACTGCGACCAGAGTGTGGGGAGAATCACTACGACCAGAGCGTGGGGAGAATCGCTGCGACCAGAGCGTGGGGAGAATCGCTGCGACCAGGGTGTGGGGAGAATCACTGCGACCAGAGTGTGGGGAGAATCGCTGTGACCAGAGTGTGGGGAGAATCACAACGACCAGAGTGTGGGGACAATCGCTGCGACCAGAGTGTGGGGAGAATCACAGCGACCAGAGTGTGGGGAGAATCCCTGCGACCAGAGTTTGGGGAGAATCACTACGACCAGAGTGTGGGGAGATTCGCTACGACCAGAGTGTGGGGAGAATCGCTGCGACCAGAGTGTGGGGAGAATCGCTGCGACCAGAGTGTGGGGAGAATCGCTGCGACCAGAGTGTGGGGAGAATCACTGCGAACAGAGTGTGAGGAGAATCACTACGACCAGAGTGTGGGGAGAATCACTGCGACCAGAGTGTGGGGAGAATAGCAGCGACCAGAGTGTGGGGAGAATCGCGGCGACCAGAGTGTGGGGAGAATCGCGCCGACCAGAGTGTGGGGAGAATCGCGCCGACCAGAGTGTGGGGAGAATCACTACGACCAGAGTGTGGGGAGAATCACTACGACCTGAGTGTGGGGAGAATAACTGCAACCAGAGTATGGGGAAAATCACTCCGACCAGAGTGTGGGAAGAATCACTGCAACCAGAGTGTGGGGAGAATCACTGCGACCAGAGTGTGGGGAGAATCACTGCGACCAGTGTGTGGGGAGAATCACTGCGACCAGAGTGTGGGGAGAATCACTGCGACCAGAGTGTGGGGAGAATCGCTGCGACCAGAGTGTGGGGAGAATCGCTGCGACCAGAGTGTGGGGTGAATCGATGCGACCAGAGTGTGGGGAGAATCACTGCGACCAGAGTGTGGGGAGAATCGCTGCGACCAGAGTGTGGGGTGAATCAGCACGAGCAGAGTGTGGGGAGAATCACTGCGACCAGAGTGTGGGGAGAATCGCTGCGACCAGAGTGTGGGGAGAATCACTGCGACCAGAGTGTGGGGTGAATCGATGCGACCAGAGTGTGGGGAGAATCACTGCGACCAGAGTGTGGGGAGAATCACTGCGACCAGAGTGTGGGGAGGATCACTGCTACCAGAGTGTGGGGAGAATCACTGCGACCAGAGTGTGGGGAGAATCACTGCGCCCAGAGTGTGGGGAGAATCACTGCGACCAGATTGTGGGGAGAATCACGACGACCAGAGTGTGGGGAGAATCACTACGACCAGAGTGTGGGGAGAATCACAGCCACCAGAGTGTGGGGAGAATCGCGACGACCAGAGTGTGGGGAGAATCGCGACAACCAGAGTGTGGGGAGAATCACTCCGACCAGAGTGTGGGGAGAATCACTGCGACCAGAGTGTGGGGAGAATCGCGACAACCAGAGTGTGGGGAGAATCGCTATGACCAGAGTGTGGGGAGAATCACTGCGACCAGAGTGTGGGGAGAATCACTGCGACCAGAGTTGGGGCGAATCACGAGTACCAGAGTGTGGGGAGAATGACTGCGACCAGAGTGTGGGGAGAATCACTGCGACCAGAGTGAGGGGAGAATCACTACGACCAGAGTGTGGGGAGAATCGCTACGACCAGAGTGTGGGGAGAATCACTACGACCAGAGTGTGGGGAGAATCACTACGACCAGAGTGTGGGGAGAATCACTGCGACCAGAGTGTGGGGAGAATCGCGACAACCAGAGTGTGGGGAGAATCGCGAGTACCAGAGTGTGGGGAGAATCGCTGCGACCACAGTGTGGGGAGAATCACTGCGACCAGAGTGTGGGGAGAATCACTGCGACCAGAGTGTGGGGAGAATCACTGCGACCAGAGTGTGGGGAGAATCACTACGACCAGCGTGTGGGGACAATCACAGCCACCAGACTGTGGGGAGAATCACTGCGACAAGAGTGTGGGGAGAATCACTGCGACAAGAGTGTGGGGAGAATCACTGCGACCAGAGTGTGGGGAGAATCGCGACGACCAGAGTGTGGGGAGAATCGCGGCGACCAGAGTGTGGGGAGAATCGCGCCGACCAGAGTGTGGGGAGAATCACTGCGACCAGAGTGTGGGAAGAATCACTGCGACCAGAGTGTGGGGAGAATCACTGCGATTAGAGTGTGGGGAGAATCACTGCGACCAGAGTGTGGGGAGAATCACTGCGACCAGAGTGTGGGGAGAATCACTGCGACCAGAGTGTGGGGAGAATCGCTGCGACCAGAGTGTGGGGAAAATCGCTACGACCAGAGTGTGGGGTGAATCGATGCGACCAGAATGTGGGGAGAATCACTGCGACCAGAGTGTGGGGAGAATCGCTGCGACCAGAGCGTGGGGTGAATCACTGCGACCAGAGTTGGGGCGAATCACGAGTACCAGAGTTGGGGAGAATCACTACGACCAGAGTGTGGGGAGAATCTCTACGACGAGAGTGTGTGGAGAATCACTACGACGAGAGTGTGGGGAGAATCACTACGACCAGAGTGTGGGGAGAATCACTCCGACCAGAGTGTGGGGAGAATCACTGCGACCAGAGTGTGGGGAGAATCGCGACAACCAGAGTGTGGGGAGAATCGCTATGACCAGAGTGTGGGGAGAATCACTGCGACCAGAGTGTGGGGAGAATCACTGCGACCAGAGTTGGGGCGAATCACGAGTACCAGAGTGTGGGGAGAATGACTGCGACCAGAGTGTGGGGAGAATCACTGCGACCAGAGTGAGGGGAGAATCACTACGACCAGAGTGTGGGGAGAATCGCTACGACCAGAGTGTGGGGAGAATCACTACGACCAGAGTGTGGGGAGAATCACTACGACCAGAGTGTGGGGAGAATCACTGCGACCAGAGTGTGGGGAGAATCGCGACAACCAGAGTGTGGGGAGAATCGCGAGTACCAGAGTGTGGGGAGAATCGCTGCGACCACAGTGTGGGGAGAATCACTGCGACCAGAGTGTGGGGAGAATCACTGCGACCAGAGTGTGGGGAGAATCACTGCGACCAGAGTGTGGGGAGAATCACTACGACCAGAGTGTGGGGACAATCACAGCCACCAGACTGTGGGGAGAATCACTGCGACAAGAGTGTGGGGAGAATCACTGCGACAAGAGTGTGGGGAGAATCACTGCGACCAGAGTGTGGGGAGAATCGCGACGACCAGAGTGTGGGGAGAATCGCGGCGACCAGAGTGTGGGGAGAATCGCGCCGACCAGAGTGTGGGGAGAATCACTGCGACCAGAGTGTGGGAAGAATCACTGCGACCAGAGTGTGGGGAGAATCACTGCGACTAGAGTGTGGGGAGAATCACTGCGACCAGAGTGTGGGGAGAATCACAGCGACCAGAGTGTGGGGAGAATCACTACGACCAGAGTGTGGGGAGAATCAATGCGACCAGAGTGTGGGGAGAATCACTGCGACCAGAGTGTGGGGAGAATCACAGCGACCAGAGTGTGGGGAGAATCACTGCGGCCAGAATGTGGGGAGAATCACTACGACCAGAGTGTGGGGAGAATCACTACGAGCAGAGTTTGGGGATAATCACAGCCACCAGACTGTGGGGAGAATCGCTGTGACCAGACTGTGGGGAGAATCACTCCGACCAGAGTGTGGGGAGAATCACTGCGACCAGAGTGTGGGGAGAATCACTACGACCAGAGCGTGGGGAGAATCGCTGCGACCAGAGCGTGGGGAGAATCGCTGCGACCAGGGTGTGGGGAGAATCACTGCGACCAGAGTGTGGGGAGAATCGCTGTGACCAGAGTGTGGGGAGAATCACAACGACCAGAGTGTGGGGACAATCGCTGCGACCAGAGTGTGGGGAGAATCACAGCGACCAGAGTGTGGGGAGAATCCCTGCGACCAGAGTTTGGGGAGAATCACTACGACCAGAGTGTGGGGAGATTCGCTACGACCAGAGTGTGGGGAGAATCGCTGCGACCAGAGTGTGGGGAGAATCGCTGCGACCAGAGTGTGGGGAGAATCGCTGCGACCAGAGTGTGGGGAGAATCACTGCGAACAGAGTGTGAGGAGAATCACTACGACCAGAGTGTGGGGAGAATCACTGCGACCAGAGTGTGGGGAGAATAGCAGCGACCAGAGTGTGGGGAGAATCGCGGCGACCAGAGTGTGGGGAGAATCGCGCCGACCAGAGTGTGGGGAGAATCGCGCCGACCAGAGTGTGGGGAGAATCACTACGACCAGAGTGTGGGGAGAATCACTACGACCTGAGTGTGGGGAGAATAACTGCAACCAGAGTATGGGGAAAATCACTCCGACCAGAGTGTGGGAAGAATCACTGCAACCAGAGTGTGGGGAGAATCACTGCGACCAGAGTGTGGGGAGAATCACTGCGACCAGTGTGTGGGGAGAATCACTGCGACCAGAGTGTGGGGAGAATCACTGCGACCAGAGTGTGGGGAGAATCGCTGCGACCAGAGTGTGGGGAGAATCGCTGCGACCAGAGTGTGGGGTGAATCGATGCGACCAGAGTGTGGGGAGAATCACTGCGACCAGAGTGTGGGGAGAATCGCTGCGACCAGAGTGTGGGGTGAATCAGCACGAGCAGAGTGTGGGGAGAATCACTGCGACCAGAGTGTGGGGAGAATCGCTGCGACCAGAGTGTGGGGAGAATCACTGCGACCAGAGTGTGGGGTGAATCGATGCGACCAGAGTGTGGGGAGAATCACTGCGACCAGAGTGTGGGGAGAATCACTGCGACCAGAGTGTGGGGAGGATCACTGCTACCAGAGTGTGGGGAGAATCACTGCGACCAGAGTGTGGGGAGAATCACTGCGCCCAGAGTGTGGGGAGAATCACTGCGACCAGATTGTGGGGAGAATCACGACGACCAGAGTGTGGGGAGAATCACTACGACCAGAGTGTGGGGAGAATCACAGCCACCAGAGTGTGGGGAGAATCGCGACGACCAGAGTGTGGGGAGAATCGCGACAACCAGAGTGTGGGGAGAATCACTCCGACCAGAGTGTGGGGAGAATCACTGCGACCAGAGTGTGGGGAGAATCGCGACAACCAGAGTGTGGGGAGAATCGCTATGACCAGAGTGTGGGGAGAATCACTGCGACCAGAGTGTGGGGAGAATCACTGCGACCAGAGTTGGGGCGAATCACGAGTACCAGAGTGTGGGGAGAATGACTGCGACCAGAGTGTGGGGAGAATCACTGCGACCAGAGTGAGGGGAGAATCACTACGACCAGAGTGTGGGGAGAATCGCTACGACCAGAGTGTGGGGAGAATCACTACGACCAGAGTGTGGGGAGAATCACTACGACCAGAGTGTGGGGAGAATCACTGCGACCAGAGTGTGGGGAGAATCGCGACAACCAGAGTGTGGGGAGAATCGCGAGTACCAGAGTGTGGGGAGAATCGCTGCGACCACAGTGTGGGGAGAATCACTGCGACCAGAGTGTGGGGAGAATCACTGCGACCAGAGTGTGGGGAGAATCACTGCGACCAGAGTGTGGGGAGAATCACTACGACCAGCGTGTGGGGACAATCACAGCCACCAGACTGTGGGGAGAATCACTGCGACAAGAGTGTGGGGAGAATCACTGCGACAAGAGTGTGGGGAGAATCACTGCGACCAGAGTGTGGGGAGAATCGCGACGACCAGAGTGTGGGGAGAATCGCGGCGACCAGAGTGTGGGGAGAATCGCGCCGACCAGAGTGTGGGGAGAATCACTGCGACCAGAGTGTGGGAAGAATCACTGCGACCAGAGTGTGGGGAGAATCACTGCGATTAGAGTGTGGGGAGAATCACTGCGACCAGAGTGTGGGGAGAATCACTGCGACCAGAGTGTGGGGAGAATCACTGCGACCAGAGTGTGGGGAGAATCGCTGCGACCAGAGTGTGGGGAAAATCGCTACGACCAGAGTGTGGGGTGAATCGATGCGACCAGAATGTGGGGAGAATCACTGCGACCAGAGTGTGGGGAGAATCGCTGCGACCAGAGCGTGGGGTGAATCACTGCGACCAGAGTTGGGGCGAATCACGAGTACCAGAGTTGGGGAGAATCACTACGACCAGAGTGTGGGGAGAATCTCTACGACGAGAGTGTGTGGAGAATCACTACGACGAGAGTGTGGGGAGAATCACTACGACCAGAGTGTGGGGAGAATCACTCCGACCAGAGTGTGGGGAGAATCACTGCGACCAGAGTGTGGGGAGAATCGCGACAACCAGAGTGTGGGGAGAATCGCTATGACCAGAGTGTGGGGAGAATCACTGCGACCAGAGTGTGGGGAGAATCACTGCGACCAGAGTTGGGGCGAATCACGAGTACCAGAGTGTGGGGAGAATGACTGCGACCAGAGTGTGGGGAGAATCACTGCGACCAGAGTGAGGGGAGAATCACTACGACCAGAGTGTGGGGAGAATCGCTACGACCAGAGTGTGGGGAGAATCACTACGACCAGAGTGTGGGGAGAATCACTACGACCAGAGTGTGGGGAGAATCACTGCGACCAGAGTGTGGGGAGAATCGCGACAACCAGAGTGTGGGGAGAATCGCGAGTACCAGAGTGTGGGGAGAATCGCTGCGACCACAGTGTGGGGAGAATCACTGCGACCAGAGTGTGGGGAGAATCACTGCGACCAGAGTGTGGGGAGAATCACTGCGACCAGAGTGTGGGGAGAATCACTACGACCAGAGTGTGGGGACAATCACAGCCACCAGACTGTGGGGAGAATCACTGCGACAAGAGTGTGGGGAGAATCACTGCGACAAGAGTGTGGGGAGAATCACTGCGACCAGAGTGTGGGGAGAATCGCGACGACCAGAGTGTGGGGAGAATCGCGGCGACCAGAGTGTGGGGAGAATCGCGCCGACCAGAGTGTGGGGAGAATCACTGCGACCAGAGTGTGGGAAGAATCACTGCGACCAGAGTGTGGGGAGAATCACTGCGACTAGAGTGTGGGGAGAATCACTGCGACCAGAGTGTGGGGAGAATCACTGCGACCAGAGTGTGGGGAGAATCACTGCGACCAGAGTGTGGGGAGAATCGCTGCGACCAGAGTGTGGGGAAAATCGCTACGACCAGAGTGTGGGGTGAATCGATGCGACCAGAATGTGGGGAGAATCACTGCGACCAGAGTGTGGGGAGAATCGCTGCGACCAGAGCGTGGGGTGAATCACTGCGACCAGAGTGTGGGGAGAATCACTGCCACCAGAGTGTGGGGAGAATCACTGCGACCAGAGTTGGGGCGAATCACGAGTACCAGAGTTGGGGAGAATCACTACGACCAGAGTGTGGGGAGAATCTCTACGACGAGAGTGTGTGGAGAATCACTACGACGAGAGTGTGGGGAGAATCACTACGACCAGAGTGTGGGGAGAATCACTACGACCAGAGTGTGGGGAGAATCACTACGACCAGAGTGTGGGGAGAATCGCTACGACCAGAGTGTGGTGACAATCGCTGTGACCAGAGTGTGGGGAGAATCGCTGCGACCAGAGTGTGGGGAGAATCACTACGACCAGAGTGTGGGGAGAATCACTACGACCAGAGTGTGGGGAGAATCACTACGACCAGAGTGTGGGGAGAATCACTACGACCAGAGTGTGGGGAGAATCACTACGACCAGAGTGTGGGTAGAATCGCTGCGACCAGAGTGTGGGGAGAATCACTACGACCAGAGTGTGGGGAGAATCACTACGACCAGAGTGTGGGGAGAATCGCTACGACCAGAGTGTGGGGAGAATCGCTGCGACCAGAGTGTGGGGAGAATCGCTGCGACCAGAGAGTGGGGTGAATCACTACGACCAGAGTGTGGGGAGAATCACTGCGACCAGAGTGTGGGGAGGATCACTGCGACCAGAGTGTGGGGAGAATCACTGCGACCAGAGTGTGGGGAGAATCACTACGACCAGAGTATGGGGAGAATCACTGCGACCAGAGTGTGGGAAGAATCACTGCGACCAGAGTGTGGGGAGAATCAATGCGACCAGACTGTGGGGAGAATCGCGGCGACCACAGTGTGGGGAGAATCGCTGCGACCAGAGTGTGGGGAGAATCGCTGCGACCAGAGTGTGGGGAGAATTAGTACGACCAGACAGTGGATGAGAATCGCTACCACCAGAGTGTGGGGAGAATCGCTACGAGAAGAGTATGTGGAGAATCACTACGACCAGAGTGTGGGGAGAATCACTACGACCAGAGTGTGGGGAGAATCAATACGACCAGAGTTGGGGAGAATCACTATGACCAGAGTGTGGGCAGAATTATGAGTACCAGAGTGTGGGGAGAATCACTGCGACCAGTGTGTGGGGAGAATCACTGCGACCAGAGTGTGGGGAGAATCACTGCGACCAGAGTGTGGGGAGAATCGCGACAACCAGAGTGTGGGGAGAATCGCTACGACCAGAGTGTGGGGAGAATCACTGCGACCAGAGTGTGGGGAGAATCACTGCGACCAGAGTGTGGGGAGAATCACTGAGACCAGTGTGTGGGGAGAATCACTGCGACCAGAGTGTGGGGAGAATCACTGCGACCAGAGTGTGGGGAGAATCGCGACAACCAGAGTGTGGGGAGAATCGCTACGACCAGAGTGTGGGGAGAATGACTGCGACCAGAGTGTGGGGAGAATCACTGCGACCAGAGTTGGGGCGAATCACGAGTACCAGAGTGTGGGGAGAATGACTGCGACCAGAGTGAGGGGAGAATCACTACGACCAGAGTGTGGGGAGAATCGCTACGACCAGAGTGTGGGGAGAATCACTACGACCAGAGTGTGGGGAGAATCACTGCGACCAGAGTGTGGGGAGAATCGCGACAACCAGAGTGTGGGGAGAATCGCGAGTACCAGAGTGTGGGGAGAATCGCTGCGACCACAGTGTGGGGAGAATCACTGCGACCAGAGTGTGGGGAGAATCACTGCGACCAGAGTGTGGGGAGAATCACTGCGACCAGAGTGTGGGGAGAATCACTACGACCAGCGTGTGGGGACAATCACAGCCACCAGACTGTGGGGAGAATCACTGCGACAAGAGTGTGGGGAGAATCACTGCGACAAGAGTGTGGGGAGAATCACTGCGACCAGAGTGTGGGGAGAATCGCGACGACCAGAGTGTGGGGAGAATCGCGGCGACCAGAGTGTGGGGAGAATCGCGCCGACCAGAGTGTGGGGAGAATCACTGCGACCAGAGTGTGGGAAGAATCACTGCGACCAGAGTGTGGGGAGAATCACTGCGACTAGAGTGTGGGGAGAATCACTGCGACCAGAGTGTGGGGAGAATCACTGCGACCAGAGTGTGGGGAGAATCACTGCGACCAGAGTGTGGGGAGAATCGCTGCGACCAGAGTGTGGGGAAAATCGCTACGACCAGAGTGTGGGGTGAATCGATGCGACCAGAATGTGGGGAGAATCACTGCGACCAGAGTGTGGGGAGAATCGCTGCGACCAGAGCGTGGGGTGAATCACTGCGACCAGAGTGTGGGGAGAATCACTGCCACCAGAGTGTGGGGAGAATCACTGCGACCAGAGTTGGGGCGAATCACGAGTACCAGAGTTGGGGAGAATCACTACGACCAGAGTGTGGGGAGAATCTCTACGACGAGAGTGTGTGGAGAATCACTACGACGAGAGTGTGGGGAGAATCACTACGACCAGAGTGTGGGGAGAATCACTCCGACCAGAGTGTGGGGAGAATCACTGCGACCAGAGTGTGGGGAGAATCGCGACAACCAGAGTGTGGGGAGAATCGCTCTGACCAGAGTGTGGGGAGAATCACTGCGACCAGAGTGTGGGGAGAATCACTGCGACCAGAGTTGGGGCGAATCACGAGTACCAGAGTGTGGGGAGAATGACTGCGACCAGAGTGTGGGGAGAATCACTGCGACCAGAGTGAGGGGAGAATCACTACGACCAGAGTGTGGGGAGAATCGCTACGACCAGAGTGTGGGGAGAATCACTACGACCAGAGTGTGGGGAGAATCACTACGACCAGAGTGTGGGGAGAATCACTGCGACCAGAGTGTGGGGAGAATCGCGACAACCAGAGTGTGGGGAGAATCGCGAGTACCAGAGTGTGGGGAGAATCGCTGCGACCACAGTGTGGGGAGAATCACTGCGACCAGAGTGTGGGGAGAATCACTGCGACCAGAGTGTGGGGAGAATCACTGCGACCAGAGTGTGGGGAGAATCACTACGACCAGAGTGTGGGGACAATCACAGCCACCAGACTGTGGGGAGAATCACTGCGACAAGAGTGTGGGGAGAATCACTGCGACAAGAGTGTGGGGAGAATCACTGCGACCAGAGTGTGGGGAGAATCGCGACGACCAGAGTGTGGGGAGAATCGCGGCGACCAGAGTGTGGGGAGAATCGCGCCGACCAGAGTGTGGGGAGAATCACTGCGACCAGAGTGTGGGAAGAATCACTGCGACCAGAGTGTGGGGAGAATCACTGCGACTAGAGTGTGGGGAGAATCACTGCGACCAGAGTGTGGGGAGAATCACTGCGACCAGAGTGTGGGGAGAATCACTGCGACCAGAGTGTGGGGAGAATCGCTGCGACCAGAGTGTGGGGAAAATCGCTACGACCAGAGTGTGGGGTGAATCGATGCGACCAGAATGTGGGGAGAATCACTGCGACCAGAGTGTGGGGAGAATCGCTGCGACCAGAGCGTGGGGTGAATCACTGCGACCAGAGTGTGGGGAGAATCACTGCCACCAGAGTGTGGGGAGAATCACTGCGACCAGAGTTGGGGCGAATCACGAGTACCAGAGTTGGGGAGAATCACTACGACCAGAGTGTGGGGAGAATCTCTACGACGAGAGTGTGTGGAGAATCACTACGACGAGAGTGTGGGGAGAATCACTACGACCAGAGTGTGGGGAGAATCACTACGACCAGAGTGTGGGGAGAATCACTACGACCAGAGTGTGGGGAGAATCGCTACGACCAGAGTGTGGTGACAATCGCTGTGACCAGAGTGTGGGGAGAATCGCTGCGACCAGAGTGTGGGGAGAATCACTACGACCAGAGTGTGGGGAGAATCACTACGACCAGAGTGTGGGGAGAATCACTACGACCAGAGTGTGGGGAGAATCACTACGACCAGAGTGTGGGGAGAATCACTACGACCAGAGTGTGGGTAGAATCGCTGCGACCAGAGTGTGGGGAGAATCACTACGACCAGAGTGTGGGGAGAATCACTACGACCAGAGTGTGGGGAGAATCGCTACGACCAGAGTGTGGGGAGAATCGCTGCGACCAGAGTGTGGGGAGAATCGCTGCGACCAGAGAGTGGGGTGAATCACTACGACCAGAGTGTGGGGAGAATCACTGCGACCAGAGTGTGGGGAGGATCACTGCGACCAGAGTGTGGGGAGAATCACTGCGACCAGAGTGTGGGGAGAATCACTACGACCAGAGTATGGGGAGAATCACTGCGACCAGAGTGTGGGAAGAATCACTGCGACCAGAGTGTGGGGAGAATCAATGCGACCAGACTGTGGGGAGAATCGCGGCGACCACAGTGTGGGGAGAATCGCTGCGACCAGAGTGTGGGGAGAATCGCTGCGACCAGAGTGTGGGGAGAATTAGTACGACCAGACAGTGGATGAGAATCGCTACCACCAGAGTGTGGGGAGAATCGCTACGAGAAGAGTATGTGGAGAATCACTACGACCAGAGTGTGGGGAGAATCACTACGACCAGAGTGTGGGGAGAATCAATACGACCAGAGTTGGGGAGAATCACTATGACCAGAGTGTGGGCAGAATTATGAGTACCAGAGTGTGGGGAGAATCACTGCGACCAGTGTGTGGGGAGAATCACTGCGACCAGAGTGTGGGGAGAATCACTGCGACCAGAGTGTGGGGAGAATCGCGACAACCAGAGTGTGGGGAGAATCGCTACGACCAGAGTGTGGGGAGAATCACTGCGACCAGAGTGTGGGGAGAATCACTGCGACCAGAGTGTGGGGAGAATCACTGAGACCAGTGTGTGGGGAGAATCACTGCGACCAGAGTGTGGGGAGAATCACTGCGACCAGAGTGTGGGGAGAATCGCGACAACCAGAGTGTGGGGAGAATCGCTACGACCAGAGTGTGGGGAGAATGACTGCGACCAGAGTGTGGGGAGAATCACTGCGACCAGAGTTGGGGCGAATCACGAGTACCAGAGTGTGGGGAGAATGACTGCGACCAGAGTGAGGGGAGAATCACTACGACCAGAGTGTGGGGAGAATCGCTACGACCAGAGTGTGGGGAGAATCACTACGACCAGAGTGTGGGGAGAATCACTACGACCAGAGTGTGGGGAGAAGCACTACGAGCAGAGTGAGGGGAAAATCCCGACTACCAGAGCGTGGGGAGAATCGGTGCGACCAGAGTGTGGGGAGAATGACTGCGACCAGAGTGTGGGGAGAATCACTGCGACCAGAGTGTGGGGAGAATCACTACGACGAGAGTGTGGGGAGAATCACTACGACGAGAGTGTGCGGAGAATCATTACGCGCAGAGTGAGGGGAAAATCCCGACTACCAGAGTGTGGGGAGAATCACTACGACCAGAGTGTGGGGAGAATCAATGCGACCAGAGTGTGGGGAGAATCACTGCGACCAGAGTGTGGGGAGAATCACTACGACCAGAGTGTGGGGAGAATCACTACGACCAGAGTGTGGGGAGAATCGCGACAACCAGAGTGTGGGGAGAATCACGAGTACCAGAGTGTGGGGAGAATCACTGCGACCAGAGTGTGGGGAGAATCACGACGACCAGAGTGTGGGGAGAATCACTCCGACCAGAGTGTGGGGAGAATCACTCCGACCAGAGTGTGGGGAGAATCACTCCGACCAGGGTGTGGGGAGAATCACTCCGAACAGAGCGTGGGGAGAATCGCGACGACCAGAGTTTCGGGAGAATCACTGCGACCAGAATGTGGAGAATCACTCCGACCAGAGTGTGGGGAGAATCACTGCGACCAGAGCGTGGGGAGAATCGCTGCGACCAGGGAGTGGGGAGAATCGCTGCGACCAGAGTGTGGGGAGAATCGCTGTGACCAGAGTGTGGGGAGAATCACTACGACCAGAGTGTGGGGAGAATCACAACGACCAGAGTGTGGGGAGAATCGCTACGACCAGAGTGTGGGGAGAATCGCTACGACCAGAGTGTGGGGACAATCGCTGCGACCAGAGTGTGGGGAGAATCACAGCGACCAGAGTGTGGGGAGAATCCCTGCGACCAGAGTGTGGGGAGAATCACTACGACCAGAGTGTGGGGAGAATCACTACGACCAGAGTGTGGGGAGAATCGCTACGACCAGAGTGTGGGGAGAATCGCTGCGACCAGAGTGTGGGGAGAATCGCTGCGACCAGAGTGTGGGGAGAATCACTGCGAACAGAGTGTGAGGAGAATCACTACGACCAGAGTGTGGGGAGAATCACTGCGACCAGAGTGTGGGGAGAATCGCGGCGACCTGAGTGTGGGGAGAATCGCGGCGACCAGAGTGTGGGGAGAATCGCGCCGACCAGAGTGTGGGGAGAATCGCGCCGACCAGAGTGTGGGGAGAATCACTGCGACCAGAGTGTGGGGAGAATCACTACGACCTGAGTGTGGGGAGAATAACTGCAACCAGAGTATGGGGAGAATCACTCCGACCAGAGTGTGGGAAGAATCACTGCAACCAGAGTGTGGGGAGAATCACTGCGACCAGAGTGTGGGGAGAATCACTGCGACCAGAGTGTGGGGAGAATCACTGCGACCAGAGTGTGGGGAGAATCGCTGCGACCAGAGTGTGGGGAGAATCACTACGACCAGAGTGTGGGGAGAAGCACTACGAGCAGAGTGAGGGGAAAATCCTGACTACCAGAGCGTGGGGAGAATCGGTGCGACCAGAGTGTGGGGAGAATGACTGCGACCAGAGTGTGGGGAGAATCACTGCGACCAGAGTGTGGGGAGAATCACTGCGACCAGAGTGTGGGGAGAATCACTACGAGCAGAGTTTGGGGAGAATCACAGCCACCAGACTGTGGGGAGAATCACTGTGACCAGACTGTGGGGAGAATCACTGCGACAAGAGTGTGGGGAGAATCACTGCGACAAGAGTGTGGGGAGAATCACTGCGACCAGAGTGTGGGGAGAATCGCGATGACCAGAGTGTGGGGAGAATCGCGACGACCAGAGTGTGGGGAGAACCACTACGACCACAGTGTGGGGAGAACCACAACTACCAGAGTGTGGGGAAAATCCCGACTACCAGAGTGTGGGGAGAATCACTCCGACCAGAGTGAGGGGAGAATCACTCCGACCAGAGTGTGGGGAGAATCACTCCGACCAGAGTGTGGGGAGAATCACTCCGACCAGAGTGTGGGGAGAATCACTCCGACCAGAGCGTGGGGAGAATCGCGACGACCAGAGTTTCGGGAGAATCACTGCGACCAGAATGTGGAGAATCACTCCGACCAGAGTGTGGGGAGAATCACTGCGACCAGAGTGTGGGGAGAATCACTACGACCAGAGCGTGGGGAGAATCGCTGCGACCAGAGCGTGGGGAGAATCGCTGCGACCAGGGTGTGGGGAGAATCACTGCGACCAGAGTGTGGGGAGAATCGCTGTGACCAGAGTGTGGGGAGAATCACTACGACCAGAGTGTGGGGAGAATCACAACGACCAGAGTGTGGGGAGAATCGCTACGACCAGAGTGTGGGGAGAATCGCTACGACCAGAGTGTGGGGACAATCGCTGCGACCAGAGTGTGGGGAGAATCACAGCGACCAGAGTGTGGGGAGAATCCCTGCGACCAGAGTTTGGGGAGAATCACTACGACCAGAGTGTGGGGAGATTCGCTACGACCAGAGTGTGGGGAGAATCGCTGCGACCAGAGTGTGGGGAGAATCGCTGCGACCAGAGTGTGGGGAGAATCGCTGCGACCAGAGTGTGGGGAGAATCACTGCGAACAGAGTGTGAGGAGAATCACTACGACCAGAGTGTGGGGAGAATCACTGCGACCAGAGTGTGGGGAGAATAGCAGCGACCAGAGTGTGGGGAGAATCGCGGCGACCAGAGTGTGGGGAGAATCGCGCCGACCAGAGTGTGGGGAGAATCGCGCCGACCAGAGTGTGGGGAGAATCACTACGACCAGAGTGTGGGGAGAATCACTACGACCTGAGTGTGGGGAGAATAACTGCAACCAGAGTATGGGGAAAATCACTCCGACCAGAGTGTGGGAAGAATCACTGCAACCAGAGTGTGGGGAGAATCACTGCGACCAGAGTGTGGGGAGAATCACTGCGACCAGTGTGTGGGGAGAATCACTGCGACCAGAGTGTGGGGAGAATCACTGCGACCAGAGTGTGGGGAGAATCGCTGCGACCAGAGTGTGGGGAGAATCGCTGCGACCAGAGTGTGGGGTGAATCGATGCGACCAGAGTGTGGGGAGAATCACTGCGACCAGAGTGTGGGGAGAATCGCTGCGACCAGAGTGTGGGGTGAATCAGCACGAGCAGAGTGTGGGGAGAATCACTGCGACCAGAGTGTGGGGAGAATCGCTGCGACCAGAGTGTGGGGAGAATCACTGCGACCAGAGTGTGGGGTGAATCGATGCGACCAGAGTGTGGGGAGAATCACTGCGACCAGAGTGTGGGGAGAATCACTGCGAGCAGAGTGAGGGGAAAATCCCGACTACCAGAGCGTGGGGAGAATCGGTGCGACCAGAGTGTCGGGAGAATGACTGCGACCAGAGTGTGGGGAGAATCACTGCGACCAGAGTGTGGGGAGAATCACTACGACGAGAGTGTGGGGAGAATCACTACGACGAGAGTGTGCGGAGAATCATTACGCGCAGAGTGAGGGGAAAATCCCGACTACCAGAGTGTGGGGAGAATCACTACGACCAGAGTGTGGGGAGAATCAATGCGACCAGAGTGTGGGGAGAATCACTGCGACCAGAGTGTGGGGAGAATCACTACGACCAGAGTGTGGGGAGAATCACTACGACCAGAGTGTGGGGAGAATCGCGACAACCAGAGTGTGGGGAGAATCACGAGTACCAGAGTGTGGGGAGAATCACTGAGACCAGAGTGTGGGGAGAATCACGACGACCAGAGTGTGGGGAGAATCACTCCGACCAGAGTGTGGGGAGAATCACTCCGACCAGAGTGTGGGGAGAATCACTCCGACCAGGGTGTGGGGAGAATCACTCCGAACAGAGCGTGGGGAGAATCGCGACGACCAGAGTTTCGGGAGAATCACTGCGACCAGAATGTGGAGAATCACTCCGACCAGAGTGTGGGGAGAATCACTGCGACCAGAGCGTGGGGAGAATCGCTGCGACCAGGGAGTGGGGAGAATCGCTGCGACCAGAGTGTGGGGAGAATCGCTGTGACCAGAGTGTGGGGAGAATCACTACGACCAGAGTGTGGGGAGAATCACAACGACCAGAGTGTGGGGAGAATCGCTACGACCAGAGTGTGGGGAGAATCGCTACGACCAGAGTGTGGGGACAATCGCTGCGACCAGAGTGTGGGGAGAATCACAGCGACCAGAGTGTGGGGAGAATCCCTGCGACCAGAGTGTGGGGAGAATCACTACGACCAGAGTGTGGGGAGAATCACTACGACCAGAGTGTGGGGAGAATCGCTACGACCAGAGTGTGGGGAGAATCGCTGCGACCAGAGTGTGGGGAGAATCGCTGCGACCAGAGTGTGGGGAGAATCACTGCGAACAGAGTGTGAGGAGAATCACTACGACCAGAGTGTGGGGAGAATCACTGCGACCAGAGTGTGGGGAGAATCGCGGCGACCTGAGTGTGGGGAGAATCGCGGCGACCAGAGTGTGGGGAGAATCGCGCCGACCAGAGTGTGGGGAGAATCGCGCCGACCAGAGTGTGGGGAGAATCACTGCGACCAGAGTGTGGGGAGAATCACTACGACCTGAGTGTGGGGAGAATAACTGCAACCAGAGTATGGGGAGAATCACTCCGACCAGAGTGTGGGAAGAATCACTGCAACCAGAGTGTGGGGAGAATCACTGCGACCAGAGTGTGGGGAGAATCACTGCGACCAGAGTGTGGGGAGAATCACTGCGACCAGAGTGTGGGGAGAATCGCTGCGACCAGAGTGTGGGGAGAATCACTACGACCAGAGTGTGGGGAGAAGCACTACGAGCAGAGTGAGGGGAAAATCCTGACTACCAGAGCGTGGGGAGAATCGGTGCGACCAGAGTGTGGGGAGAATGACTGCGACCAGAGTGTGGGGAGAATCACTGCGACCAGAGTGTGGGGAGAATCACTGCGACCAGAGTGTGGGGAGAATCACTACGAGCAGAGTTTGGGGAGAATCACAGCCACCAGACTGTGCGGAGAATCACTGCGACAAGAGTGTGGGGAGAATCACTGCGACAAGAGTGTGGGGAGAATCACTGCGACCAGAGTGTGGGGAGAATCGCGATGACCAGAGTGTGGGGAGAATCGCGACGACCAGAGTGTGGGGAGAACCACTACGACCACAGTGTGGGGAGAACCACAACTACCAGAGTGTGGGGAAAATCCCGACTACCAGAGTGTGGGGAGAATCACTCCGACCAGAGTGTGGGGAGAATCACTCCGACCAGAGTGAGGGGAGAATCACTCCGACCAGAGTGTGGGGAGAATCACTCCGACCAGAGTGTGGGGAGAATCACTCCGACCAGAGTGTGGGGAGAATCACTCCGACCAGAGCGTGGGGAGAATCGCGACGACCAGAGTTTCGGGAGAATCACTGCGACCAGAATGTGGAGAATCACTCCGACCAGAGTGTCGGGAGAATCACTGCGACCAGAGTGTGGGGAGAATCACTACGACCAGAGCGTGGGGAGAATCGCTGCGACCAGAGCGTGGGGAGAATCGCTGCGACCAGGGTGTGGGGAGAATCACTGCGACCAGAGTGTGGGGAGAATCGCTGTGACCAGAGTGTGGGGAGAATCACTACGACCAGAGTGTGGGGAGAATCACAACGACCAGAGTGTGGGGAGAATCGCTACGACCAGAGTGTGGGGAGAATCGCTACGACCAGAGTGTGGGGACAATCCCTGCGACCAGAGTTTGGGGAGAATCACTACGACCAGAGTGTGGGGAGATTCGCTACGACCAGAGTGTGGGGAGAATCGCTGCGACCAGAGTGTGGGGAGAATCGCTGCGACCAGAGTGTGGGGAGAATCACTGCGAACAGAGTGTGAGGAGAATCACTACGACCAGAGTGTGGGGAGAATCACTGCGACCAGAGTGTGGGGAGAATAGCAGCGACCAGAGTGTGGGGAGAATCGCGGCGACCAGAGTGTGGGGAGAATCGCGCCGACCAGAGTGTGGGGAGAATCGCGCCGACCAGAGTGTGGGGAGAATCACTACGACCAGAGTGTGGGGAGAATCACTACGACCTGAGTGTGGGGAGAATAACTGCAACCAGAGTATGGGGAAAATCACTCCGACCAGAGTGTGGGAAGAATCACTGCAACCAGAGTGTGGGGAGAATCACTGCGACCAGAGTGTGGGGAGAATCACTGCGACCAGTGTGTGGGGAGAATCACTGCGACCAGAGTGTGGGGAGAATCACTGCGACCAGAGTGTGGGGAGAATCGCTGCGACCAGAGTGTGGGGAGAATCGCTGCGACCAGAGTGTGGGGTGAATCGATGCGACCAGAGTGTGGGGAGAATCACTGCGACCAGAGTGTGGGGAGAATCGCTGCGACCAGAGTGTGGGGTGAATCAGCACGAGCAGAGTGT
The DNA here is from genome assembly GCF_964213995.1 of Mustelus asterias. Taxonomy (NCBI): domain Eukaryota; kingdom Metazoa; phylum Chordata; class Chondrichthyes; order Carcharhiniformes; family Triakidae; genus Mustelus; species Mustelus asterias. The sequence goes on along the minus strand of NC_135834.1, from coordinate 7,627,501 downwards.
GGGGAGAATCACTGCGACCAGAGTGTGGGGAGAATCGCTGCGACCAGAGTGTGGGGAGAATCACTGCGACCAGAGTGTGGGGTGAATCGATGCGACCAGAGTGTGGGGAGAATCACTGCGACCAGAGTGTGGGGAGAATCACTGCGACCAGAGTGTGGGGAGGATCACTGCTACCAGAGTGTGGGGAGAATCACTGCGACCAGAGTGTGGGGAGAATCACTGCGCCCAGAGTGTGGGGAGAATCACTCCGACCAGAGTGTGGGGAGAATCACAGCCACCAGACTGTGGGGAGAATCACTGCGACAAGAGTGTGGGGAGAATCATTGCGACCTGAGTGTGGGGAGAACCACTCCGACCAGAGTGTGGGGAGAATCGCTACGACCAGAGTGTGGGGAGAATCGCTACGATCAGATTGTGGGGAGAATCGCTACACCCAGAATGTGGGGAGAATCGCTACGACCAGAGTGTGGGGAGAATCACTACGACGAGAGTGTGGGGAGAATCACTGCGACCAGAGTGTGGGAAGAGTCATTACGACCAGAGTGTGGGGAGGATCACTGCAACCAGACTGTGGGGAGAATCGCGAGTACCAGAGTGTGGGGGAATCACTGCGACCAGAGTGTGGGGAGAATCGCTGCGACCAGAGTGTGGGGAGAATCGCGGCGACCAGAGTGCGGGGAGAATCGCGCTGACCAGAGTGTGGGGAGAATCACTGCGACCAGAGTGTGCGGAGAATCACTGCGACCAGAGTGTGGGGAGAATCACTGCGACCAGAGAGTGGGGAGAATCGCTGCGACCAGAGTGTGGGGAGAATTAGTACGACCAGAGTGTGGATGAGAATCGCTACCACCAGAGTGTGGGGAGAATCACTGCGACCAGAATGTGGGGAGAATCACTGCGACCAGAGTGAGGGGAGAATTCCTGCGACCAGAGTGTGGGGAGAATCACTGCGACCAGAGTGTGGGGAGAATCACAGCGACCAGAGTGTGGGGAGAATCACAGCGACCAGAGTGTGGGGAGAATCGCAACAACCAGAGTGTGGGGTGAATCAATGCGACCAGAGTGTGGGGAGAATCACTGTGACCAGAGTGTGGGGAGAATCGCTGCGACCAGAGTGTGGGGAGAATCAGTACGACCAGAGTGTGAGGAGAATCACTGCGAACAGAGTGTGGGGAGAATCACTGCGAACAGAGTGTGGGGAGAATCACTGCGACCAGAGTGTGGGGAGAATCACTGCGACCAGAGTGTGGGGAGAATCACTGCCACCAGAGTGTGGGGAGAATCACAGCCACCAGAGTGTGGGGAGAATCACAGCCACCAGAGTGTGGGGAGAGTCACTGCGACCAGAATGTGGGGAGAATCACTCCGACCAGAGTGTGGGGAGAATCGCTACGACCAGAGTGTGGGGAGAATCGCGAGTACCAGAGTGTGGGGTGAATCACTACGACCAGAGTGTGGGGAGAATCGCTGCGACCAGAGTGTGGGGAGAATCGCGACTACCAGTGTGTGGGGAGAATGACTGCGACCAGAGTGTGGGGAGAATCGCTACAACCAGAGTGTGGGGAGAATCACTGCGACCAGAGTGTGGGGAGAATCACTGCGACCAGAGTGTGGGGAGAATCACTGCGACCAGTGTGTGGGGAGAATCGCGGCGACCAGAGTGTGGGGAGAATCGCTTCACCCAGAAAGTGGGGAGAATCGCTACGACCAGAGTGTGGGGAGAATGACTGCGACCAGAGTGTGGGGAGAATCACTGCGAACAGAGTGTGGGGAGAATCACTGCGACCAGAGTGTGGGGAGAATCACTGCGACCAGAGTGTGGGGAGAATCGCTACGAGAAGAGTATGGGGAGAATCACTACGACCAGAGTGTGGGGAGAATCACTGCGACCAGAGTGTGGGGAGAATCGCTACGAGAAGAGTATGGGGAGAATCACTGCGACCAGAGTGTGGGGAGAATCAATACGACCAGAGTGTGGGGAGAATCACAGCGACCAGAGTGTGGGAAGAGTCACTACGACCAGAGTGTGGGGAGGATCACTGCAACCAGACTGTGGGGAGAATCGCGAGTACCAGAGTGTGGGGGAATCACTGCGACCAGAGTGTGGGGAGAATCGCTGCGACCAGAGTGTGGGGAGAATCGTGGCGACCAGAGTGCGGGGAGAATCGCGCTGACCAGAGTGTGGGGAGAATCACTGCGACCAGAGTGTGCGGAGAATCACTGCGACCAGAGTGTGCGGAGAATCACTGCGACCAGAGAGTGGGGAGAATCGCTGCGACCAGAGTGTGGGGAGAATTAGTACGACCAGAGTGTGGATGAGAATCGCTACCACCAGAGTGTGGGGAGAATCACTGCGACCAGAATGTGGGGAGAATCACTGCGACCAGAGTGAGGGGAGAATTCCTGCGACCAGAGTGTGGGGAGAATCACTGCGACCAGAGTGTGGGGAGAATCACAGCGACCAGAGTGTGGGGAGAATCACAGCGACCAGAGTGTGGGGAGAATCGCAACAACCAGAGTGTGGGGTGAATCAATGCGACCAGAGTGTGGGGAGAATCACTGTGACCAGAGTGTGGGGAGAATCGCTGCGACCAGAGTGTGGGGAGAATCAGTACGACCAGAGTGTGAGGAGAATCACTGCGAACAGAGTGTGGGGAGAATCACTGCGAACAGAGTGTGGGGAGAATCACTGCGACCAGAGTGTGGGGAGAATCACTGCGACCAGAGTGTGGGGAGAATCACTGCCACCAGAGTGTGGGGAGAATCACAGCCACCAGAGTGTGGGGAGAATCACAGCCACCAGAGTGTGGGGAGAGTCACTGCGACCAGAATGTGGGGAGAATCACTCCGACCAGAGTGTGGGGAGAATCGCTACGACCAGAGTGTGGGGAGAATCGCGAGTACCAGAGTGTGGGGTGAATCACTACGACCAGAGTGTGGGGAGAATCGCTGCGACCAGAGTGTGGGGAGAATCGCGACTACCAGTGTGTGGGGAGAATGACTGCGACCAGAGTGTGGGGAGAATCGCTACAACCAGAGTGTGGGGAGAATCACTGCGACCAGAGTGTGGGGAGAATCACTGCGACCAGAGTGTGGGGAGAATCACTGCGACCAGTGTGTGGGGAGAATCGCGGCGACCAGAGTGTGGGGAGAATCGCTTCACCCAGAAAGTGGGGAGAATCGCTACGACCAGAGTGTGGGGAGAATGACTGCGACCAGAGTGTGGGGAGAATCACTGCGAACAGAGTGTGGGGAGAATCACTGCGACCAGAGTGTGGGGAGAATCACTGCGACCAGAGTGTGGGGAGAATCGCTACGAGAAGAGTATGGGGAGAATCACTACGACCAGAGTGTGGGGAGAATCACTGCGACCAGAGTGTGGGGAGAATCGCTACGAGAAGAGTATGGGGAGAATCACTACGACCAGAGTGTGGGGAGAATCAATACGACCAGAGTGTGGGGAGAAGCAGTGCAACCAGAGTGTGGGAAGAATCACTGCGACCAGAGTGTGGGGAGAATCACTGCGACCAGTGTTTGGGGAGAATCACTGCGACCAGAGTGTGGGGAGAATCACTGCGACCAGAGTGTGGGGAGAATCGCTGCGACCCGAGTGTGGGGAGAATCACTGCGACCCGAGTGTGGGGAGAATCACTGCGACCCGAGTGTGGGGAGAATCACTGCGACCAGAGTGTGGGGAAAATCACTACGACCAGAGTGTGGGGAGAATCACTGCGACCAGAGTGTGGGGAGAATCACTGCGACCAGAGTGTGGGGAGAATCACTGCGACCAGAGTGTGGGGACAATTGCTACGACCAGAGTGTGGGGACAATTGCTCCGACAAGAGTGTCGGGAGAATCAGTACGGCCAGAGTGTGGGGTGAGTTGCTACGACGAGAGTGTGGGGAGAATCATGAGTACCAGAGTGTGGGGATGTGGTGAACCATCGTTGGTTCCCACTGTGGGATTGTTCTAATGTTGTTGTTGGGCTAGGGTGGGATTGATACACCTGTGGTTGTAACTGTTGTGGCACATCCCAGTCGGGCTCCGCCTCCTGGGAGAGGTATAAGACCCCCTGCTCGGACGGGACCCCTTCAGTCTGGGATAGTGTGTTAAAGTTCTGATAGTTCCATTGTTAGTTAATAAAAGCCTTCTTTTACCGAAGCTTTGTGCCTCGTGTCAAATTGATGCGCATCAATTTTATTAACTAACATTAAACTCTCGACGGAAGAAAACAAAAGAAAGGAGAGTATGGAGCAAATTCTTAAGCCAGAACGTCTGACGCTAGATCCACGTGCGGTGGGCGCCTCTAACACCTTTGACCACTGGCTGAAGTGTTTTGAAGATTACCTGGCAGCCTCCACAGCGGTCACCACAGATGATGACAGACTCCGGGTCCTCCATGCGAGGGTAAGCGACACAGTCTACCTCGCGATCCGTGCGGCCACCACTTACCCTAGGGCCCTCGAGCTTCTAAAGAAGCGCTATACGAAACCTCCTAACGAGATCCACGCTCGTTACCTCCTCGCTACACGACGTCGGCAGTCGGGCGAAACCATGGAGGATTACGCCAATGAGCTCTTGCAGCTTGCCAGGGGCTGTGACTGCAAAGCTGTGTCGGCTGAGCAGTACATGTACGACCTCGCCCGAGATGCATTTGTGGCCGGGGTCGGGTCTTCATACATCCGTCTCAAACTGCTAGAAAAGGGGAATCTCAACCTGACCCAAGCTATGGAATTAGCTGAAATGCTCGAGGCGGCTTCGAAGAGCTTGGTCCTGTATCCGGAGGACCACGTGGAGACAACGTGGCAGGAGCAGTCGCAAATCCCTCCTCGCCCCACGGGCTCGAAGTGCAGTGTTATGGCGTGCTCCCATGTGGACCAGACGACGGCTGCAGCCCCATGCGGCCCGTGGTGCTCCTTCTGCGGAGGAGCCAAACATCCACGACAAAAGTGTCCCGCTAAAGCGGTGGTCTGTACCTCATGCGGTAAAAAGGGGCATTATGCGAAGGTGTGCAGATCGAAGCCCAAGAACGGCAGTGCGGCCTGTGACCCTTCGGAACGGGGATCATCACCATCGTCGTCGAAGTACTCACGGGGTTCGTCCACGTGCGAGTCCAGGACGACGCCATTGCAGTCGACGGAGTCGGAGGAGGATGACCACCAGGAGTCGCTACGTTTGGCGCCCTCACCCATGTGCGATTCATGGGGGCGGCCATTTTGGTCGACGATGACCATGAGCGACCAGCAGGGGTCCACAGCATCGACCTCAGCTGCCTGCAGTGACGTTCACGGACCAACGGTGGCGTCGATCATCCTGAACCAGGCTAAGCATCACAGGCTTGACTGTTCGATGATGGATATACAGGTAAATGGTCGTGCAATTTATTGTCTGTTTGACAGCGGGAGCACTGAGAGCTTTATTCACCCTGACACTGTGAAGAGGTGTGGACTCCAGATTCAACCTGCCAAACAGACAATCTCTATGGCATCAAGGTCCCGGTCTGTCGCTGTGCTAGGACGTTGTGTGGTAACTTTGAAAGTGCAAGGCACAATTTACGAGCGATTCAGGCTCCTTGTGTTGCCGCATCTTTGCGCACCAATTCTCCTCGGACTAAACTTTATGGTCCACATGAAGAGTGTGATCCTACAGTACGGTGGGCCACTCCCTTCGCTGACAGTGGGGGAACAGCTGCAGTCTCCAAATTGTCCAAAGTGCCCCGCCTGCAATCTTTCTACGTTAAAGATCACCACACCCTCTTTATTTCAGAATCTGGTACCAGGCTGCAAGCCCATCGCTACTAAAAGTAGGCGTTACAGCACTGAAGATCGGATCTTCATCAGATCTGGGGTTCAGCGACTCCTCAAAGAAGGGATCATACAGCCCAGTGTTAGTCCGTGGAGAGCACAGGTTGTGGTGGTCAAGAGCGGGAACAAACCCCGGATGGTCATTGATTACAGTCAGACCATTAATCGATATACGCAGCTGGATGCGTATCCCCTCCCGCGCATATCTGATATGGTCAATCAGATTGCGCAGTACCGGGTGTTCTCCACCATAGACCTTAAGTCCGCCTACCACCAACTCCCCATTCGCCCAGAGGACCGACAATACACGGCCTTTGAGGCGGATGGTCGTCTGTATCATTTCCTTAGGGTTCCATTTGGTGTCACCAATGGGGTCTCAGTCTTCCAGCGTGCTATGGACCGAATGGTGGACCAGAACAGGTTGCGGGCTACCTTCCCGTACCTGGATAATGTCACCATCTGCGGCCATGATCAGCAGGGCCATGACACAAATCTCCAAAACTTTTTACGCACTGCATCTCGCCTGAATTTGACCTACAACAGGGAGAAGTGTGTATTCCGTAAGCGGCGGTTAGCCATCCTGGGATACGTGGTGGAAAACGGGGTCATTGGCCCTGATCCAGACCGTATGCGCCCCCTTGCTGAACTTCCCTTGCCCGCTAGCGCAAAAGCACTGAGAAGATGCCTAGGCTTCTTCTCCTGTTATGCGCAGTGGGTCCCCAACTACGCGGACAAAGCCCGTCCGCTTATTAAGTCCACGACTTTTCCACTCATGCCAGAGGCCCAATTGGCCTTCAAGGAATTGAAACACGATATCGCGAAAGCCACGATGCACGCGGTAGACGAATCCATCCCTTTTCAGGTGGAAAGCGATGCATCTGATTTCGCCCTGGCCGCCACACTAAACCAGGCGGGCAGGCCCGTCGCGTTTTTTTCCCGCACCCTCCAAGGTCCCGAAATTCGGCATTCAGTGGTGGAAAAGGAGGCCCAGGCCATTGTGGAGGCCGTCAGACACTGGCGCCATTACCTGGCGGGAAAGCGGTTCACCCTGATCACGGACCAGCGGTCCGTGGCGTTCATGTTCAACAACACGCAGAGGGGCAAGATCAAGAATGATAAGATCTTGCGGTGGAGAATTGAACTCTCCACCTACAACTACGATATCATGTACCGTCCAGGGAAACTCAATGAGCCCTCGGATGCCCTCTCGCGCGGAACATGCGCTACTACGCAGGAGGATCGCTTGAACGCCCTCCATAATGACCTGTGCCATCCTGGGGTCACTCGGCTCTACCACTTTGTCAAAGCCCGCAACCTGCCTCACTCGGTGGAGGACGTCAGGTCGGTGACAAGGAGCTGTCGGGTTTGCGCGGAATGCAAACCGCACTTTTACCGACCTGACCGGGCACATTTAGTCAAGGCCACTTGCCCCTTCGAGAGGCTGAGTGTGGATTTTAAGGGCCCCCTTCCCTCAACAGATCGGAACATGTACTTTCTGAACATAATAGATGAGTACTCCCGGTTCCCGTTTGTTGTCCCCTGCGCGGACACATCGGCTGCCACGGTGATCAAGGCATTCCGTGATCTTTTTACCCTGTTCGGGTACCCCAGCTATATCCATAGCGACAGGGGCTGGTCGTTCATGAGTAACGACTTGAGGCAATTCCTGCTCTCATACGGGATTGCCTCTAGTAGGACCACGAGTTACAACCCAAGGGGTAATGGACAGGTGGAGCGAGAGAATGCTACAGTCTGGAAGGCTGTCCTATTGGCGCTGAAGTCCAAAGGCCTTCCAGTCTCCCATTGGCAGGAGGTCCTCCCTGATGCGCTTCACTCCATTCGCTCCCTCCTGTGTACGGCAACCAATGCTACTCCCCACGAGAGGATGTTCTCATTCCCTTGGAAGTCGTCCTCGGGGATATCTTTACCAGCCTGGTTGACGTACCCAGGACCCGTCCTCCTGCGGCGACATGTAAGGGCCCGCAAGTCCGACCCCTTGGTTGAACAGGTCCACCTCCTCCACGCCAACCCTCAGTATGCCTATGTGGCATATCCTGACGGGCGAGAGGACACAGTCTCGATCCGAGACCTGGCGCCCGCAGGGGACGTAGCAACCCCTGTCGCTCCCATACCCCCAGTGACGAATCCCTTATCCCTTATTTCTCCCCCGGACGTGGCGCGGACAGCACCGGGACCGATGCTTAACAGTTTTACTCCAATGCACAGCTTGCCTGAGCCCCGAAGATCGTCGCCATCGCAGAATGTACCGGGATCCCCTGCACTACCGCTTCATCAGGGTCAACCGGCCTGTGAGTCCTCGAGGGGACAGCCGGACGCTGTTTTGGGGAGAACGCCACCGCAAGCACCTACTCCGGTGTCACCGCCGGTATTGAGGAGGTCACAACGACGGTGCGGTCCTCCAGACCGTCTGAACTTATAATCTGTTGACATTTTAGTCTGTTTTCGTACCCCGCCGGCCTTTGTTCTCAAAGGAGGGGTGAATGTGGTGAACCATCGTTGGTTCCCACTGTGGGATTGTTCTAATGTTGTTGTTGGGCTGGGGTGGGATTGATACACCTGTGGTTGTTACTGTTGTGGCACATCCCAGTCGGGCTCCGCCTCCTGGGAGAGGTATAAGACCCCCTGCTCGGACGGGACCCCTTCAGTCTGGGATAGTGTGTTAAAGTTCTGATAGTTCCATTGTTAGTTAATAAAAGCCTTCTTTTACTGAAGTTTTGTGCCTCGTGTCAAATTGATGCGCATCAGGGGAGAATGACAGCGACCAGAGTTTGGGGAGAATCACTGCAACCAGAGTTTGGGGAGAAGCACGGGTACCAGAGTGTGGGCAGAAGGATGAGTACCAGATGTGTGGGGAGAATATCTATGACCAAAGTGTCGAAAGAATCACTACGACCAGAGTGTGGGGAGAATCACTGCGACCAGAGTTTGGGGAGAATCACTGCGACCAGAGTGTGGGGAGAATCGCGACGACCAGAGTGTGGGGAGAATCGCGACGACCAGAGTGTGGGGAGAATCACTGCGACCAGAGTTTGGGGAGAATCACTGCGACCAGAGTGTGGGGAGAATGACTGCGACCAGAGTGTGGGGAGAATGACTGCGACCAGAGTGTGGGGACAATTGCTACGACCAGAGTGTGGGGAGAATTGCTTTGATCAGCGTGTGGGCAGAATTGCTACGACTCGAGTGTCGGGAGAATCAGTACAACCAGAGTGTGGGGAGAGTTGCTACGACGAGAGTGTGGGGAGAATTGCTCGGACCAGAGTGTGGGGAGAATCACTGCGACCAGAGTGTGGGGAGAATCGCGACGACCAGAGTGTGGGGAGAATCACTGCGACCAGAGTTTGGGGAGAATCACTGCGACCAGAGTGTGGGGAGAATCACTACAACCAGAGTGTGGGGAGAATGACTGCGACCAGAGTGTGGGGACAATTGCTACGACCAGAGTGTGGGGAGAATTGCTTTGATCAGCGTGTGGGCAGAATTGCTACGACTCGAGTGTCGGGAGAATCAGTACAACCAGAGTGTGGGGAGAGTTGCTACGACGAGAGTGTGGGGAGAATCGCTCGGACCAGAGTGTGGGGAGAATCACTGCGACCAGAGTGTGGGGAGAATCACTGCGACCAGAGTGTGGGGAGAATCACTACGACCAGAGTGTGGGGAGAATCACTACGACCAGAGTGTGGGGAGAATCACTGCGACCAGAGTGTGGGGAGAATCACTGTGATGCGCATCAATTGAACACGAGGCACGAAGCTTCGGTAAAAGAAGGCTTTTATTAACTAACAATGGAACTAATAGAACGTAAGCACATTATCCCAGACTGAAGGGGTCCCGCCCGAGCAGGGGGTCTTATACCTCTCCCAGGAGGCGGAGCCCGACTGGGATGTGCCACAACAGTAACAACCACAGGTGTATTAATCCCACCCTAGCCCAACAACAACATTAGAACAATCCCACAGTGGGAACCAACGATGGTTCACCACATTCACCCCTCCTTTGAGAACAAAGGCCGGCGGGGTATGAAAACAGACTAAAATGTCAACAGATTATAAGTTCAGACGGTCTGGAGGACCGCACCGTCGTTGTGACCTCCTCAATACCGGCGGTGACACCGGAGTAGGTGCTTGCGGTGGCGTTCTCCCCAAAACAGCGTCCAGCTGTTCTCCCACGGACTCCCAGGCCAGTTGACCCTGATGAAGCGGTAGTGCAGGGGATCCCGGTACATTCTGCGATGGCGTCGATCTCCGGGGCTCAGGCAAGCTGTGCATTGGAGTAAAACTGTTAAGCACTGGTCCCGGTGCTGTCCGCGCCACGTCCGGGGGAGAAATAAGGGATAAGGGATTCGTCACTGGGGGTATGGGAGCGACAGGAGTTGCTACGTCCCCTGCGGGCGCCAGGTCTCGGATCGACACTGTGTCCTCTCGCCTGTCAGGATATGCCACATAGGCATACTGAGGGTTGGCGTGGAGGAGGTGGACCTGTTCGACCAAGGGGTCGGACTTGCGGGCCCTTACATGTCGCCGCAGAAGGACGGGTCCTGGGTACGTCAACCAGGCTGGTAAAGATATCCCCGAGGACGACTTCCGAGGGAATGAGAACATCCTCTCGTGGGGAGTAGCATTGGTTGCCGTACACAGGAGGGAGCGAATGGAGTGAAGCGCATTAGGGAGGACCTCCTGCCAATGGGAGACTGGAAGGCCTTTGGACTTCAGCGCCAATAGGATAGCCTTCCAGACTGTAGCATTCTCTCTCTCCACCTGTCCATTACACCTAGGGTTGGAACTCGTGGTCCTACGAGAGGCAATCATGTATGAGAGCAGGAATTGCCTCAAGTCATTACTCATGAACGACCAGCCCCTGTCGCTATGGATATAGCTGGGGTACCCGAACAGGGTAAAAAGATCACGGAATGCCTTGATCACCGTGGCAGTCAACGTGTCCACACAGGGGACAACAAACGGGAACCGGGAGTACTCATCTATTATATTCAGAAAGAACACGTTCCGATCTGTTGAGGGAAGGGGGCCCTTAAAATCCACACTCAGCCTCTCGAAGGGGTGAGTGGCCTTGACCAAATGTGCCCGGTCAGGTCGGTAAAAGTGCGGTTTGCATTCCGCGCAAATCCGACAGCTCCTTGTCACCGACCTGACGTCCTCCACCGAGTAAGGCAGGTTGCGGGCTTTGATAAAGTGGTAGAGCCGAGTGACCCCAGGATGGCACAGGTCATTATGGAGGGCGTTCAAGCGATCCTCCTGCGTAGTAGCGCATGTTCCGCGCGAGAGGGCGTCCGAGGGCTCATTGAGTTTCCCTGGACGATACATGATATCGTAGTTATAGGTGGAGAGTTCAATTCTGCACCGCAAGATCTTATCATTCTTGATCTTGCCCCTCTGCGTGTTGTTGAACATGAACGCCACGGACCGCTGGTCCGTGATCAGGGTGAACCGCTTCCCCGCCAGGTAATGGTGCCAGTGTCTGACGGCCTCCACAATGGCCTGGGCCTCCTTTTCCACCGCTGAATGCCGAATTTCGGGGCCTTGGAGGGTGCGGGAAAAAAACGCGACGGGCCTGCCCGCCTGGTTTAGTGTGGCGGCCAGGGCGAAATCAGATGCATCGCTTTCCACCTGAAAGGGGATGGATTCGTCTACCGCGTGCATCGTGGCTTTCGCAATGTCGTGTTTCAATTCCTCGAAGGCCAATTGGGCCTCTGGCGTGAGGGGAAAAGTCGTGGACTTAATAAGTGGACGGGCTTTGTCCGCGTAGTTGGGAACCCACTGCGCATAACAGGAGAAGAAGCCGAGGCATCTTCTCAGTGCTTTTGCACTAGCGGGCAAGGGAAGTTCAGCAAGGGGGCGCATACGGTCTGGAACAGGGCCAATGACCCCGTTTTCCACCACGTATCCCAGGATGGCTAACCGGCAAGTACGGAATACACACTTCTCCCTGTTGTAGGTCAAATTCAGGCGAGATACAGTGCGTAAAAAGTTTTGGAGATTTGTGTCATGGTCCTGCTGATCATGGCCGCAGATGGTGACATTATCCAGGTACGGGAAGGTAGCCCGCAGCCTGTTCTGGTCCACCATTCGGTCCATAGCACGCTGGAAGACCGAGACCCCATTGGTGACACCAAATGGAACCCTAAGAAACTGATACAGACAACCATCCGCCTCAAAGGCCGTGTAATGTCGGTCCTCTGGGCGAATGGGGAGTTGGTGGTAGGCGGACTTAAGGTCTATGGTGGAGAACACCCGGTACTGCGCAATCTGATTGACCATATCAGATATGCGCGGGAGGGGATACGCATCCAGCTGCGTATATCGATTAATGGTCTGACTGTAATCAATGACCATCCGGGGTTTGTTCCCGCTCTTGACCACCACAACCTGTGCTCTCCACGGACTAACACTGGGCTGTATGATCCCTTCTTTGAGGAGTCGCTGAACCTCAGATCTGATGAAGATCCGATCTTCAGTGCTGTAACGCCTACTTTTAGTAGCGATGGGCTTGCAGCCTGGTACCAGATTCTTGAATAAAGAGGGTGTGGTGATCTATAATGGAGAAAGATTGCATGCGGGGCGCTTTGGACAATTTGGAGACTGCAGCTGTTCCCCTACTGTCAGCGAAGGGAGTGGCCCACCATACTGTAGGATCACACTCTTCATGTGGACCATAAAGTTTAGTCCGAGGAGAATTGGTGCGCAAAGATGCGGCAACACAAGGAGCCTGAATCGCTCGTAAATTGTGCCTTGCACTTTCAAGGTTACCACACAACGTCCTAGCACAGGGACAGACCGGGACCTTGATGCCATGGAGATTGTCTGTTTGGCAGGTTGAATCTGGAGTCCACACCTCTTTACAGTGTCAGGGTGAATAAAGCTCTCAGTGCTCCCGCTGTCAAACAGACAATAAATTGCACGACCATTTACCTGTATATCCATCATCGAACAGTCAAGCCTGTGATGCTTAGCCTGGTTCAGGGTGATCGACGCCACCGTTGGTCCGTGAACGTCACTGCAGGCGGCTGAGGTCGATGCTGAGGACCCCTGCTGGTCGCTCATGGTCATCGTCGACCAAAATGGCCGCCCCCATGAATCGCACATGGGTGAGGGCGCCAAACGTAGCGACTCCTGGTGGTCATCCTCCTCCGACTCCGTCGACCGCAATGGCGTCGTCCTGGACTCGCACGTGGACGAACCCCGTGAGTACCTCGACGACGATGGTGATGATCCCCGTTCCGAAGGGTCACAGGCCGCACTGCCGTTCTTGGGCTTCGATCTGCACACCTTCGCATAATGCCCCTTTTTACCGCATGAGGTACAGACTCCCGCTTTAGCGGGACACTTTTGTCGTGGATGCTTGGCTCCTCCGCAGAAGGAGCACCGCGGGCCGCATGGGGCTGCAGCCGTCATCGGGTCCACATGGGAGCACGCCATAACACTGCACTTCAAGCCCGAGGGGCGAGGAGGGATTTGCGACTGCTCCTGCTACGTTGTCTCCACGTGGTCCTCTGGATACAGGACCAAGCTCTTCGAAGCCGCCTCAAGCATTTCAGCTAATTCCATGGCTTGGGTAAGGTTGAGATTCCCCTTTTCTAGCAGCTTGAGACGGATGTATGAAGACCCGACCCCGGCCACAAACGCATCCCGGGCGAGGTCGTACATGTACTGCTCAGCCGACACAGCTTTGCAGTCACAGCCCCTGGCGAGCTGCAAGAGCTCATTGGCGTAATCCTCCATGGTTTCGCCCGACTGCCGACGTCGTGTAGCGAGGAGGTAACGAGCGTGGATCTCGTTGGGAGGTTTCGTGTAGCGCTTTTTTAAAAGCTCGAGGGCCCTCGGGTAAGTGGTGGCCGCACGGATTGCGAGGTAGACAGTGTCGCTTACCCTCGCATGGAGGACCCGGAGTCTGTCATCATCTGTGGTGACCGCTGTGGAGGCTGCCAGGTAATCTTCAAAACACTTCAGCCAGTGGTCGAAGGTGTTAGAGACGCCCACCGCACGTGGATCTAGCGTCAGACGTTCTGGCTTTAGGATTTGCTCCATACTCTCCTTTCTTTTTTTTTCTTCCGTCGAGAGCTTAATGTTAGACAATAAAATTGACGCGCATCAATTGAACACGAGGCACGAAGCTTCGGTAACAGAAGGCTTTTATTGTCTAACAATGCAACTAATAGAACGTAAACACACTATCCCAGACTGACGAGGTCCCGCCCTGGCAGGGGGTCTTAAACCTCTCCCAGGAGGCGGAGCCCGACTGGGATGTGCCACAACAGTAACAACCACAGGTGTATCAATCCCACCCTAGCCCAACAACAACATTAGAACAATCCCAAAGTGGGAACCAACGATGGTTCACCACACACTGCGACCAGAGTGTGGGGAGAATCACGAGTACCAGAGTTGGGGAGAATCACTGCGACCAGAGTGTGGGGAGAAGCGCGGGTACCAGAGTGTGGGGAGAATATCTATGATCAGAGTGTCGAAAGATTCACTACGACCAGAGTGTGGGGAGAATCACTGCGACCAGAGTGTGGGGAGAATCACTGCGACCAGAGTGTGGGGAGAATCACTACGACCAGAGTGTGGGGAGAATCACTACGACCAGAGTGTGGGGAGAATCAGTGTGACCAGAGTGTGGGGAGAATCACTACGACCAGAGTGTGGGGAGAATCACTATGACCAGAGTGTGGGGAGAATCACTATGACCAGAGTGTGGGGAGAATCACTACGACCAGAGTGTGGGGAGAATCACTACGACCAGAGTGTGGGGAGAATCCCGACTACCAGAGTGTGGGGAGAATCACTCCGACCAGAGTGTGGGGAGAATCACTACGACCAGAGTGTGGGGAGAATTGCTTTGATCAGCGTGTGGGCAGAATTGCGACGAATTGAGTGTCGGGAGAATCAGTACGACCAGAGTGTGGGGAGAGCTGCTACGACGAGAGTGTGGGGAGAATCGCTCGGACCAGAGTGTGGGGAGAATCACTGCGACCAGAGTGTGGGGAGAATCACCATGACCAGAGTGTGGGGAGAGTTACTGCGACCAGAGTGTGGGGAGAATCACTACGACCAGAGTGTGGGGAGAATGACAGCGACCAGAGTGCGGGCAGAATTATGAGTACCAGAGTGTGGGGGGAATATCTATGACCAGAGGGTCGAAAGAATCACTACGACCAGAGTGTGGGGAGAATCACTACGACCAGAGTGTGGGGAGAATCACTACGACCAGAGTGTGGGGAGAATCGCTGCGACCAGAGAGTGGGGAGAATCACTACGAGCAGAGTGTTGGGAGAATCACTACGACAAGAGTGTGGGGAGAATCACTACGACCAGAGTGTGGGGAGAATCCAGAGTGTGGGGAGGATCACTGTGACCAGAGTGTGGGGAGAATCACTATGACCAGAGTGTGGGGAGAATCACTACGACCAGAGTGTGGGGAGAATCACTATGACCAGAGTGTGGGGAGAATCACAACGACCAGAGTGTGGGGAGAATCCCGACTACCAGATTGTGGGCAGAATTATGAGGACCAGAGGGTGGGGAGAATCGCTGCGACCAGAGTGTGGGGAGAATCACTGCGACCAGAGTGTGGGAAGAATCAGTACGACGAGGGTGTGGGGAGAATCACTGCGACCAGAGTGTGGGGAGAATCGCTATGACCAGAGTGTGGGGAGAATCGCTATGACCAGAGTGTGGGGAGAATCCCGACTACCAGATTGTGGGCAGAATTATGAGTACCAGAGTGTGGGGAGAATATCTATGACCAGAGTGTCGAAAGAATCACTACCACCAGAGTGTGGGGAGAATATCTATGACCATTGTGTCGAAAGAATCACTACCACCAGAGTGTGGGGAGAATCACTCCGACCAGAGTGTGGGGAGAATCACTACGACCAGAGTGTGGGGAGAATCACTACGACCAGAGTGTGGGGAGAATCGCTACGACCAGAGTGTGGGGAGAATCGCTACGACCAGAGTGTGGGGAGAATCACAGCGACCGGTGTGTGGGGAGAATCACTGCGACCAGAGTGTGGGGAGAATCACTCTGACCAGAGTGTGGGGAGAATCACTACGACCAGAGTGTGGGGAGAATCACTCGGACCAGAGTGTGGGGAGAATCACTACGACCAGAGTGTGGGGAGAATCACTGCGACCAGTGTGTGGGGAGAATCACTGCGACCAGAGTGTGGGGAGAATAACGAGTACCAGAGTGTGGGGAGAATCACAGCGACCAGAGTGTGGCGAGAATCACTGCGACCAGAGTGTGGGAAGAATCAGTACGACCAGAGTGTGGGGAGAATCACTGTGACCAGAGTGTGGGGAGAATCACTGCGACCAGAGTGTGGGGAGAATCACTGCGACCAGAGTGTGGGCAGAATTGCTACGAAAAGAGTGTCAGGAGAATCAGTACGACCAGAGTGTGGGGAGAGTTGCTTCGACGAGAGTGTGGGGAGAATCATTGCGACCAGAGTGTGGGGAGAATCACTGCGACCAGAGTGTGGGGTGAATCACTGCGACCAGAGTGTGGGGAGAATCACTACGACCAGAGTGTGGGGAGAATCACTACGACCAGAGTGTGGGGAGAATCAGTACGACCAGAGTGTGGGGAGAATCGCTCGGACCAGAGTGTGGGGAGAATCACCGCGACCAGAGTGTGGGGAGAATCACTACGACCAGAGTGTGGGGAGAATCGCTGCGACCAGAGTGTGGGGAGAATCACTGCGACCAGAGTGTGGGGAGAATCACTGCGACCAGAGTGTGGGGAGAATCACTACGACCAGAGTGTGGGGAGAATCACTACGACCAGAGTGAGGGGAGTATTGCTACGACCAGAGTGTGGGGAGAATTGCTTTGATCAGTGTGTGGGCAGAATTGCTACGACCAGAGTGTCGGGAGAATCAGTACGACCAGAGTGTGGGGAGAATCGCTCGGACCAGAGTGTGGGGAGAATCACTTCGACCAGAGTGTGGGGAGAATCACTTCGACCAGAGTGTGGGGAGAACTAGAGTGTGGGGAGAATCACTGCGACCAGAGTTTGGGGAGAATCACTCCGACCAGAGTATGGGGAGAATCACTACGACCAGAGTGTGGGGAGAATCCCGACTACCAGAGTGTGGGGAGAATCGCTGCGACCAGAGTGTGGGGAGAATCACTCCGACCAGAGTGTGGGGAGAATCACTACGACCAGAGTGTGGGGAGAATTGCTTTGATCAGCGTGTGGGCAGAATTGCGACGAATAGAGTGTCGGGAGAATCAGTACGACCAGAGTGTGGGGAGAGTTGCTACGACGAGAGTGTGGGGAGAATCGCTCGGACCAGAGTGTGGGGAGAATCACTACGACCAGAGTGTGGGGAGAATCACTACGACCAGAGTGTGGGGAGAATCGCTGCGACCAGAGAGTGGGGAGAATCACTACGACCAGAGTGTTGGGAGAATGACTACGACAAGAGTGTGGGGAGAATCACTACGACCAGAGTGTGGGGAGAATCCAGAGTGTGGGGAGGATCACTGTGACCAGAGTGTGGGGAGAATATCTATGACCAGAGTGTCGAAAGATTCACTACGACCAGAGTGTGGGGAGAATCACTGCGACCAGAGTGTGGGGAGAATCACTGCGACCAGAGTGTGGGGAGAATCACTACGACCAGAGTGTGGGGAGAATCACTACGACCAGAGTGTGGGGAGAATCACTACGACCAGAGTGTGGGGAGAATCACTACGACCAGAGTGTGGGGAGAATCAGTGTGACCAGAGTGTGGGGAGAATCACTACGACCAGAGTGTGGGGAGAATCACTACGACCAGAGTGTGGGGAGAATCACTATGACCAGAGTGTGGGGAGAATCACTACGACCAGAGTGTGGGGAGAATCACTACGACCAGAGTGTGGGGAGAATCCCGACTACCAGAGTGTGGGGAGAATCACTCCGACCAGAGTGTGGGGAGAATCACTACGACCAGAGTGTGGGGAGAATTGCTTTGATCAGCGTGTGGGCAGAATTGCGACGAATTGAGTGTCGGGAGAATCAGTACGACCAGAGTGTGGGGAGAGCTGCTACGACGAGAGTGTGGGGAGAATCGCTCGGACCAGAGTGTGGGGAGAATCACTGCGACCAGAGTGTGGGGAGAATCACCATGACCAGAGTGTGGGGAGAGTTACTGCGACCAGAGTGTGGGGAGAATCACTACGACCAGAGTGTGGGGAGAATGACAGCGACCAGAGTGCGGGCAGAATTATGAGTACCAGAGTGTGGGGGGAATATCTATGACCAGAGGGTCGAAAGAATCACTACGACCAGAGTGTGGGGAGAATCACTACGACCAGAGTGTGGGGAGAATCACTACGACCAGAGTGTGGGGAGAATCGCTGCGACCAGAGAGTGGGGAGAATCCAGAGTGTGGGGAGGATCACTGTGACCAGAGTGTGGGGAGAATCACTATGACCAGAGTGTGGGGAGAATCACTACGACCAGAGTGTGGGGAGAATCACTATGACCAGAGTGTGGGGAGAATCACAACGACCAGAGTGTGGGGAGAATCCCGACTACCAGATTGTGGGCAGAATTATGAGGACCAGAGGGTGGGGAGAATCGCTGCGACCAGAGTGTGGGGAGAATCACTGCGACCAGAGTGTGGGAAGAATCAGTACGACGAGAGTGTGGGGAGAATCACTGCGACCAGAGTGTGGGGACAATCGCTATGACCAGAGTGTGGGGAGAATCGCTATGACCAGAGTGTGGGGAGAATCCCGACTACCAGATTGTGGGCAGAATTATGAGTACCAGAGTGTGGGGAGAATATCTATGACCAGAGTGTCGAAAGAATCACTACCACCAGAGTGTGGGGAGAATATCTATGACCATTGTGTCGAAAGAATCACTACCACCAGAGTGTGGGGAGAATCACTCCGACCAGAGTGTGGGGAGAATCACTACGACCAGAGTGTGGGGAGAATCACTACGACCAGAGTGTGGGGAGAATCGCTACGACCAGAGTGTGGGGAGAATCGCTACGACCAGAGTGTGGGGAGAATCACAGCGACCGGTGTGTGGGGAGAATCACTGCGACCAGAGTGTGGGGAGAATCACTCTGACCAGAGTGTGGGGAGAATCACTACGACCAGAGTGTGGGGAGAATCACTCGGACCAGAGTGTGGGGAGAATCACTACGACCAGAGTGTGGGGAGAATCACTGCGACCAGTGTGTGGGGAGAATCACTGCGACCAGAGTGTGGGGAGAATCACGAGTACCAGAGTGTGGGGAGAATCACAGCGACCAGAGTGTGGCGAGAATCACTGCGACCAGAGTGTGGGAAGAATCAGTACGACCAGAGTGTGGGGAGAATCGCTGTGACCAGAGTGTGGGGAGAATCACTGCGACCAGAGTGTGGGGAGAATCACTGCGACCAGAGTGTGGACAGAATTGCTACGAAAAGAGTGTCAGGAGAATCAGTACGACCAGAGTGTGGGGAGAGTTGCTTCGACGAGAGTGTGGGGAGAATCATTGCGACCAGAGTGTGGGGAGAATCACTGCGACCAGAGTGTGGGGTGAATCACTGCGACCAGAGTGTGGGGAGAATCACTACGACCAGAGTGTGGGGAGAATCACTACGACCAGAGTGTGGGGAGAATCAGTACGACCAGAGTGTGGGGAGAATCGCTCGGACCAGAGTGTGGGGAGAATCACCGCGACCAGAGTGTGGGGAGAATCACTACGACCAGAGTGTGGGGAGAATCGCTGCGACCAGAGTGTGGGGAGAATCACTGCGACCAGAGTGTGGGGAGAATCACTGCGACCAGAGTGTGGGGAGAATCACTACGACCAGAGTGTGGGGAGAATCACTACGACCAGAGTGAGGGGAGTATTGCTACGACCAGAGTGTGGGGAGAATTGCTTTGATCAGTGTGTGGGCAGAATTGCTACGACCAGAGTGTCGGGAGAATCAGTACGACCAGAGTGTGGGGAGAATCGCTCGGACCAGAGTGTGGGGAGAATCACTTCGACCAGAGTGTGGGGAGAATCACTTCGACCAGAGTGTGGGGAGAACTAGAGTGTGGGGAGAATCACGAGTACCAGAGTTGGGGAGAATCACTACGACCAGAGTATGGGGAGAATCACTACGACCAGAGTGTGGGGAGAATCCCGACTACCAGAGTGTGGGGAGAATCGCTGCGACCAGAGTGTGGGGAGAATCACTCCGACCAGAGTGTGGGGAGAATCACTACGACCAGAGTGTGGGGAGAATCGCTGCGACCAGAGAGTGGGGAGAATCACTACGACCAGAGTGTTGGGAGAATCAGTACGACAAGAGTGTGGGGAGAATCACTACGACCAGAGTGTGGGGAGAATCCAGAGTGTGGGGAGGATCACTGTGACCAGAGTGTGGGGAGAATCACTATGACCAGAGTGTGGGGAGAATCACTACGACCAGAGTGTGGGGAGAATCACTATGACCAGAGTGTGGGGAGAATCACAACGACCAGAGTGTGGGGAGAATCCCGACTACCAGATTGTGGGCAGAATTATGAGGACCAGAGGGTGGGGAGAATCGCTGCGACCAGAGTGTGGGGAGAATCACTGCGACCAGAGTGTGGGAAGAATCAGTACGACGAGAGTGTGGGGAGAATCGCTATGACCAGAGTGTGGGGAGAATCGCTATGACCAGAGTGTGGGGAGAATCCCGACTACCAGATTGTGGGCAGAATTATGAGTACCAGAGTGTGGGGAGAATATCTATGACCAGAGTGTCGAAAGAATCACTACCACCAGAGTGTGGGGAGAATATCTATGACCAGAGTGTCGAAAGAATCACTACCACCAGAGTGTGGGGAGAATCACTCCGACCAGAGTGTGGGGAGAAACACTACGACCAGAGTGTGGGGAGAATCACTACGACCAGAGTGTGGGGAGAATCGCTACGACCAGAGTGTGGGGAGAATCACAGCGACCAGTGTGTGGGGAGAATCACTGCGACCAGAGTGTGGGGAGAATCATTGCGACCAGAGTGTGGGGAGAATCACTGCGACCAGAGTGTGGGGTGAATCACTGCGACCAGAGTGTGGGGAGAATCACTGCGACCAGAGTGTGGGGAGAATCACTACGACCAGAGTGTGGGGAGAATCAGTACGACCAGAGTGTGGGGAGAATCGCTCGGACCAGAGTGTGGGGAGAATCACCGCGACCAGAGTGTGGGGAGAATCACAACGACCAGAGTGTGGGGAGAATCGCTGCGACTAGAGTGTGGGGAGAATCACTGCGACCAGAGTGTGGGGAGAATCACTGCGACCAGAGTGTGGGGAGAATCACTACGACCACAGTGTGGGGAGAATCACTACGACCAGAGTGTGGGGAGTATTGCTACGACCAGAGTGTGGGGAGAATTGCTTTGATCAGTGTGTGGGCAGAATTGCTACGACCAGAGTGTCGGGAGAATCAGTACGACCAGAGTGTGGGGAGAATCGCTCGGACCAGAGTGTGGGGAGAATCACTTCGACCAGAGTGTGGGGAGAATCACTTCGACCAGAGTGTGGGGAGAACCAGAGTGTGGGGAGAATCACGAGTACCAGAGTTGGGGAGAATCACTACGACCAGAGTGTGGGGAGAATCACTACGACCAGAGTGTGGGGAGAATCCCGACTACCAGAGTGTGGGGAGAATCGCTGCGACCAGAGTGTGGAGAGAATCACTCCGACCAGAGTGTGGGGAGAATCACTACGACCAGAGTGTGGGGAGAATTGCTTTGATCAGCGTGTGGGCAGAATTGCGACGAATTGAGTGTCGGGAGAATCAGTACGACCAGAGTGTGGGGAGAGTTGCTACGACGAGAGTGTGGGGAGAATCGCTCGGACCAGAGTGTGGGGAGAATCACTACGACCAGAGTGTGGGGAGAATGACAGCGACCAGAGTGCGGGCAGAATTATGAGTACCAGAGTGTGGGGAGAATATCTATGACCAGAGGGTCGAAAGAATCACTACGACCAGAGTGTGGGGAGAATCACTACGACCAGAGTGTGGGGAGAATCACTACGACCAGAGTGTGGGGAGAATCGCTGCGACCAGAGAGTGGGGAGAATCACTACGACCAGAGTGTTGGGAGAATCACTACGACAAGAGTGTGGGGAGAATCACTACGACCAGAGTGTGGGGAGAATCCAGAGTGTGGGGAGGATCACTGTGACCAGAGTGTGGGGAGAATCACTATGACCAGAGTGTGGGGAGAATCACTACGACCAGAGTGTGGGGAGAATCACTATGACCAGAGTGTGGGGAGAATCACAACGACCAGAGTGTGGGGAGAATCCCGACTACCAGATTGTGGGCAGAATTATGAGGACCAGAGGGTGGGGAGAATCGCTGCGACCAGAGTGTGGGGAGAATCACTGCGACCAGAGTGTGGGAAGAATCAGTACGACGAGAGTGTGGGGAGAATCGCTATGACCAGAGTGTGGGAAGAATCAGTACGACGAGAGTGTGGGGAGAATCGCTATGACCAGAGTGTGGGGAGAATCGCTATGACCAGAGTGTGGGGAGAATCCCGACTACCAGATTGTGGGCAGAATTATGAGTACCAGAGTGTGGGGAGAATATCTATGACCAGAGTGTCGAAAGAATCACTACCACCAGAGTGTGGGGAGAATATCTATGACCAGAGTGTCGAAAGAATCACTACCACCAGAGTGTGGGGAGAATCACTCCGACCAGAGTGTGGGGAGAATCACTACGACCAGAGTGTGGGGAGAATCACTACGACCAGAGTGTGGGGAGAATCGCTACGACCAGAGTGTGGGGAGAATCGCTACGACCAGAGTGTGGGGAGAATCACAGCGACCAGTGTGTGGGGAGAATCACTGCGACCAGAGTGTGGGGAGAATCACTCTGACCAGAGTGTGGGGAGAATCACTACGACCAGAGTGTGGGGAGAATCACTCGGACCAGAGTGTGGGGAGAATCACTACGACCAGAGTGTGGGGAGAATCACTGCGACCAGTGTGTGGGGAGAATCACTGCGACCAGAGTGTGGGGAGAATCACTGCGACCAGAGTGTGGGGAGAATCACTGCGACCAGAGTGTGGCGAGAATCACTGCGACCAGAGTGTGGCGAGAATCACTGCGACCAGAGTGTGGCGAGAATCACTGCGACCAGAGTGTGGGAAGAATCAGTACGACCAGAGTGTGGGGAGAATCGCTATGACCAGAGTGTGGGGAGAATCACTGCGACCAGAGTGTGGGGAGAATCACTGCGACCAGAGTGTGGGCAGAATTGCTACGAAAAGAGTGTCAGGAGAATCAGTACGACCAGAGTGTGGGGAGAGTTGCTTCGACGAGAGTGTGGGGAGAATCATTGCGACCAGAGTGTGGGGAGAATCACTGCGACCAGAGTGTGGGGTGAATCACTGCGACCAGAGTGTGGGGAGAATCACTACGACCAGAGTGTGGGGAGAATCACTACGACCAGAGTGTGGGGAGAATCAGTACGACCAGAGTGTGGGGAGAATCGCTCGGACCAGAGTGTGGGGAGAATCACCGCGACCAGAGTGTGGGGAGAATCACTTCGACCAGAGTGTGGGGAGAACCAGAGTGTGGGGAGAATCACTACGACCAGAGTTGGGGAGAATCACTACGACCAGAGTGTGGGGAGAATCACTACGACCAGAGTGTGGGGAGAATCCCGACTACCAGAGTGTGGGGAGAATCGCTGCGACCAGAGTGTGGGGAGAATCACTGCGACCAGAGTGTGGGGAGAATCACTGCGACCAGAGTGTGGGAAGAATCAGTACGACCAGAGTGTGGGCAGAAATGCTACGAAAAGAGTGTCAGGAGAATCAGTACGACCAGAGTGTGGGGAGAGGTGCTTCGACGAGAGTGTGGGGAGAATCATTGCGGCCAGAGTGTGGGGAGAATCACTGCGACCAGAGTGTGGGGTGAATCACTGCGACCAGAGTGTGGGGAGAATCACTACGACCAGAGTGTGGGGAGAATCACTACGACCAGAGTGTGGGGAGAATCAGTACAACCAGAGTGTGGGGAGAATGGCTCGGACCAGAATGTGGGGAGAATCACCGCGACCACAGTGTGGGGAGAATCACTACGACCAGAGTGTGGGGAGAATCGCTGCGACCAGAGTGTGGGGAGAATCACTGCGACCAGAGTGTGGGGAGAATCACTGCGACCAGAGTGTGGGGAGAATCACTACGACCACAGTGTGGGGAGAATCACTACGACCAGAGTGTGGGGAGAATTGCTACGACCAGAGTGTGGGGAGAATTGCTTTGATCAGTGTGTGGGCAGAATTGCTATGACCAGAGTGTCGGGAGAATCAGTACGACCAGAGTGTGGGGAGAATCGCTCGGACCAGAGTGTGGGGAGAATCACTTCGACCAGAGTGTGGGGAGAATCACTTCGACCAGAGTGTGGGGAGAATCACTGCGACCAGAGTGTGGGGAGAATCACGAGTACCAGAGTTGGGGAGAATCACTACGACCAGAGTGTGGGGAGAATGACAGCGACCAGAGTGTGGGGAGAATCACTACGACCAGAGTTTGGGGAGAATCACTGCGACCAGAGTGTGGGGAGAAGCGCAGGTACCAGAATGTGGGGAGAATCGCTACGACCAGAGTGTCGAAAGATTCACTACGACCAGAGTGTGGGGAGAATCACTGCAACCAGAGTGTGGGGAGAATCACGACGACCAGAGTGTGGGGAGAATCACTACGACCAGAGTGTGGGGAGAATCGCTACGACCAGAGTGTGGGGAGAATCCCGACTACCAGATTGTGGGCAGAATTATGAGTACCAGAGTGTGGGGAGAATATCTATGACCAGAGTGTCGAAAGAATCACTACCACCAGAGTGTGGGGAGAATCACTCCGACCAGAGTGTGGGGAGAATCACTACGACCAGAGTGTGGGGAGAATCACTACGACCAGAGTGTGGGGAGAAACACTACGACCAGAGTGTGTGGAGAATCGCTACGACCAGAGTGTGGGGAGAATCACAGCGACCAGTGTGTGGGGAGAATCACTGCGACCAGAGTGTGGGGGAATCACTCTGACCAGAGTGTGGGGAGAATCACTACGACCAGAGTGTGGGGAGAATCACTCGGACCAGAGTGTGGGGAGAATCACTACGACCAGAGTGTGGGGAGAATCACTGCGACCAGAGTGTGGGGAGAATCACTGCGACCAGTGTGTGGGGAGAATCACTGCGACCAGAGTGTGGGGAGAATCACGAGTACCAGAGTGTGGGGAGAATCACAGCGACCAGAGTGTGGCAAGAATCACTGCGACCAGAGTGTGGGAAGAATCAGTACGACCAGAGTGTGGGGAGAATCGCTATGACCAGAGTGTGGGGAGAATCACTGCGACCAGAATGTGGGGAGAATCACTGCGACCAGAGTGTGGGCAGAATTGCTACGAAAAGAGTGTCAGGAGAATCAGTACGACCAGAGTGTGGGGAGAGGTGCTTCGACGAGAGTGTGGGGAGAATCATTGCGACCAGAGTGTGGGGAGAATCACTGCGACCAGAGTGTGGGGTGAATCACTGTGACCAGAGTGTGGGGAGAATCACTACGACCAGAGTGTGGGGAGAATCACTACGACCAGAGTGTGGGGAGAATCAGTACGACCAGAGTGTGGGGAGAATCGCTCGGACCAGAGTGTGGGGAGAATCACCGCGACCAGAGTGTGGGGAGAATCACTACGACCAGAGTGTGGGGTGAATCGCTGTGACCAGAGTGTGGGGAGAATCACTGCGACCAGAGAGTGGGGAGAATCACTGCGACCGGAGTGTGGGGAGAATCACTACGACCAGAGTGTGGGGAGAATCACTACGACCAGAGTGTGGGGAGAATCACTACGACCAGAGTGTGGGGAGAATTGCTACGACCAGAGTGTGGGGAGAATTGATTTGATCAGTGTGTGGGCAGAATTGCTACGACCAGAGTGTCGGGAGAATCAGCACGACCAGAGTGTGGGGAGAATCGGTCGGACCAGATGTGGGGAGCATCACTTCGACCAGAGTGTGGGGAGAATCACTTCGACCAGAGTGTGGGGAGAATCACTGCGACCAGAGTGTGGGGAGAATCACGAGTACCAGAGTTGGGGAGAATCACTACGACCAGAGTGTGGGGAGAATCACTACGACCAGAGTGTGGGGAGAATCCCGACTACCAGAGTGTGGGGAGAATCGCTGCGACCAGAGTGTGGGGAGAATCACTGCGACCAGAATGTGGGAAGAATCAGTACGACCAGAGTGTGGGGAGAATCGCTATGACCAGAGTGTGAGGAGAATCACTGCGACCAGAGTATGGGGAGAATCACTGCGACCAGAGTGTGGGCAGAATTGCTACGAAAAGAGTGTCAGGAGAATCAGTACGACCAGAGTGTGGGGAGAGTTGCTTCGACGAGAGTGTGGGGAGAATCATTGCGACCAGAGTGTGGGGAGAATCACTGCGACCAGAGTTTGGGGTGAATCACTGCGACCAGAGTGTGGGGAGAATCACTACGACCAGAGTGTGGGGAGAATCAGTACGACCAGAGTGTGGGGAGAATCGCTCGGACCAGAGTGTGGGGAGAATCACCGCGACCAGAGTGTGGGGAGAATCACTGCGACCAGAGTGTGGGGAGAATCGCTGCGACCAGAGTGTGGGGAGAATCACTACGACCAGAGTGTGGGGAGAATCAGTACGACCAGAGTGTGGGGAGAATCGCTCGGACCAGAGTGTGGGGAGAATCACTTCGACCAGAGTGTGGGGAGAATCACTTCGACCAGAGTGTGGGGAGAATCACTGCGACCAGAGTGTGGGGAGAATCACGAGTACCAGAGTTGGGGAGAATCACTACGACCAGAGTGTGGGGAGAATGACAGCGACCAGAGTGTGGGGAGAATCACTACGACCAGAGTTTGGGGAGAATCACCGCGACCAGAGTGTCGAAAGATTCACTACGACCAGAGTGTGGGGAGAAGCGCAGGTACCAGAGTGTGGGGAGAATCGCTACGACCAGAGTGTCGAAAGATTCACTACGACCAGAGTGTGGGGAGAATCACTGCGACCAGAGTGTGGGGAGAAGCGCAGGTACCAGAATGTGGGGAGAATCGCTACGACCAGAGTGTCGAAAGATTCACTACGACCAGAGTGTGGGGAGAATCACTGCAACCAGAGTGTGGGGAGAATCACTACGACCAGAGTGTGGGGAGAATCGCTGCGACCAGAGTGTGGGGAGAATCACTGCGACCAGAGTGTGGGGAGAATCACTGCGACCAGAGTGTGGGGAGAATCACTACGACCACAGTGTGGGGAGAATCACTACGACCAGAGTGTGGGGAGAATTGCTACGACCAGAGTGTGGGGAGAATTGCTTTGATCAGTGTGTGGGCAGAATTGCTATGACCAGAGTGTCGGGAGAATCAGTACGACCAGAGTGTGGGGAGAATCGCTCGGACCAGAGTGTGGGGAGAATCACTTCGACCAGAGTGTGGGGAGAATCACTTCGACCAGAGTGTGGGGAGAATCACTGCGACCAGAGTGTGGGGAGAATCACGAGTACCAGAGTTGGGGAGAATCACTACGACCAGAGTGTGGGGAGAATGACAGCGACCAGTGTGTGGGGAGAATCACTACGACCAGAGTTTGGGGAGAATCACTGCGACCAGAGTGTGGGGAGAAGCGCAGGTACCAGAATGTGGGGAGAATCGCTACGACCAGAGTGTCGAAAGATTCACTACGACCAGAGTGTGGGGAGAATCACTGCAACCAGAGTGTGGGGAGAATCACGACGACCAGAGTGTGGGGAGAATCACTACGACCAGAGTGTGGGGAGAATCGCTACGACCAGAGTGTGGGGAGAATCCCGACTACCAGATTGTGGGCAGAATTATGAGTACCAGAGTGTGGGGAGAATATCTATGACCAGAGTGTCGAAAGAATCACTACCACCAGAGTGTGGGGAGAATCACTCCGACCAGAGTGTGGGGAGAATCACTACGACCAGAGTGTGGGGAGAATCACTACGACCTGAGTGTGGGGAGAAACACTACGACCAGAGTGTGTGGAGAATCGCTACGACCAGAGTGTGGGGAGAATCACAGCGACCAGTGTGTGGGGAGAATCACTGCGACCAGAGTGTGGGGGAATCACTCTGACCAGAGTGTGGGGAGAATCACTGCGACCAGAGTGTGGGGAGAATCACTCGGACCAGAGTGTGGGGAGAATCACTACGACCAGAGTGTGGGGAGAATCAGTACGACCAGAGTGTGGGGAGAGGTGCTTCGACGAGAGTGTGGGGAGAATCACTGCGACCAGAGTGTGGGGAGAATCACTGCGACCAGAGTGTGGGGAGAATCACGAGTACCAGAGTGTGGGGAGAATCACAGCGACCAGAGTGTGGCAAGAATCACTGCGACCAGAGTGTGGGAAGAATCAGTACGACCAGAGTGTGGGGAGAATCGCTATGACCAGAGTGTGGGGAGAATCACTGCGACCAGAATGTGGGGAGAATCACTGCGACCAGAGTGTGGGCAGAATTGCTACGAAAAGAGTGTCAGGAGAATCAGTACGACCAGAGTGTGGGGAGAGTTGCTTCGACGAGAGTGTGGGGAGAATCATTGCGACCAGAGTGTGGGGAGAATCACTGCGACCAGAGTGTGGGGTGAATCACTGTGACCAGAGTGTGGGGAGAATCACTACGACCAGAGTGTGGGGAGAATCACTACGACCAGAGTGTGGGGAGAATCAGTACGACCAGAGTGTGGGGAGAATCGCTCGGACCAGAGTGTGGGGAGAATCACCGCGACCAGAGTGTGGGGAGAATCACTACGACCAGAGTGTGGGGTGAATCGCTGTGACCAGAGTGTGGGGAGAATCACTGCGACCAGAGAGTGGGGAGAATCACTGCGACCGGAGTGTGGGGAGAATCACTACGACCAGAGTGTGGGGAGAATCACTACGACCAGAGTGTGGGGAGAATTGCTACGACCAGAGTGTGGGGAGAATTGATTTGATCAGTGTGTGGGCAGAATTGCTACGACCAGAGTGTCGGGAGAATCAGCACGACCAGAGTGTGGGGAGAATCGGTCGGACCAGATGTGGGGAGCATCACTTCGACCAGAGTGTGGGGAGAATCACTTCGACCAGAGTGTGGGGAGAATCACTGCGACCAGAGTGTGGGGAGAATCACGAGTACCAGAGTTGGGGAGAATCACTACGACCAGAGTGTGGGGAGAATCACTACGACCAGAGTGTGGGGAGAATCCCGACTACCAGAGTGTGGGGAGAATCGCTGCGACCAGAGTGTGGGGAGAATCACTGCGACCAGAATGTGGGAAGAATCAGTACGACCAGAGTGTGGGGAGAATCGCTATGACCAGAGTGTGAGGAGAATCACTGCGACCAGAGTATGGGGAGAATCACTGCGACCAGAGTGTGGGCAGAATTGCTACGAAAAGAGTGTCAGGAGAATCAGTACGACCAGAGTGTGGGGAGAGTTGCTTCGACGAGAGTGTGGGGAGAATCATTGCGACCAGAGTGTGGGGAGAATCACTGCGACCAGAGTTTGGGGTGAATCACTGCGACCAGAGTGTGGGGAGAATCACTACGACCAGAGTGTGGGGAGAATCAGTACGACCAGAGTGTGGGGAGAATCGCTCGGACCAGAGTGTGGGGAGAATCACCGCGACCAGAGTGTGGGGAGAATCACTGCGACCAGAGTGTGGGGAGAATCGCTGCGACCAGAGTGTGGGGAGAATCACTACGACCAGAGTGTGGGGAGAATCAGTACGACCAGAGTGTGGGGAGAATCGCTCGGACCAGAGTGTGGGGAGAATCACTTCGACCAGAGTGTGGGGAGAATCACTTCGACCAGAGTGTGGGGAGAATCACTGCGACCAGAGTGTGGGGAGAATCACGAGTACCAGAGTTGGGGAGAATCACTACGACCAGAGTGTGGGGAGAATGACAGCGACCAGAGTGTGGGGAGAATCACTACGACCAGAGTTTGGGGAGAATCACCGCGACCAGAGTGTCGAAAGATTCACTACGACCAGAGTGTGGGGAGAAGCGCAGGTACCAGAGTGTGGGGAGAATCGCTACGACCAGAGTGTCGAAAGATTCACTACGACCAGAGTGTGGGGAGAATCACTGCGACCAAAGTGTGGGGAGAATCACTACGACCAGAGTGTGGGGAGAATCACTACGACCAGAGTGTGGGGAGAATCGCTACGACCAGAGTGTGGGCAGAGTTTCTACGACAAGAGTGTCGGGAGATTCAGTACGACCAGAGTGTGGGGAGAATCGCTACGACGAGAGTGTGGGGAGAATCGCTCGGACCAGAGTGTGGGGAGAATCGCTATGACCAGAGTGTGGGGAGAATCCCGACTACCAGATTGTGGGCAGAATTATGAGTACCAGAGTGTGGGGAGAATATCTATGACCAGAGTGTCGAAAGAATCACTACCACCAGAGTGTGGGGAGAATCACTCCGACCAGAGTGTGGGGAGAATCACTACAACCAGAGTGTGGGGAGAATCACTACGACCAGAGTGTGGGGAGAATCGCTACGACCAGAGTGTGGGGAGAATCACAGCGACCAGTGTGTGGGGAGAATCACTGCGACCAGAGTGTGGGGAGAATCACTCGGACCAGAGTGTGGGGAGAATCAGTACGACCAGAGTGTGGGGAGAATCACTGCGACCAGAGTGTGGGCAGAATTGCTACGAAAAGAGTGTCAGGAGAATCAGTATGACCAGAGTGTGGGGAGAGTTGCTTCGACGAGAGTGTGGGGAGAATCACTGCGACCAGAGTGTGGGGTGAATCACTGCGACCAGAGTGTGGGGAGAATCACTACGAC
The DNA here is from genome assembly GCF_964213995.1 of Mustelus asterias. Taxonomy (NCBI): domain Eukaryota; kingdom Metazoa; phylum Chordata; class Chondrichthyes; order Carcharhiniformes; family Triakidae; genus Mustelus; species Mustelus asterias. The sequence goes on along the minus strand of NC_135834.1, from coordinate 7,596,836 downwards.
CAGAGTGTGGGGAGAATCACTACGACCAGAGTGTGGGGAGAATCAGTACGACCAGAGTGTGGGGAGAATCAGTACGACCAGAGTGTGGGGAGAATCGCTCGGACCAGAGTGTGGGGAGAATCACCGCGACCAGAGTGTGGGGAGAATCACTACGACCAGAGTGTGGGGAGAATCGCTGCGACCAGAGTGTGGGGAGAATCGCTGCGACCAGAGTGTGGGGAGAATCACTGCGACCAGAGTGTGGGGAGAATCACTGCGACCAGAGTGTGGGGAGAATCACTACGACCAGAGTGTGGGGAGAATCACTACGACCAGAGTGTGGGGAGAATTGCTACGACCAGAGTGTGGGGAGAATTGCTTTGATCAGTGTGTGGGAAGAATTGCTACGACCAGAGTGTCGGGAGAATCAGTACGACCTGAGTGTGGGGAGAATCGCGATGACCAGAGTGTGGGGAGAATCCCGACTACCAGATTGTGGGCAGAATTATGAGTACCAGAGTGTGGGGAGAATATCTATGACCAGAGTGTCGAAAGAATCACTACCACCAGAGTGTGGGGAGAATCACTCCGACCAGAGTGTGGGGAGAATCACTACGACCAGAGTGTGGGGAGAATCACTACGACCAGAGTGTGGGGAGAATCACTACGACCAGAGTGTGGGGAGAATCGCTCCGACCAGAGTGTGAGGAGAATCACAGCGACCAGTGTGTGGGGAGAATCACTGCGACCAGAGTGTGGGGAGAATCACTCTGACCAGAGTGTGGGGAGAATCACTACGACCAGAGTGTGGGGAGAATCACTCGGACCAGAGTGTGGGGAGAATTACTACGACCAGAGTGTGGGGAGAATCACTGCGACCAGTGTGTGGGGAGAATCACTGCGACCAGAGTGTGGGGAGAATCACGAGTACCAGAGTGTGGGGAGAATCACAGCGACCAGAGTGTGGCGAGAATCAGTACGACCAGAGTGTGGGGAGAATGACTGCGACCAGAGTGTGGGGAAAATCACTGCGACCAGAGTGTGGGGAGAATCACTGCGACCAGAGTGTGGGGAGAATCACTACGACCAGAGTGTGGGGAGAATCACTGCGACCAGAGTGTGGGGAGAATCACTACGACCAGAGTGTGGGGAGAATCACTACGACCAGAGTGTGGGGAGAATCACTACGACCAGAGTGTGGGGAGAATCACAACGACCAGAGTGTGGGGAGAATCACTACGACCAGAGTGTGTGGAGAATCACTGCGACCAGAGTGTGGGGAGATTCACTGCGACCAGAGTGTGGGGAGAATCACTACGACCAGAGTGTGGGGAGAATCACTACGACCAGAGTGTGGGGAGAATCACTACGACCAGAGTGTGGGGAGAATCACTGCGACCAGAGTGTGGGGAGAATGACTGCGACCAGAGTGTGGGCAGAATTGCTACGAAAAGAGTGTCAGGAGAATCAGTACGACCAGAGTGTGGGGAGAGTTGCTTCGACGAGACTGTGGGGAGAATCATTGCGACCAGAGTGTGGGGAGAATCACTGCGACCAGAGTGTGGGGTGAATCACTGCGACCAGAGTGTGGGGTGAATCACTACGACCAGAGTGTGGGGAGAATCACTACGACCAGAGTGTGGGGAGAATCAGTACGACCAGAGTGTGGGGAGAATCAGTACGACCAGAGTGTGGGGAGAATCACTGCGACCAGAGTGTGGGGAGAATCACTGCGACCAGAGTGTGGGGAGAATCACTGCGACCAGAGTGTGGGGAGAATCACTACGACCAGAGTGTGGGGAGAATCACTACGACCAGAGTGTGGGGAGAATTGCTACGACCAGAGTGTGGGGAGAATTGCTTTGATCAGTGTGTGGGCAGAATTGCTACGACCAGAGTGTCGGGAGAATCAGTACGACCAAAGTGTGGGGAGAATCGCTTGGACCAGAGTGTGGGGAGAATCACTTCGACCAGAGTGTGGGGAGAATCACTTCGACCAGAGTGTGGGGAGAATCACTGCGACCAGAGTGTGGGGAGAATCACTGCGACCAGAGTTTGGGGAGAATCACTGCGACCAGACTGTGGGGAGAAGCGCAGGTACCAGAGTGTGGGCAGAATTATGAGTACCAGATTGTGGGGAGAATAGCTATGACCAGAGTGTCGAAAGATTCACTACGACCAGAGTGTGGGGAGAATCACTGCGACCAGAGTGTGGGGAGAATCACTACGACCAGAGTGTGGGGAGAATCGCTACGACCAGAGTGTGAGCAGCTTTTCTACGACAAGAGTGTCGGGAGAATCAGTACGACCAGAGTGTGGGGAGAATCGCTACGACTAGAGTGTGGGGAGAATCGCTCGGACCAGAGTGTGGGGAGAATCACTGCGACCAGAGTGTGGGGAGAGTCACTGCGACCAGAGTGTCGGGAGAATCACTCTGACCAGAGTGTGGGGAGAATCACTACGACCAGAGTGTGGGGAGAATCACTCGGACCAGAGTGTGGGGAGAATCACGAGTACCAGAGTGTGGGGAGAATCACAGCGACCAGAGTGTGGCGAGAATCAGTACGACCAGAGTGTGGGGAGAATCGCTATGACCAGTGTGTGGGGAGAATCACTGCGACCAGAGTGTGGGGAGAATCACGAGTACCAGAGTGTGGGGAGAATCACAGCGACCAGAGTGTGGCGAGAATCAGTACGACCAGAGTGTGGGGAGAATCACTGCGACCAGAGTGTGGGGAGAATCGCTCGGACCAGAGTGTGGGGAGAATCACTACGACCAGAGTGTGGGGAGAATCACTACGACCAGAGTGTGGGGAGAATCACTACGACCAGAGTGTGTGGAGAATCACTGCGACCAGAGTGTGGGGAGATTCACTGCGACCAGAGTGTGGGGAGAATCACTACGACCAGAGTGTGGGGAGAATCACTACGACCAGAGTGTGGGGAGAATCACTACGACCAGAGTGTGGGGAGAATCACTGCGACCAGAGTGTGGGGAGAATCACTGCGACCAGAGTGTGGGCAGAATTGCTACGAAAAGAGTGTCAGGAGAATCAGTACGACCAGAGTGTGGGGAGAGTTGCTTCGAAGAGACTGTGGGGAGAATCATTGCGACCAGAGTGTGGGGAGAATCACTGCGACCAGAGTGTGGGGTGAATCACTGCGACCAGAGTGTGGGGAGAATCACTACGACCAGAGTGTGGGGAGAAACACTACGACCAGAGTGTCAGGAGAATCAGTACGACCAGAGTGTGGGGAGAATCGCTCGGACCAGAGTGTGGGGAGAATCACTACGACCAGAGTGTGGGGAGAATCGCTGCGACCAGAGTGTGGGGAGAATCACTGCGACCAGAGTGTGGGGAGAATCACTGCGACCAGAGTGTGGGGAGAATCACTACGACCAGAGTGTGGGGAGAATCACAACGACCAGAGTGTGGGGAGAATCACTACGACCAGAGTGTGGGGAGAATCACTGCGACCAGTGTGTGGGGAGAATCACTGCGACCAGAGTGTGGGGAGAATCACTGCGACCAGAGTGTGGGGAGAGTCACTGCGACCAGAGTGTCGGGAGAATCACTCTGACCAGAGTGTGGGGAGAATCACTACGACCAGAGTGTGGGGGGAATCACTCGGACCAGAGTGTGGGGAGAATCACTACGACCAGAGTGTGGGGAGAATCGCTATGACCAGTGTGTGGGGAGAATCACTGCGACCAGTGTGTGGGGAGAATCACGAGTACCAGAGTGTGGGGAGAATCACAGCGACCAGAGTGTGGCGAGAATCAGTACGACCAGAGTGTGGGAAGAATCCCTACGACAAGAGTGCGGGTAGAGTGACTGCGACCAGAGTGTGGGGAGAATCACTGCGACCAGAGTGTGGGGAGAATCGCTCGGACCAGAGTGTGGGGAGAATCACTACGACCAGAGTGTGGGGAGAATCACTACGACCAGAGTGTGGGGAGAATCACTACGACCAGAGTGTGTGGAGAATCACTGCGACCAGAGTGTGGGGAGATTCACTGCGACCAGAGTGTGGGGAGAATCACTACGACCAGAGTGTGGGGAGAATCACTACGACCAGAGTGTGGGGAGAATCACTACGACCAGAGTGTGGGGAGAATCACTGCGACCAGAGTGTGGGGAGAGTTGCTTCGAAGAGACTGTGGGGAGAATCATTGCGACCAGAGTGTGGGGAGAATCACTGCGACCAGAGTGTGGGGTGAATCACTGCGACCAGAGTGTGGGGAGAATCACTACGACCAGAGTGTGGGGAGAATCACTACGACCAGAGTGTCAGGAGAATCAGTACGACCAGAGTGTGGGGAGAATCGCTCGGACCAGAGTGTGGGGAGAATCACTACGACCAGAGTGTGGGGAGAATCGCTGCGACCAGAGTGTGGGGAGAATCACTGCGACCAGAGTGTGGGGAGAATCACTGCGACCAGAGTGTGGGGAGAATCACTGCGACCAGAGTGTGGGGAGAATCACTACGACCAGAGTGAGTGTGGGGAGAATCGCTCGGACCAGAGTGTGGGGAGAATCACTTCGACCAGAGTGTGGGGAGAATCACTTCGACCAGAGTGTGGGGAGAATCACTGCGACCAGAGTGTGGGGAGAATCACTGCGACCAGAGTGTGGGGAGAATCACTACGACCAGAGTGTGGAGAGAATCACTGCGACCAGTGTGTGGGGAGAATCACTGCGACCAGAGTGTCGGGAGAATCACTGCGACCAGAGTGTCGGGAGAATCACTCTGACCAGAGTGTGGGGAGAATCACTACGACCAGAGTGTGGGGAGAATCACTCGGACCAGAGTGTGGGGAGAATCGCTACGACCAGAGTGTGGGGAGAATCACTACGACCAGAGTGTGGGGAGAATCACTGCGACCAGTGTGTGGGGAGAATCACTGCGACCAGAGTGTGGGGAGAATCACGAGTACCAGAGTGTGGGGAGAATCACAGCGACCAGAGTGTGGCGAGAATCAGAACGACCAGAGTGTGGGGAGAATCACTACGACCAGAGTGTGGGGAGAATCGCTACGACAAGAGTGTGGGGAGAATGACTGCGACCAGAGTGTGGGGAGAATCACTGCGACCAGAGTGTGGGGAGAATGACTGCGACCAGAGTGTGGGGAGAATCGCTCGGACCAGAGTGTGGGGAGAATCACTACGACCAGAGTGTGGGGAGAATCACTACGACCAGAGTGTGGGGAGAATCACTACGACCAGAGTGTGGGGAGAATCACTACGACCAAAGTGTGGGGAGAACCACTACGACCAGAGTGTGGGGAGAATCACTGCGACCAGAGTGTGGGGAGAATCACTGCGACCAGAGTGTGGGGAGAATCACTACGACCAGAGTGTGGGGAGAATCACTACGACCAGAGTGTGGGGAGAATCACTCCGACCAGAGTGTGGGGAGAATCACTACGACCAGAGTGTGGGGAGAATCACTACGACCAGAGTGTGGGGAGAATCACTGCGACCAGTGTGTGGGGAGAATCACTGCGACCAGAGTGTGGGGAGAATCACGAGTACCAGAGTGTGGGGAGAATCACAGCGACCAGAGTGTGGCGAGAATCAGTACGACCAGAGTGTGGGGAGAATCACTACGACCAGAGTGTGGGGAGAATCGCTACGACAAGAGTGTGGGGAGAATGACTGCGACCAGAGTGTGGGGAGAATCACTGCGACCAGAGTGTGGGGAGAATGACTGCGACCAGAGTGTGGGGAGAATCGCTCGGACCAGAGTGTGGGGAGAATCACTACGACCAGAGTGTGGGGAGAATCACTACGACCAGAGTGTGGGGAGAATCACTACGACCAGAGTGTGGGGAGAATCACTACGACCAGAGTGTGGGGAGAATCACTACGACCATAGTGTGGGGAGAACCACTACGACCAGAGTGTGGGGAGAATCACTGCGACCAGAGTGTGGGGAGAATCACTGCGACCAGAGTGTGGGGAGAATCACTACGACCAGAGTGTGGGGAGAATCACTACGACCAGAGTGTGGGGAGAATCACTACGACCAGAGTGTGGGGAGAATCACTACGACCAGAGTGTGGGGAGAATCACTGCGACCAGAGTGTGGCGAGCATCACTGCGACCAGAGTGTGGGAAGAATCACTGCGACCAGAGTGTGGGGAGAATCACGAGTACCAGAGTGTGGGGAGAATCACAGCGACCAGAGTGTGGCGAGAATCAGTACGACCAGAGTGTGGGGAGAATCACTACGACAAGAGTGTGGGTAGAATGACTGCGACCAGAGTGTGGGGAGAATCACTGCGACCAGAGTGTGGGGAGAATCGCTCGGACCAGAGTGTGGGGAGAATCACTACGACCAGAGTGTGGGGAGAATCACTATGACCAGAGTGTGGGGAGAATCACTACGACCAGAGTGTGTGGAGAATCACTGCGACCAGAGTGTGGGGAGATTCACTGCGACCAGAGTGTGGGGAGAATCACTACGACCAGAGTGTGGGGAGAATCACTACGACCAGAGTGTGGGGAGAATCACTACGACCAGAGTGTGGGGAGAATCACTGCGACCAGAGTGTGGGGAGATTCACTGCGACCAGAGTGTGGGGAGAATCACTACGACCAGAGTGTGGGGAGAATCACTACGACCAGAGTGTGGGGAGAATCACTACGACCAGAGTGTGGGGAGAATCACTGCGACCAGAGTGTGGGGAGAATCACTGCGACCAGAGTGTGGGCAGAATTGCTACGAAAAGAGTGTCAGGAGAATCAGTACGAACAGAGTGTGGGGAGAGTTGCTTCGAAGAGACTGTGGGGAGAATCATTGCGACCAGAGTGTGGGGACAATCACTGCGACCAGAGTGTGGGGTGAATCACTGCGACCAGAGTGTGGGGAGAATCACTACGACCAGAGTGTGGGGAGAATCACTACGACCAGAGTGTCAGGAGAATCAGTACGACCAGAGTGTGGGGAGAATCGCTCGGACCAGAGTGTGGGGAGAATCACTACGACCAGAGTGTGGGGAGAATCGCTGCGACCAGAGTGTGGGGAGAATCACTGCGACCAGAGTGTGGGGAGAATCACTGCGACCAGAGTGTGGGGAGAATCACTACGACCAGAGTGTGGGGAGAATCACTACGACCAGAGTGTGGGGAGAATCACTACGACCAGAGTGTGGGGGGAATCACTGCGACCAGTGTGTGGGGAGAATCACTGCGACCAGAGTGTGGGGAGAATCACTGCGACCAGAGTGTCGGGAGAATCACTCTGACCAGAGTGTGGGGAGAATCACTACGACCAGAGTGTGGGGAGAATCACTCGGACCAGAGTGTGGGGAGAATCACTACGACCAGAGTGTGGGGAGAATCGCTATGACCAGTGTGTGGGGAGAATCACGAGTACCAGAGTGTGGGGAGAATCACAGCGACCAGAGTGTGGCGAGAATCAGTACGACCAGAGTGTGGGGAGAATCACTGCGACCAGAGTGTGGGGAGAATCACGAGTACCAGAGTGTGGGGAGAATCACAGCGACCAGAGTGTGGCGAGAATCAGTACGACCAGAGTGTGGGGAGAATCACTACGACAAGAGTGTGGGTAGAATGACTGCGACCAGAGTGTGGGGAGAATCACTGCGACCAGAGTGTGGGGAGAATCGCTCGGACCAGAGTGTGGGGAGAATCACTACGACCAGAGTGTGGGGAGAATCACTACGACCAGAGTGTGGGGAGAATCACTACGACCAGAGTGTGTGGAGAATCACTGCGACCAGAGTGTGGGGAGATTCACTGCGACCAGAGTGTGGGGAGAATCACTACGACCAGAGTGTGTGGAGAATCACTGCGACCAGAGTGTGGGGAGATTCACTGCGACCAGAGTGTGGGGAGAATCACTACGACCAGAGTGTGGGGAGAATCACTACGACCAGAGTGTGGGGAGAATCACTACGACCAGAGTGTCAGGAGAATCAGTACGATCAGAGTGTGGGGAGAATCGCTCGGACCAGAGTGTGGGGAGAATCACTACGACCAGAGTGTGGGGAGAATCGCTGCGACCAGAGTGTGGGGAGAATCACTGCGACCAAAGTGTGGGGAGAATCACTGCGACCAGAGTGTGGGGAGAATCACTACGACCAGAGTGTGGGGAGAATCACTACGACCAGAGTGTGGGGAGAATTGCTACGACCAGAGTGTGGGGAGAATTGCTTTGATCAGTGTGTGGGCAGAATTGCTACGACCAGAGTGTCGGGAGAATCAGTACGACCAGAGTGTGGGGAGAATCGCTCGGACCAGAGTGTGGGGAGAATCACTTCGACCAGAGTGTGGGGAGAATCACTTCGACCAGAGTGTGGGGAGAATCACTGCGACCAGAGTGTGGGGAGAATCACTGCGACCAGAGTGTGGGGAGAATCACTACGACCAGAGTGTGGAGAGAATCACTGCGACCAGTGTGTGGGGAGAATCACTGCGACCAGAGTGTGGGGAGAATCACTGCGACCAGAGTGTCGGGAGAATCACTCTGACCAGAGTGTGGGGAGAATCACTACGACCAGAGTGTGGGGAGAATCACTCGGACCAGAGTGTGGGGAGAATCACTACGACCAGAGTGTGGGGAGAATCACTGCGACCAGAGTGTGGGGAGAATCACTACGACCAGAGTGTGGGGAGAATCACTCGGACCAGAGTGTGGGGAGAATCACTACGACCAGAGTGTGGGGAGAATCACTTCGACCAGAGTGTGGGGAGAATCACTACGACCAGAGTGTGGGGAGAATCACTGCGACCAGAGTGTGGGGAGAATCACTACGACCAGAGTGTGGAGAGAATCACTGCGACCAGTGTGTGGGGAGAATCACTGCGACCAGAGTGTGGGGAGAATCACTGCGACCAGAGTGTCGGGAGAATCACTCTGACCAGAGTGTGGGGAGAATCACTACGACCAGAGTGTGTGGAGAATCACTGCGACCAGAGTGTGGGGAGATTCACTGCGACCAGAGTGTGGGGAGAATCACTACGACCAGAGTGTGGGGAGAATCACTACGACCAGAGTGTGGGGAGAATCACTACGACCAGAGTGTGGGGAGAATCACTGCGACCAGAGTGTGGGGAGATTCACTGCGACCAGAGTGTGGGGAGAATCACTACGACCAGAGTGTGGGGAGAATCACTACGACCAGAGTGTGGGGAGAATCACTACGACCAGAGTGTGGGGAGAATCACTGCGACCAGAGTGTGGGGAGAATCACTGCGACCAGAGTGTGGGCAGAATTGCTACGAAAAGAGTGTCAGGAGAATCAGTACGAACAGAGTGTGGGGAGAGTTGCTTCGAAGAGACTGTGGGGAGAATCATTGCGACCAGAGTGTGGGGACAATCACTGCGACCAGAGTGTGGGGTGAATCACTGCGACCAGAGTGTGGGGAGAATCACTACGACCAGAGTGTGGGGAGAATCACTACGACCAGAGTGTCAGGAGAATCAGTACGACCAGAGTGTGGGGAGAATCGCTCGGACCAGAGTGTGGGGAGAATCACTACGACCAGAGTGTGGGGAGAATCGCTGCGACCAGAGTGTGGGGAGAATCACTGCGACCAGAGTGTGGGGAGAATCACTGCGACCAGAGTGTGGGGAGAATCACTACGACCAGAGTGTGGGGAGAATCACTACGACCAGAGTGTGGGGAGAATCACTACGACCAGAGTGTGGGGGGAATCACTGCGACCAGTGTGTGGGGAGAATCACTGCGACCAGAGTGTGGGGAGAATCACTGCGACCAGAGTGTCGGGAGAATCACTCTGACCAGAGTGTGGGGAGAATCACTACGACCAGAGTGTGGGGAGAATCACTCGGACCAGAGTGTGGGGAGAATCACTACGACCAGAGTGTGGGGAGAATCGCTATGACCAGTGTGTGGGGAGAATCACGAGTACCAGAGTGTGGGGAGAATCACAGCGACCAGAGTGTGGCGAGAATCAGTACGACCAGAGTGTGGGGAGAATCACTGCGACCAGAGTGTGGGGAGAATCACGAGTACCAGAGTGTGGGGAGAATCACAGCGACCAGAGTGTGGCGAGAATCAGTACGACCAGAGTGTGGGGAGAATCACTACGACAAGAGTGTGGGTAGAATGACTGCGACCAGAGTGTGGGGAGAATCACTGCGACCAGAGTGTGGGGAGAATCGCTCGGACCAGAGTGTGGGGAGAATCACTACGACCAGAGTGTGGGGAGAATCACTACGACCAGAGTGTGGGGAGAATCACTACGACCAGAGTGTGTGGAGAATCACTGCGACCAGAGTGTGGGGAGATTCACTGCGACCAGAGTGTGGGGAGAATCACTACGACCAGAGTGTGTGGAGAATCACTGCGACCAGAGTGTGGGGAGATTCACTGCGACCAGAGTGTGGGGAGAATCACTACGACCAGAGTGTGGGGAGAATCACTACGACCAGAGTGTGGGGAGAATCACTACGACCAGAGTGTCAGGAGAATCAGTACGATCAGAGTGTGGGGAGAATCGCTCGGACCAGAGTGTGGGGAGAATCACTACGACCAGAGTGTGGGGAGAATCGCTGCGACCAGAGTGTGGGGAGAATCACTGCGACCAAAGTGTGGGGAGAATCACTGCGACCAGAGTGTGGGGAGAATCACTACGACCAGAGTGTGGGGAGAATCACTACGACCAGAGTGTGGGGAGAATTGCTACGACCAGAGTGTGGGGAGAATTGCTTTGATCAGTGTGTGGGCAGAATTGCTACGACCAGAGTGTCGGGAGAATCAGTACGACCAGAGTGTGGGGAGAATCGCTCGGACCAGAGTGTGGGGAGAATCACTTCGACCAGAGTGTGGGGAGAATCACTTCGACCAGAGTGTGGGGAGAATCACTGCGACCAGAGTGTGGGGAGAATCACTGCGACCAGAGTGTGGGGAGAATCACTACGACCAGAGTGTGGAGAGAATCACTGCGACCAGTGTGTGGGGAGAATCACTGCGACCAGAGTGTGGGGAGAATCACTGCGACCAGAGTGTCGGGAGAATCACTCTGACCAGAGTGTGGGGAGAATCACTACGACCAGAGTGTGGGGAGAATCACTCGGACCAGAGTGTGGGGAGAATCACTACGACCAGAGTGTGGGGAGAATCACTGCGACCAGTGTGTGGGGAGAATCACTACGACCAGAGTGTGGGGAGAATCACTACGACCAGAGTGTGAGGAGAATCACTGCGACCAGTGTGTGGGGAGAATCACTGCGACCAGAGTGTGGGGAGAATCACGAGTACCAGAGTGTGGGGAGAATCACAGCGACCAGAGTGTGGCGAGAATCAGTACGACCAGAGTGTGGGGAGAATCACTACGACCAGAGTGTGGGGAAAATCGCTACGACAAGAGTGTGGGGAGAATGATTGCGACCAGAGTGTGGGGAGAATCACTGCGACCAGAGTGTGGGGAGAATGACTGCGACCAGAGTGTGGGGAGAATCGCTCGGACCAGAGTGTGGGGAGAATCACTACGACCAGAGTGTGGGGAGAATCAGTACGACCAGAGTGTGGGGAGAATCACTACGACCATAGTGTGGGGAGAACCACTACGACCAGAGTGTGGGGAGAATCACTGCGACCAGAGTGTGGGGAGAATCACTGCGACCAGAGTGTGGGGAGAATCACTACGACCAGAGTGTGGGGAGAATCACTACGACCAGAGTGTGGGGAGAATCACTACGACCAGAGTGTGGGGAGAATCACTACGACCAGAGTGTGGGGAGAATCACTACGACCAGAGTGTGGGGAGAATCACTGCGACCAGTGTGTGGGGAGAATCACTGCGACCAGAATGTGGGGAGAATCACGAGTACCAGAGTGTGGGGAGAATCACAGCGACCAGAGTGTGGCGAGAATCAGTACGACCAGAGTGTGGGGAGAATCACTACGACCAGAGTGTGGGGAGAATCGCTACGACAAGAGTGTGGGGAGAATGACTGCGACCAGAGTGTGGGGAGAATCACTGCGACCAGAGTGTGGGGAGAATGACTGCGACCAGAGTGTGGGGAGAATCGCTCGGACCAGAGTGTGGGGAGAATCACTACGACCAGAGTGTGGGGAGAATAACTACGACCAGAGTGTGGGGAGAATCACTACGACCAGAGTGTGGGGAGAATCACTTCGACCAGAGTGTGGGGAGAATCACTACGACCATAGTGTGGGGAGAACCACTACGACCAGAGTGTGGGGAAAATCACTGCGACCAGAGTGTGGTGAGAATCACTGCGACCAGAGTGTGGGGAGAATCACTACGACCAGAGTGTGGGGAGAATCACTACGACCAGAGTGTGGGGAGAATCACTACGACCAGAGTGTGGGGCGAATCACTACGACCAGAGTGTGGGGATAATCACTGCGACCAGAGTGTGGCGAGCATCACTGCGACCAGAGTGTGGGAAGAATCACTGCGACCAGAGTGTGTGGAGAATCGCTATGACCAGAGTGTGGGGAGAATCACTGCGACCAGAGTGTGGGGAGAATCACTGCGACCAGAGTGTGGGGAGAATCACTACGACCAGAGTGTGGGGAGAATCACTGCGACCAGAGTGTGGGGAGAATCACTACGACCAGAGTGTGGGGAGAATCACAGCGACCAGAGTGTGACGAGAATCACTGCGACCAGAGTGTGGGAAGAATCACTGCGACCAGAGTGTGGGAAGAATCAGTACGACCAGAGTGTGGGGAGAATCGCTGTGACCAGAGTGTGGGGAGAATCACTGCGACCAGAGTGTGGAGAGAATCACTGCGACCAGAGTGTGGGCAGAATTGCTACGAAAAGAGTGTCAGGAGAATCAGTACGACCAGAGTGTGGGGAGAGTTGATTCGACGAGAGTGTGGGGAGAATCATTGCGACCAGAGTGTGTGGAGAATCACTGCGACCAGAGTGTGGGGTGAATCACTGCGACCAGAGTGTGGGGAGAATCACTACGACCAGAGTGTGGGGAGAATCACTACGACCAGAGTGTGGGGAGAATCAGTACGACCAGAGTGTGGGGAGAATCACTGCGACCAGAGTGTGGGGAGAATCACTGCGACCAGAGTGTGGGGAGAATCACTGCGACCAGAGTTTGGGGAGAATCACTGCGACCAGAGTGTGGGGAGAATCGCTACGACCAGAGTGTGGGGAGAATCACTACGACCAGAGTGTGGGGAGAATCACTACGACCAGAGTGTGGGGAGAATCACTACGACCAGAGTGTGGGGACAATCACTGCGACCAGAGTGTGGGGTGAATCACTGCGACCAGAGTGTGGGGAGAATCACTACGACCAGAGTGTGGGGAGAATCGCTACGACCAGAGTGTCAGGAGAATCAGTACGACCAGAGTGTGGGGAGAATCGCTCGGACCAGAGTGTGGGGAGAATCACTACGACCAGAGTGTGGGGAGAATCGCTGCGACCAGAGTGTGGGGAGAATCACTGCGACCAGAGTGTGGGGAGAATCACTGCGACCAGAGTGTGGGGAGAATCACTACGACCAGAGTGTGGGGAGAATCACTACGACCAGAGTGTGGGGAGAATCACTACGACCAGAGTGTGGGGGGAATCACTGCGACCAGTGTGTGGGGAGAATCACTGCGACCAGAGTGTGGGGAGAATCACTGCGACCAGAGTGTCGGGAGAATCACTCTGACCAGAGTGTGGGGAGAATCACTACGACCAGAGTGTGGGGAGAATCACTCGGACCAGAGTGTGGGGAGAATCACTACGACCAGAGTGTGGGGAGAATCGCTATGACCAGTGTGTGGGGAGAATCACGAGTACCAGAGTGTGGGGAGAATCACAGCGACCAGAGTGTGGCGAGAATCAGTACGACCAGAGTGTGGGGAGAATCACTGCGACCAGAGTGTGGGGAGAATCACGAGTACCAGAGTGTGGGGAGAATCACAGCGACCAGAGTGTGGCGAGAATCAGTACGACCAGAGTGTGGGGAGAATCACTACGACAAGAGTGTGGGTAGAATGACTGCGACCAGAGTGTGGGGAGAATCACTGCGACCAGAGTGTGGGGAGAATCGCTCGGACCAGAGTGTGGGGAGAATCACTACGACCAGAGTGTGGGGAGAATCACTACGACCAGAGTGTGGGGAGAATCACTACGACCAGAGTGTGTGGAGAATCACTGCGACCAGAGTGTGGGGAGATTCACTGCGACCAGAGTGTGGGGAGAATCACTACGACCAGAGTGTGTGGAGAATCACTGCGACCAGAGTGTGGGGAGATTCACTGCGACCAGAGTGTGGGGAGAATCACTACGACCAGAGTGTGGGGAGAATCACTACGACCAGAGTGTGGGGAGAATCACTACGACCAGAGTGTCAGGAGAATCAGTACGATCAGAGTGTGGGGAGAATCGCTCGGACCAGAGTGTGGGGAGAATCACTACGACCAGAGTGTGGGGAGAATCGCTGCGACCAGAGTGTGGGGAGAATCACTGCGACCAAAGTGTGGGGAGAATCACTGCGACCAGAGTGTGGGGAGAATCACTACGACCAGAGTGTGGGGAGAATCACTACGACCAGAGTGTGGGGAGAATTGCTACGACCAGAGTGTGGGGAGAATTGCTTTGATCAGTGTGTGGGCAGAATTGCTACGACCAGAGTGTCGGGAGAATCAGTACGACCAGAGTGTGGGGAGAATCGCTCGGACCAGAGTGTGGGGAGAATCACTTCGACCAGAGTGTGGGGAGAATCACTTCGACCAGAGTGTGGGGAGAATCACTGCGACCAGAGTGTGGGGAGAATCACTGCGACCAGAGTGTGGGGAGAATCACTACGACCAGAGTGTGGAGAGAATCACTGCGACCAGTGTGTGGGGAGAATCACTGCGACCAGAGTGTGGGGAGAATCACTGCGACCAGAGTGTCGGGAGAATCACTCTGACCAGAGTGTGGGGAGAATCACTACGACCAGAGTGTGGGGAGAATCACTCGGACCAGAGTGTGGGGAGAATCACTACGACCAGAGTGTGGGGAGAATCACTGCGACCAGAGTGTGGGGAGAATCACTACGACCAGAGTGTGGGGAGAATCACTGCGACCAGTGTGTGGGGAGAATCACTGCGACCAGAGTGTGGGGAGAATCACTGCGACCAGAGTGTCGGGAGAATCACTCTGACCAGAGTGTGGGGAGAATCACTACGACCAGAGTGTGTGGAGAATCACTGCGACCAGAGTGTGGGGAGAATCACTACGACCAGAGTGTGGGGAGAATCACTGCGACCAGAGTGTGGGGAGATTCACTGCGACCAGAGTGTGGGGAGAATCACTACGACCAGAGTGTGGGGAGAATCACTACGACCAGAGTGTGGGGAGAATCACTACGACCAGAGTGTGGGGAGAATCACTGCGACCAGAGTGTGGGGAGAATCACTGCGACCAGAGTGTGGGCAGAATTGCTACGAAAAGAGTGTCAGGAGAATCAGTACGAACAGAGTGTGGGGAGAGTTGCTTCGAAGAGACTGTGGGGAGAATCATTGCGACCAGAGTGTGGGGACAATCACTGCGACCAGAGTGTGGGGTGAATCACTGCGACCAGAGTGTGGGGAGAATCACTACGACCAGAGTGTGGGGAGAATCACTACGACCAGAGTGTCAGGAGAATCAGTACGACCAGAGTGTGGGGAGAATCGCTCGGACCAGAGTGTGGGGAGAATCACTACGACCAGAGTGTGGGGAGAATCGCTGCGACCAGAGTGTGGGGAGAATCACTGCGACCAGAGTGTGGGGAGAATCACTGCGACCAGAGTGTGGGGAGAATCACTACGACCAGAGTGTGGGGAGAATCACTACGACCAGAGTGTGGGGAGAATCACTACGACCAGAGTGTGGGGGGAATCACTGCGACCAGTGTGTGGGGAGAATCACTGCGACCAGAGTGTGGGGAGAATCACTGCGACCAGAGTGTCGGGAGAATCACTCTGACCAGAGTGTGGGGAGAATCACTACGACCAGAGTGTGGGGAGAATCACTCGGACCAGAGTGTGGGGAGAATCACTACGACCAGAGTGTGGGGAGAATCGCTATGACCAGTGTGTGGGGAGAATCACGAGTACCAGAGTGTGGGGAGAATCACAGCGACCAGAGTGTGGCGAGAATCAGTACGACCAGAGTGTGGGGAGAATCACTGCGACCAGAGTGTGGGGAGAATCACGAGTACCAGAGTGTGGGGAGAATCACAGCGACCAGAGTGTGGCGAGAATCAGTACGACCAGAGTGTGGGGAGAATCACTACGACAAGAGTGTGGGTAGAATGACTGCGACCAGAGTGTGGGGAGAATCACTGCGACCAGAGTGTGGGGAGAATCGCTCGGACCAGAGTGTGGGGAGAATCACTACGACCAGAGTGTGGGGAGAATCACTACGACCAGAGTGTGGGGAGAATCACTACGACCAGAGTGTGTGGAGAATCACTGCGACCAGAGTGTGGGGAGATTCACTGCGACCAGAGTGTGGGGAGAATCACTACGACCAGAGTGTGTGGAGAATCACTGCGACCAGAGTGTGGGGAGATTCACTGCGACCAGAGTGTGGGGAGAATCACTACGACCAGAGTGTGGGGAGAATCACTACGACCAGAGTGTGGGGAGAATCACTACGACCAGAGTGTCAGGAGAATCAGTACGATCAGAGTGTGGGGAGAATCGCTCGGACCAGAGTGTGGGGAGAATCACTACGACCAGAGTGTGGGGAGAATCGCTGCGACCAGAGTGTGGGGAGAATCACTGCGACCAAAGTGTGGGGAGAATCACTGCGACCAGAGTGTGGGGAGAATCACTACGACCAGAGTGTGGGGAGAATCACTACGACCAGAGTGTGGGGAGAATTGCTACGACCAGAGTGTGGGGAGAATTGCTTTGATCAGTGTGTGGGCAGAATTGCTACGACCAGAGTGTCGGGAGAATCAGTACGACCAGAGTGTGGGGAGAATCGCTCGGACCAGAGTGTGGGGAGAATCACTTCGACCAGAGTGTGGGGAGAATCACTTCGACCAGAGTGTGGGGAGAATCACTGCGACCAGAGTGTGGGGAGAATCACTGCGACCAGAGTGTGGGGAGAATCACTACGACCAGAGTGTGGAGAGAATCACTGCGACCAGTGTGTGGGGAGAATCACTGCGACCAGAGTGTGGGGAGAATCACTGCGACCAGAGTGTCGGGAGAATCACTCTGACCAGAGTGTGGGGAGAATCACTACGACCAGAGTGTGGGGAGAATCACTCGGACCAGAGTGTGGGGAGAATCACTACGACCAGAGTGTGGGGAGAATCACTGCGACCAGTGTGTGGGGAGAATCACTACGACCAGAGTGTGGGGAGAATCACTACGACCAGAGTGTGGGGAGAATCACTCGGACCAGAGTGTGGGGAGAATCACTACGACCAGAGTGTGGGGAGAATCACTTCGACCAGAGTGTGGGGAGAATCACTACGACCAGAGTGTGGGGAGAATCACTGCGACCAGAGTGTGGGGAGAATCACTGCGACCAGTGTGTGGGGAGAATCACTGCGACCAGAGTGTGGGGAGAATCACGAGTACCAGAGTGTGGGGAGAATCACAGCGACCAGAGTGTGGCGAGAATCAGTACGACCAGAGTGTGGGGAGAATCACTACGACCAGAGTGTGGGGAAAATCGCTACGACAAGAGTGTGGGGAGAATGATTGCGACCAGAGTGTGGGGAGAATCACTGCGACCAGAGTGTGGGGAGAATGACGGCGACCAGAGTGTGGGGAGAATCGCTCGGACCAGAGTGTGGGGAGAATCACTACGACCAGAGTGTGGGGAGAATCAGTACGACCAGAGTGTGGGGAGAATCACTACGACCATAGTGTGGGGAGAACCACTACGACCAGAGTGTGGGGAGAATCACTGCGACCAGAGTGTGGGGAGAATCACTGCGACCAGAGTGTGGGGAGAATCACTACGACCAGAGTGTGGGGAGAATCACTACGACCAGAGTGTGGGGAGAATCACTACGACCAGAGTGTGGGGAGAATCACTACGACCAGAGTGTGGGGAGAATCACTACGACCAGAGTGTGGGGAGAATCACTGCGACCAGTGTGTGGGGAGAATCACTGCGACCAGAATGTGGGGAGAATCACGAGTACCAGAGTGTGGGGAGAATCACAGCGACCAGAGTGTGGCGAGAATCAGTACGACCAGAGTGTGGGGAGAATCACTACGACCAGAGTGTGGGGAGAATCGCTACGACAAGAGTGTGGGGAGAATGACTGCGACCAGAGTGTGGGGAGAATCACTGCGACCAGAGTGTGGGGAGAATGACTGCGACCAGAGTGTGGGGAGAATCGCTCGGACCAGAGTGTGGGGAGAATCACTACGACCAGAGTGTGGGGAGAATAACTACGACCAGAGTGTGGGGAGAATCACTACGACCAGAGTGTGGGGAGAATCACTTCGACCAGAGTGTGGGGAGAATCACTACGACCATAGTGTGGGGAGAACCACTACGACCAGAGTGTGGGGAAAATCACTGCGACCAGAGTGTGGTGAGAATCACTGCGACCAGAGTGTGGGGAGAATCACTACGACCAGAGTGTGGGGAGAATCACTACGACCAGAGTGTGGGGAGAATCACTACGACCAGAGTGTGGGGCGAATCACTACGACCAGAGTGTGGGGATAATCACTGCGACCAGAGTGTGGCGAGCATCACTGCGACCAGAGTGTGGGAAGAATCACTGCGACCAGAGTGTGTGGAGAATCGCTATGACCAGAGTGTGGGGAGAATCACTGCGACCAGAGTGTGGGGAGAATCACTGCGACCAGAGTGTGGGGAGAATCACTACGACCAGAGTGTGGGGAGAATCACTGCGACCAGAGTGTGGGGAGAATCACTACGACCAGAGTGTGGGGAGAATCACAGCGACCAGAGTGTGACGAGAATCACTGCGACCAGAGTGTGGGAAGAATCACTGCGACCAGAGTGTGGGAAGAATCAGTACGACCAGAGTGTGGGGAGAATCGCTGTGACCAGAGTGTGGGGAGAATCACTGCGACCAGAGTGTGGAGAGAATCACTGCGACCAGAGTGTGGGCAGAATTGCTACGAAAAGAGTGTCAGGAGAATCAGTACGACCAGAGTGTGGGGAGAGTTGATTCGACGAGAGTGTGGGGAGAATCATTGCGACCAGAGTGTGTGGAGAATCACTGCGACCAGAGTGTGGGGTGAATCACTGCGACCAGAGTGTGGGGAGAATCACTACGACCAGAGTGTGGGGAGAATCACTACGACCAGAGTGTGGGGAGAATCAGTACGACCAGAGTGTGGGGAGAATCACTGCGACCAGAGTGTGGGGAGAATCACTGCGACCAGAGTGTGGGGAGAATCACTGCGACCAGAGTTTGGGGAGAATCACTGCGACCAGAGTGTGGGGAGAATCGCTACGACCAGAGTGTGGGGAGAATCACTACGACCAGAGTGTGGGGAGAATCACTACGACCAGAGTGTGGGGAGAATCACTACGACCAGAGTGTGGGGAGAATCACAGCGACCAGAGTGTGACGAGAATCACTGCGACCAGAGTGTGGGAAGAATCACTGCGACCAGAGTGTGGGAAGAATCAGTACGACCAGAGTGTGGGGAGAATCGCTATGACCAGAGTGTGGGGAGAATCACTGCGACCAGAGTGTGGAGAGAATCACTGCGACCAGAGTGTGGGCAGAATTGCTACGAAAAGAGTGTCAGGAGAATCAGTACGACCAGAGTGTGGGGAGAGTTGCTTCGACGAGAGTGTGGGGAGAATCATTGCGACCAGAGTGTGTGGAGAATCACTGCGACCAGAGTGTGGGGTGAATCACTGCGACCAGAGTGTGGGGAGAATCAGTACGACCAGAGTGTGGGGAGAATCACTGCGACCAGAGTGTGGGCAGAATCACTGCGACCAGAGTTTGGGGAGAATCACTGCGACCAGAGTTAGGGGAGAATCACTGCGACCAGAGTGTGGGGAGAATCGCTACGACCAGAGTGTGGGGAGAATCACTACGACCAGAGTGTGGGGAGAATCACTACGACCAGAGTGTGGGGAGAATCAGTACGACCAGAGTGTGGGGAGAATCACTGCGACCAGAGTGTGGGCAGAATCACTGCGACCAGAGTTTGGGGAGAATCACTGCGACCAGTGTTAGGGGAGAATCACTGCGACCAGAGTGTGGGGAGAATCGCTACGACCAGAGTGTGGGGAGAATCACTACGACCAGAGTGTGGGGAGAATCACTCCGACCAGAGTGTGGGGACAATTGCTACGACCAGAGTGTGGGGAAAATCCCTACGACCAGAGTGTGGGGAGAATCACTACGACCAGAGTGTGTGGAGAATCACTACGACCAGAGTGTGGGGAGAATCGCTACGACCAGAGTGTGGGGACAATTGCTACGACCAGAGTGTGGGCAGAATCACTACGACCTGAGTGTGGGGAGAGTCACCACGACCAGAGTGTCGGGAGAATCACTACGACCAGAGTGTGGGGAGAATCACTGCGACCAGAGTTTGGGGATAATCGTGACTGCAGGGAGTGGCTGATGTTAATAGTAGAGTTTCATTGAAGGGGGATAATGTAACTGAATGGTGAGATCGGGTAGGTTGGGAGGAGAATTGAGTGGAACATAAACACCAGAATGGTGAGTTCGGTTGAATTGTTCTGTTTCAGTGCTGGACACTGTTGAGAAGTTGATTTTGCTCAGATGTTGAGAGTGTAAAACTGCTGAGGGAATGCCCAAGTCTCGAACCCTCACACCTGAGGCCAACGGAGAATGCCGTTCTCCGAGCCTCGCCCGCCCCTGGAATCGAGGTGGGCGTGCCGGTAAACCTCCAGCCATTGTGTGGTCCCTTTAAAAGGTGTTGTTTTGTTTCCGTGCTTCGAGGTTTAAAATGCCAAGTGCATACACAGTATAAGCTGAAACATTTGTGTGGAAAAGCAAAGCAGCCGTCCTCACAAGACAACCTCTTTTTATTTTAATTTAGCCCAATCAATTTAAAGCAGACACTCAGATACCAAGAACCTATAACATTTGAACCTGACGGTGTTGACAACATCAGACCAATTATATTGTCGGAAAATTGATGGGTCATCACAGGTATACAACAGAGTGCAAGGCGAAAAAACAGGAGATAGCAACTGCCACCTCTCAAGCCTTGCAAATGCCAATTATGGAGTCATAGATGGTTACAGCATGGAAACAGGCCCTTCGGCCCAACTTGTCCATGCCGCCCTTTTTTTTTTAAACCCCTAAGTTTGGCCCAATTGCCCGCATTTGGCCCATATCCCGCGATACCCATCGTACCAATGTAGCTGTCTAAATGCCTTTTTAAAAGATAAAATTGTACCCGCCTCGACTACTACCCCTGACAGCTCGTTCCAGACACTCACCACCCTCTGTGTGAGAAAATTGCCCCTCTGGACACTTTTGTATCTCTCCCCTCTCACCTTAAACCTGTGCCCTCTAGTTTTATACTCCCCTACCTTTGGGAAAAGATATTGACTAGCTAGCTGATCTATGCCCCTCATTATTTTATAGACCTCTATAAGATCACCCCTCGGCCTTCTCCACTCCAGACAAAAAATTCACAGTCTATCCAGCCTCTCCTTATAACTCAAACCATCAAGGCCCTAGTAAATCCTTTCTGCACTCTTTCTAGTTTAATAATATCCTTTCGATAATCGGGTGACCAGAACTGTACACAATATTCCAAGTGAGGCCTTACCAATGTCTTGTACAACTTCAACAACACGTCCCAACTCCTGTATTCAATGTTCTGACCAATGAAACCAAGCATGCTGAATGCCTTCTTCACCACTCTGTCCACCTGTGACTCCAGTTTCAAGGTGCTATGAACACGTACCCCTGGATAATTGCCAAAAGTTCTCAGCTCTGAACTCAGCTTTATGTATGTCTTAAGAGAATCCACCATCTAACCAGGTACCAAATCAGAAAGAACTTATACACAGAGAAATCAACCGAGAAACTCCAGGAAGTTGTGAAAGATACAAAACCTGGTTGTATATTTTTGAGAGTGACTAAATTCTATTGGTTTTTTTTGTTAATGAATGGATATTGTATTTATTTGAACAGCATTCCATTGGAACCTTATTTTATTCGGTATGTGACTTGTTTAGTTCAGGTTCTCGGTTGGTTAAATAAATAAATTGTTCAGTGTCATTTAAAGTGAGTGCCGGAGGTACTCACTTTAAAAATGGGAGGTGTTTTGTAAATTAACCACAAAACGTTACTGAAAAACAGTTCACACCACCTCCCATAACAGATTACGAGGTGAGGGATTCCTCTTTGGGGATTTGGTATTAATTCTCAGAAGTGGGGGGAACCACCTCCGCGTCGTAACAACACGAAAGAGGCATCGCTTCATCACGGCTCTTAAAAGAGAAAATAGCGCATGGGCCTTACCAAATTTCCCACGGCCAAAACATCTTCAAAGGACTCGGTCATTGGGTAGTGCTCCATTGCCATGAAGAGGGTGTTGAGGACGATGCAAATGGTGATGGTGAGGTCCACAAATGGATCGAAGACGAAGAGGTGCATATACTCCTTCAGCTTCAACCACATCGGACAACATTCCCAGATGAGAAACATGTTGGCAAATTTATACCAGCAGGGCGGGCACTTCCTTTGCGACTCTTCAAGCTCTGAAATCACAAGATCGGAATGCCAAATCAAATCGCTGGCATTGCCAATAACGCAAGACCATGCGCAGTGCTTGTACATTCATTGACAGCTTCCTGCGTCGTCCCCCCTTCACTCAGAGGGTCTGCGTTGCCATGGCAACATGTATTTTCCCACGCGTGTCTGGAGCTGCGGATTGCGACAGTAGACGCTTGAACATTCTTCCCATCCATCGCGTGACTGACCTAAAGGGGCAGTGGTAAAACTGGACTTGGGCAAGGGCACAATTCCAGCGGGCAGGCTTTTGTGGCCCACTAATGCCACACTTGATATTCATCGTATCACAGCATTCCGACAGGGCAGAAAGAGGCTATTTGACCCACTGAGTTGGCACCAACTCAGCATCTTACCCAAGTCCACTGCCCCGCCTTATTCCCATTATTTTGAGTATTTAGTATGGCTAATCTACCTAACCGACACATCCTAGGACACTAAGGGGCAATTTAGCATGGCCAATTCACCTAACCTGTACATCTTTGGACACTAAGAGACAATTTAGCATGGCCAATCCACCTAACCTACACATCTTTGGACACTAAGAGACAATTTAGCATGGCCAATCCACCTAACCTACACATCTTTGGACACTAAGACAATTTAGCATGGCCAATCCACCTAACCTGCACATCTTTGGACACTAAGAGACAATTTAGCATGGCCAATCCACCTAACCTACACATCTTTGGACACTAAGAGACAATTGAGCATGGCCAATCCACCTAACCTACACATCTTTGGACACTCAGGGACAATTTAGCATGGCCAATCCTCCTAACCTGCACATCTTTGGATACGAAGAGGACAATTTAGCATGGCCAATCCTCCTAACCTGCACATCTTTGGACACTAAGAGACAATTTAGCATGACCAATCCTCCTAACCTGCACATCTTTGGATACGAAGGGGACAATTTAGCATGGCCAATCCAGCTAACCTACACATCGTTGGACACTAAGGGACAATTTAACATGGCCAGTCCACCTAACCTCCACATCTTTGGATACGAAGGGGACAATTTAGCATGGCCAATCCTCCTAACCTGCACATCTTTGGACACTAAGAGACAAATTAGCATGGCCAATCCACCTAACCTACACATCGTTGGACACTCAGGAGCAATTTAGCATGGCCAATCCACCGAAACTGCACATCTTTGGTGGAGACTGATAAAGCAGGTTTAGAACATAGAACATTACAGCGCAGTACAGACCCTTCGGCCCTCGATGTTGCACCGACCAGTGAAACCAATCTAAAGCCCCTCTAATCTACACTATTCCAATATCATCCATATGTTTATCCAATAACCATTTGAATGATCTTAATGTTGACGAGTCCACTACTGCTGCAGGCAGGGCATTCCACGCCCTTACTACTCTCTGAGTAAAGAACCTACCTCTAACATCTGTCCTATATCTCTTACCCCTCAATTTAAAACTATGTCCCCTCATGTTAGCCATCACCATCCGAGGAAAAAGGCTCTCGCTATCCACCTTATCTAATCCTCTGATCATCTTGTATGCCTCTATTAAGTCACCTCTTAACCGTCTTCTCTCTCACGAAAACAACCTCAAATCCCTCAGCCTTTCCTCATACGATCTTCCCACCATACCAGGCAACATCCTGGTAAATCTCCTCTGCACCCTTTCCAACGCTTCCATATCTTTCCTATAATGCGGCGACCAGAACTGTACGCAATACTCCAAATGCGGCCGCACCAGAGTTTTGTACAGTTGAAGCATGACCTCCTGGCTCTGAAACTCAATCCCTCTACCAATAAAAGCTAACACACCGTACACCTTCTTAACAACCCTATCAACCTGGGTGCCAACTTTCAGGGATCTATGTACATGGACACCCAGATCCCTCTGTTCATCCACACGACCAAGTATCTTTCCATTAGCCCAGTACTCTGTATTCCTGTTACTCCTTCCAAAGTGAATCACCTCACACTTTTCCGCATTAAACTCCATTTGCCACCTCTCAGCCCAGCTCTGCAGCTTATCTATGTCCCTCTGTAACCTGCCACTTCCCTCCACACTGTCTACAACTCCACCAACTTTAATGTCATCCGCAAATTTACTAATCCATCCTTCTACGCCCTCATCCAGGTCATTAATAAAAATGACAAACAGCAGTGGCCCCAAAACAGATCCTTGCAGTACACCACTAGTAACTGAACTCCAGGATGAATATTTCCCATCAACCACCACCCTCTGTTTTCTTACAGCTAGCCAATTCCTGATCCAAACCGCAAAATCACCTTCAATCCCATGCCTCCGTATTTTCTGCAATAGCTTACCATGGGGAACCTGATCAAATGCTTTGCTGAAATCCATATACACCACATCAACCGCTTTACCCTCATCCACCTCTTTGGTCACCTTCTCAAAGAACTCAATAAGGTTTGTGAGGCACGACCTACCCTTCACAAAACTGTGCTGACTATCCCTAATCAAATTATTCCTTTCTAGATGATTCTAAATCCTATCTCTTATAATCCTTTCCAAAACTTTGCCCACAACAGAAGTAAGGCTCACCGGTCTATAATTACCAGGGTTGTCCCTACTCCCCTTCTTGAACAAGGGGACAACATTTGCTATCCTCCAGTCTTCTGGCACTGTTCCTGTAGACAATGACGACCCAAAGATCAAAGCCAAAGGCTCTGCAATCTCCTCTCTAGCCTCCCAGAGAATCCTAGGATAAATCCCATCCGGCCCAGGGGACTTATCTATTTTTACCCTTTCCAGAATTGCTAACACCTCCTCCTTATGAACCTCAATCCCGTCCAGTCCATCAGCCTGCATCTCAGTACTCCCCTCAACAACACTGTCCCTCTCCTGTGTGAATACCGACGAAAAATATTCATTTAGTGCCTCTCCTATCTCTTCAGACTCCACGCACAACTTCCCACTACTGTCCTTGACTGGCCCTAATCTTACCCTAGTCATTCTTTTACTCCTGACATACCTATATAGAACATAAAACAGTACAGCACAGAACAGGCCCTTTGGCCCACGATGTTGTGCCGAGCTATAGTTTATTCATAGCTTGAAACGTTGTCGGAATTGAAAGACATCACAACCCAGAAGGAAGAAAACAATAGAATGGGGAAATAAAAACAAAAGCAGAAAATGCTGGAAAATCTCAGCAGGTCTGACAGCATCTGTGGGAAGTCTAACAACACCAGGTTAAAGTCCAACAGGTTTATTTGGTAGCAAATGCCACTAGCTTTTGGAGCGCTGCTCCTTCGTCAGGTGGAGTGAGAGGTGTGCTCACAAGGCTGTTTACCCCAGTCCAACACCGGCATTTCCACAGCATCTGTGGGGACAGAATAGAACCAACGTTTCGAGTCTGGATGACCCTTCATCAGAGCTGAGGAATACCTGAAACGTTGGCTCGATTCTCTCTCCACAGATACTGCCAGACCTGCTGGATTTTCCAGCAATTTCTGTTTTCGTATTTTGCTTTTATCTTCGGGGAAATAGACTACTGGTGCGAACTGGCCTTGTATACTTTAAAATGGAACACCAGTAAAACGGGGAGATGAGAATACTGGTGTGAACTGTTTTTTCTCCCCTTCTGTGAACTAAACAGCGCAATCATTTTAAATGGAAGGTTACCCGAGTAAAAGTTGATAAGGAAAGCATGTGTTGTACGCACCTTCTAGAGTGTTTGTCAGAACACTTAAAACACTGTTTGCTCTGTCCTTTCTCCCAAAAGATGCGTTGAGCTGGTCCATCGACACCAGGAGGGATCCTGAGTGTTTCTTTTTGCCCTCTAACTCAGTGGCGGGCTGCAAGTGATTACATTCCAATTAGTATAGTCTCAATCCTA
Organism: Mustelus asterias; assembly: GCF_964213995.1. Taxonomy (NCBI): domain Eukaryota; kingdom Metazoa; phylum Chordata; class Chondrichthyes; order Carcharhiniformes; family Triakidae; genus Mustelus; species Mustelus asterias. Next base: position 7,570,315 of record NC_135834.1, on the reverse strand, counting down.
TCCCTTTGAGAAACATTGGCAGTGTGCAGCCCGCATGCTTCATCCAGAGATAAGCAAGTGAGGGAAAGAGAGAGGATACAAGTAACAATTCAATCCAGCATTAGGCACCCATCAAGGACAGTATCCTCCATTGCTATTTGCCTAACTAAGCACTTCACCGAGTTTCTGTAGGTTGAATCGTCTGTGCAATTTATTGCACTTGGGTCCATGTACCATAGCTGTTCAGAGTTACACTTACAAAAGCAAAAGAGAAAACATATAGAATCCGACAGTGCAGAAGGAGGCCATTCGGCCCATCGAGTCTGCACCGGCTCTCCGAATGATATGTTACCCAGGCACACCACCCCCCCGTCACTATCCCTGTAACCCCATGCATTTATCCCACTAATGCCCCGAACCTACTCATCTTTGGGCACTAAGGGACAATTTACCATGGCCAATCCACCTAACCTACACATCTTTGGACACTAAGGGACAATTTACCATGGCCAATCCACCTAACCTACACATCTTTGGACACTAAGGGACAATTTAGCATGGCCAATCCACCTAACCTACACATCTTTGGACACGAAGGGACAATTTACCATGGCCAATCCACCTAACCTACACATTGTTGGACACTAAGGGGCAATTTAGCATGGTCAATCCACCTAACCTGCACATCTTTTGACACTAAGGGGCAATTTACCATGGCCAATCCACCTAACCTACACATTTTTGGACACTAAGGGGCAATTTAGCATGGCCAATCCACCTAACCTGCACATCTTTGGACACTAAGGGGCAATTTAGCATGGCCAATCCACCTAGCCTACACATGTTTTGACACTAAGGGGCAATTTACCATGGCCAATCCACCAAACCTACACATCTTTGGACTGTGGGAGGAAACTGGAGCACCCGGAAGAAACCCATGCAGACACAGCGAGAATGCCTCCTTGCTTTACCTTAGTAGGGGACCTCGTTCAATCAAGCACCTTCGGACGTGCCTTCTGCCCCTTTTGATCCGGAGCACTCCTTGCTCTACTTCACCGTTGGAAGTCAAGGGGTAGAATTTTCCCGCCGTTCAAGCTGGTGAGATTTTCCAGTCCCACTTCAGTGAATGGAGATTTGGCTGAGCGCCAAATTCCCCATCCTCACTGGCACCAACTTTTACAGATGCACCATAGAAAGCATTCTTTCTGGTTGTATCACAGCTTGGTATGGCTCCTGCTCTGACCAAGACCCCAAGGAACTACAAAAGGGTCGTGAATGTAGCCCAATCCATCACACAAACCAGCCTCCCATCCATTGACTCTGTCGACACTTCCCGCTGCCTCGGCAAAGCAGCCAGCTTTAAGGACCCCACACACCCCGGACATTCTCTCTTCCACCTTCTGCCGTCGGGAAAAAGATACAAAAGTCTGAGGACACGTACCAACCGACTCAAGAACAGCTTCTTCCCTGCTGCTGTCAGACTTTTGAATGGACTTACCTTGCATTAAGTTGATCTTTCTCTACACCCTAGCTATGACTGTAACACTACATTCTGCACTCTTTCCTTTCCTTCTCCACTATGTACTCTATGAACAGTATGCTTTGTCTGTACAGCGTGCAAGAAACAATACTTTTCACTGTATCCCAATACATGTGACAATAATAAATCAAATCAAATATTAAGCTGATCTTTCTCTACACCCTATCTGTAACTGTAACACTACATTCTGCACCCTCTCCTTTCCTTCTCCCCTATGTACTCTATGAACAGTATGCTTTGTCTGTATAGCGTGCAAGAAACAATACTTTTCACTGTATCCCAATACATGTGACAATAATAAATCAAATCAAAGCAGCGGAGGGGCGTGAACGGCCGGATAATTCTGGCCAAGATTTTTAGTCATCATGTTCTTGCTCACCAAGAAAGCTTCTCAGCCTCGTTCCTGCCCTCCCCACCTTCGAAGACCCCAGAAAAACTCATCACATTGGCTAAGCTTCCAACAACCGTTAAAATTCCTCTGTAACTGCTGGGCATCCATGTCATCGCTTTGTTGAGTTCTGCGAGTTAACACAAGAAAATGCCTCAGAAATCAAAGCCTCACTTCACGACTCGGGAAGGAATGGCAACCTCAAGTGAAAACATGTCCGCTCCTACCAACTGCACAGTCACAGCAAGGAGTGGAATTCATAGGCAACATTGGTCAGAGATGCTGTTACACTACCACAACATCAAGTCACTGGTTTGTGCCTCTCCTGAGCATGGAAAAGCTGGATGTATGGTGCTGGCCTTCCTCCAGCAACCCACTTAGAATCATAGAATAGAGGCATTTCAGCCCATCCAGTCCGCACTGACACATGAGAAACACCTCAACTCCCACTTAATCCCATTTACCAGCACTTGGCCCATAGCCCTGAATGTTATGATGTGCCAAGTGCTCATCCAGATACTTTTTAAAGGATGTGAGGCATCCCACCTCCACCACCCTCCCAGGCAGCGCATTCCACACCCTCACCAGGTCGAAACGATTTTCCTCACATCTCCCCCTAAACCTCCTGCCCCTCGCCTTGAACCTATGTCCCCTTGTCCTTCAACTAAGGGGAACAGCTGCTCCTTATCCTCTCTGTCCATGCCCCTCATAATCTTGTACACCTCGATCAGGTCGCCCCTCAGTCTTCTCTGCTCCAACGAAAACAACCCAAGCCTATCCAACCTCTCTTCATAACTTAAACGCTCCGTCCCAGGCAGCATCCTGGTGAATCTCCTCTGCACCCCCTCCAGTGCAATCACGTCCTTCCTATAATGTGGCAACCAGAACTGCACACAGTACTCCAGCTGTGGCCTCACCAAAGTTCTATACAACTCCAACATGGCTTCCCTGTTTTTGTAATCTATACCCCGATTGGTAAAGGCAGGTGTCCCATATGCCTTTTTCACCACCCTATTAACACATTAGAGATCGATGGACAAACACGCCAAAGTCCCTTTGTTCCACCGAACCTCTCGAATTCAATTTAACAATTCCTTAAATTCAGGCAGCGTGATTGAAAACAAGATTTCTGCAGGCCCAATTTTAACTCAATGCAAAGGTATTTTCAGCAAGTTAAAACCTCACTCTGGGAGAGCATAACAGTGCCTCTTAACAGTGTTACCGTTCCCCCAGAATCTGTCTCCAAGATAGACCTCAGTAAGGACCCCTCATAGTCCCATTGCATGCGATACCTCCAGCACTATACTCAATCAACACTCTTCCCCTGGACTTGCACGCGAAACATACAAATCATAGAATCCCTACAGTGCAGAAGGCGGCCATCCCCGTATCACCTAATCCACCTAACCTACACATCTTTGGACACTAAGGGGCAATTTAGCATGGCCAATCCACCTAACCCGCACATCTTTGTACAATAAGGGGGAATTTAGCATGGCCAATCCACCTAACCTGCACATCTTTGTCCAATAAGGGGGAATTTAGCATGGCCAATCCACCTAACCTGCACATCTTTGTACAATAAGGGGGAATTTAGCACGGCCAATCCACCTAACCTGCACATCTTTGGACAAAAAGGGGCAATTTAACATGGCCAATCCACCGAACCTGCATATCTTTGGACTGTGGGAGGAAACCGGAGCACCCGGAGGAAACCCACGCAGACACGGGGAGAACATGCAGACTCCACACAGACAGTGACCCGAGGCCGGAATTGAACCCGGGTCGCTGGCGCTGTGAGGCAGCAGTGCCAACCACTGTGCCACCGTGCTGCCCAAATCAGGCGGAGTCGGACATTCGGCCCCTTGAGGCTGCTTCGCCATTTGATAAAATCATGGCGGTTCTCATCGCTACCTCAATTCTACTTACCTGTCTACTCCCCATACCCCTTGACTCCCTTGTCAATCAAGAATCTGTTTAACTCAGCCTTACATATATTCAATAACCCAGTCTCCACCACTCGCTGGGGGAGAGAATTCCACAGATTAATGACCCTCTGAGCGGAAATTCCTCCTCCTCTCTGACTCAAACAGTAGACCTTTTATTTTTAATCTGTATCCCGTCGTTCTAGACACCCACACAAGGGGAAACACCCTCTCTGCATCTACCCTGTCAAGTCCTGTCAGGATCTGAGATCTTTTAATAAGGTCACCTCGTTTTCTCCTAAACTCCAAAGACTCCAGGCCCAACCAATCCAACCTTTCCTCATGATATAATCCCCATCCCACGTATCAGTCAAGTGAACCTTCTCTGAACTATTTCCAATGCTACTGTATCCTTTCTCAAGTAAGGAGACCAAAACTGTGCAGAGTACTGCAGATGTGGACTCACCAACACTCTGTGCAAAACTTCCTTGCTTTTGTTGTCATGGACAACATTCCAATTGCCTTCCTAATCACTTGCTGTACCTGCATGCTAACTTTCTCTGGTTCATGTACAATGATACGCAAAGGGTGGCACGGTCGTACAGTGGTTAGCACTGCTGCCTCACAGCGCCAGGGACCTGGGTTCGATTCCCGGCTTGGGTCACTGTCTGTGTGGAGTCTGCACATTCTCCCCGTGTCTGCGTGGGTTTCCTCCGGGTGCTCCGGTTTCCTCCCACACTCCAAAGACGTGCTGGTTAGGGTGCATTGGCCGTGCTAAATTCTCCCTCAGTGTCCCCGAACAGGAGTGTGGGCGACTAGGGGATTTTCACAGTAACTGCATTGCAGTGTTAATGTCAGCCGACTTGTGACACTGATAAATAAACTTTAAAAAAACTTAAAACCTCAGAGTTCTGCACGGTCTCTCGAATTAAACAATATGCTGTTTTTTATTCTTCCTGTCAAAGTGGACAATTCACTTTTTCCCACATTATACTCCATCTGTCAAACGTTTTCCCACTCTCTTCACCTATTTAAATCACTTTTTGTGTTCTCCTCAACTTGCTTATCTTTGTGGCATCATCGAACCTAGCAACAATACATTCAGTCCCTTCCTACGAGTCACCGGTACAGATTGTAAATAGAATCATAGAAACCTTATCATGCAGAAGGAGGCCATTCGGCCCATCGAGTCTGCACCAACCACAATCCCACCCAACAATCCCAAATAGTTGAGGCTCCACCACTGAGCCTCGTGGCACTCACTGGTTGCATCTTGCCAACCTGAAATGACCCATTTATCCCTACTCTCTGCTTCCTGTTTGCTAACCAAACATCTATCCATGCTAATATGTTACCCTCTACACCATTAGCGGGTAGGGCCTGGGTGGGATTGTGGTCGGTGCAGACTCGATGGGCCGAATGGCCTCCTTCTGCACTGTAGGGTTTCTATGGTTAGCTCTTATTTTGTGTAGAAGCCATTGATGGAGCACCTTATCAAATGGCTTTTGGAAATCAAAGTGCACCACATCTACAGGTTCCCCTTTAACCTCATTACATGTCACTCCTTCAAAGAACCCTGATATATTAGTCAAACATGATTTTCCCTTTCACAAAACCACGTTGACTCTGCCTGATTGCATTGAGATTTTCTAACTGCTCTGCGATAACCACTGTAATAATAGATTCCAGCATTTCCCCTCTGACAGATGTTAGACTAACTGGCCTGTAGTTTTCTGTCCCCCTCTTTTCTTGGAGAGAGATTTGCTAATCTCGGGAATTTTGGAAAATTACAACCAACCTACGATCACCACAGCCACTTCTTTTGAAGACCCGAGGAGGAAGGCCATCAGGTCCTGGTGACTTATCAGAATCTAGTTCCAATAGTTTTCTCAGTACCCCTTCCCTGGTGATTGTAATTATTTGGAGTTCCTCCCTCCCTTTCACCTCTTGATTTACGAGTATTTCTGTAATGTCATTTGTGTCTCCTACAGTGACGAGAGACACAAAATATCTGTTCAACATTGCCATTTCCTTATTCCCCATTAATAATGCCCCAGACACTCTCTCTGGAGGACCTCTGGGTAGCGGCGGGTACAATGACAACATTTAAAAGACATTTGGACAGGTACATGGATGGGAAAGGTTTAGAGGGATATGGGCCAAACGCAGGCAAATGGGACTAGCTCAGTTTCGGAAACCCGGTCAGCATGGACGAGTTGGGCTGAAGGGCCTGTTTCCAGGTTGTATATCTCCATGACAGGAATTTTACCGGTCCTTCCGGGAATCAGAGCAGGTGAGGAGCGGACCATGGAAAGGTCTGTTGACGTTGGGCGGAGTTTTAGGGCCTCATTCATCCTGAAACCATAACATCCCACCTGATGACTCTATGACCCATGCTCACTTTAGTTACTCTCTTCATTTCTAAACTCTTATTCTCGCTAACTTCCTCTCATACTCTAATTTCTCCTTCCCTTTTTTTGGCCATTCTTTGATGTTTATTAAATTGTGTTCAATCTTCTAATGTACCACTTATCGTTGCAGAATTATACCATTTTCTTTCAATTTGTTACGATCTTTAACTTCCTTAGTTAGTCTCAGATGGTGCCTCCTTCTCCCAGAGTCTTTCTTTCACACTGAAATGTCTCTTTACTGACTTATGAAATATCTCCTTCCATTGCATCTCTGCTGACCTATCATTTAATCTAATTTCCCAGTCCTAGATTGGTGGCAACGGGATCTTGATCAATTGGGCCAGTGGGCTGACGAATGGCAGATGGAGTTTAATTTAGACAAATGCGAGGTGATGCATTTTGATAGATTGAACCAGGGCAGGACTTACTCAGTTAATGGTAGGGCGTTGGGGAGAGTTACAGAACAAAGAGGTCTAGGGGTACATGTTCATAGCTCCTTGAAAGTGGAGTCACAGGTGGACAGAGTGGTGAAGAAGGCATTTGGCATGTTTGGTTTCATCGGTCAGAACATTGAATACAGGAGTTGGGACGTCTTGTTGAAGCTGTACAAGACATTGGTAAGGCCACACTTGGAATACTGTGTGCAATTCTGGTCACTCTATTATAGAAAGGATATTATTAAACTAGAAAGAGTGCAGAAAAGATTTACCAGGATGCTACTGGGGCTTGATGGATTGAGTTATAAGGAGAGGCTGAATAGACTGGGACTTTTTTCTCTGGAGCATAGGAGGCTGAGGGGTGACCTTATAGAGGTCTATAAAATAATGAGGGGCATAGACAAGGTAGATAGTCAATATCTTTTCCCAAAGGTAGGGGAGTCTAAAACTAGAGGGCACTGGTTTAAGGTGAGAGGGGAGAGATACAAAAGGGTCCAGAGGGGCAATTGTTTCACACAGAGGGTGGCAAGTGTCTGGAACAGGCTGCCAGAGGTAGTAGTAGAGGCAGGTACAATTTTATCTATTAAAAAGCATTTAGACCGTTACATGGGTACGATGGGTATAGAGGGATATGGGCCAAATGCGGGCAATTGGGATTATCTTAGGGGTTTAAAAAAAATAAGAGCAGCATGGACAAGTTGGGCCAAAGGGCCTGTTTCCATGCTGTAAACCTCTATGACTCTATGACTCTAAGGCTCAATTACACTTTAGCTAACTCTGTCTTCATACCTTTGTAATTGCTTTTATTTATGTTACAAACACCAGATTTAGACCCACTCTTCCTTCCCTCAAACTGAATGCAAAATTCAAACATTTTAGGATCGCTGCTACTTTACTTTGAGCTCATTAATTCACCCAGCCTCCTTGCATATTACCCGAACTAGTATAGCCTCCACTCTGGTTGGTTCTACAATCTGATTCTCGAGAAACTATCCCGCAAACACTAAGGGGGGAATTTTGCAATGGTCCGTTGACCTCAGGTGGGATTTCCCAGTTTTGTGGCGAGCACGGCTGGAAAATCCCACCCCGAGTTTAAGTTTATTTATCAGTGTCACAAGTCAGCTTACATCAACACTGCAATGAAGTTACTGTGAAAATCCCCTAGTCGCCACACTCCTGTTCGGGTACACTGAGGGAGAATTTAGCACGGCCAATGCACCTAACCAGCACATCTTTCGGACTGTGGGAGGAAACCGGAGCACCCGGAGGAAACCCACGCAGACACGGGGAGAATGTGCAAACTCCACACAGACAGTGACCCAAGCCGGGAATCGAACCTGGGTCCCTGGTGCTGTGAGGCAGCAGTGTTAACCACTGTGCCACCCGATGGCACTCCTCGGAGGATTTGCTTCAAACTCAGGTAATAATTTGACTTTTTCAGTCACTGTGGCCCTGACCAGCCTTGCCAGTAACACACACACACACGCACACAGTCCTATAATTTCTCCATGTATTCACTCTTGTCAAATGTCATCAGTAAAAGAAATCAGCATTGGTTTTCGGATCCACAAGAGCTAGTTCTAAGTAGAGGGTGAAATATTCAGAGCAACTTAGCTGTTGAACTATTTCAGATCACGCGTTGAAACAAAGAAACTCAGAAACCTCTGTCATCCAAATTCAGTTATTTACACTATTCCTGTCAGTGCTGCCAACATTCACTATTATATCAAAGAACAAAGAAAATTACAGCACAGGAACAGGCCCTTCGGCCCTCCAAGCTTGTGCCGACCATGCTGCCCGACTGAACTAAAACCCCCTGCCCTTCCGGGGACCATATCCCTCTATTCCCATCTTATTCGCCAAGACGCCCCTTAAAAGTCACTATCGTATCTGCTTCCACTACCTCCCCCGGCAGCGAGTTCCAGGCACCCACCACCCTCTGTGTAAAAAACTTGCCTCGTATATCTCCTTTAAACCTTGTCCCTCTGAACAGCGTCAAGGGAGACCCTCTGGTCGTGTATTCTGAAACAGTTCTGTAGGCACGCTGTAAACGTCACAAAATTGTCCTTTGCCCTTCACACCTTAAACCAATGACCCCTGGTAACTGACTCTTCCACCCTAGGGAAAAAGCTCCTGACGATCCGGAATATTTTGCGCAGACTCTGTGTTTTGAATCGTCAATACAAGATAGTAGGTGGAGAAAATGGAGAGAAACATTTGTGTTCGAGCCAACACAGATCTGGCAAACAAATCAACGTTTCCATTTCTTCCCCCCGACCTATATTCTGCCCCCGCTATCCTGAAGGTTCAGCTCCATGGGTGTTGACTATCCTTACAGCACTTCACCCTGGACAGCCAGGGGTCACATCCTGGGAAGCATCCCAACCAATCCCATCTTCAGCCAAAACCATTCAATGGTCGAGAGCTTCATGTTTCTAGCTGTTCAGATCACCTGTCCTGGTCCCCCCATGCCGACGCTATTGTTAAGAAAACCCACCAGTGCCTCTACCTTCTCAGGAGGCTGAGGAAATGGCATGTCTCTCTCACCAACTTTTACAGATGGACCACAGAAAGCATTCTTTCTGGTTGTATCACAGCTTGGTATGGCTCCTGCTCTGCCCAAGGAATTACAAAGGGTCGTGAATGTAGCCCAATCCATCACGCAAACCAGCCTCCCATCCATTGACTCTGTCTACACTTTCTGCTGCCTCGGAAAAGCGGCCAGCGTAATTAAGTACCCCACGCACCCCGGACATTCTCTCTTCCACCTTCTTCCGTCGGGAAAAAGATACAAAAGTCTGAGGTCACGTACCAACTGACTCAAGAACAGCTTCTTCCCTGCTGCTGTCAGACTTTTGAATGGACCCATCATAGATTAAGCTGATCTTTCTCTCCATCCTGTCTGTAACTGCCGCACTACATTCTGCACCCTCTCCTTTCCTCCTATGTACTCTATGAACAGTATGCTTTGTCTGTACAGCGTGCAAGAAACAATACTTTTCACTGTATCCCAATACATGTGACAATAATAAATCAAATCAAATATTAAGCTGATCTGTCTCTACACCCTAGCTATGACTGTAACACTACATTCTGCACCCTCTCCTTTCCTTCTCCCCTAAGTACTCTATGAATGGTATGCTTTGTCTGTATAAAATAAATGAAAGGCATTTTTTTTTAAATTACTGACAAGTTTGGCAATCAAAAGGCACAATGAACATGATCCAAAATTGTTGTTAAGACCAGTGAGAGCACCACAGTTACTTGAACCAAGCTCATCTGTACACATGATGGCGGATATGGCTATTCTGATTAAGATTTGGTTCCGGGCCTCGGTTGATAGAGCATCCCCATAATCTGCTCCCTAAAGCAGGAGTTCTGGTCGTCCCAACTGTTTCACTGTGTCCCAGTGCACATGACAATAAACAATCAAATCAAATCAATGAATTTGGCAGTAGGTAAGGGCAGGAATCCGTCTAATTTTTGCCCCGACCTCACCCATGGGGAAAGCTGTATCTTCCCCATTTCTGTCCACGCTTGGATTCCTCGTTACAGATCTTGGATCTTCAAGCTTGCAGAGTTCAGTATGTTATACCGGATGGTGCTTCTGTCCCTGGCGGCTTGGTCTATTCTTCATTTTTGTTCTAATATTCAGATATAATCTCCCCATCCTTTGTCCAGGCCAAACATATCAGTTCAGGAGCTCACACCCAGACCTCCATCTATATCACTCTCATCAGCCATTATAAAGAAGGCATGCATTTTGCTAGCGTCTCAAGTCTCTTGAGAAAAGTTTGACAGCACTTCACAAACATTTGATTCCTTTGAAGAGCAGCAGCTGTGATGCAGACAAACGTGACAGCCATTTTGCACACAGCAAGATCCCACACAACAGCGATGAGATGATTGACCAATCAATGGGGTTTTCCACTGCACACATCGATGGAGGAGTGGCAGCTGGGACACTGGGAAAACTCTCTGCCCTGCTTCAGATGGCGCCTTGGGCTTCACATCCATGTCTGGACTGAGGGACGGAACCCCGTGACAGCGCAGCACTCCCTCGGTGCTGCCCTAGTGTGTCAGCCCGGGTTGCATTCTCAAGTCCTGGGAGGGGGCTCCTCGGGAGGGGAGAGCGTTCCCAAGCTGAACCAAGCCGACACATTCGGAATGCATGAGAATGGTACAGGTGACACTCGCTGGCCTCTTCTCCTGCCTTGCTCCCTTTCCCATCATGCCTCTTGCCTGGGATTTGGGGATCGGAAAAGAACGCAAGGTTTGTGGGCTATGCCGGCGTGTTGTGCCATACATTGCACTGAAGTCCTGATCTCGGGTGGACTGGAAGTGTCAACTAAAAGGCAATGGCTTCCCAATGTATGGGGTGTGGGGAAAGGAGAATGAACTGGCTTCAACGAGTATGAGCTCCTTGATTGATGTCATGATTGCTTGCCCAATCAGAGAGTCTCACTATATATATTGAGGAGTGTAAGGGCTACTGACCCTGAAGCACTCTTAGGAATGGAATTGGGTTTGTAAATGAAGGGGAATCTGGTGAAGGGACACCCGGCCTCTGAGGAGTTACTTCAGTGGCGACAAGGATGGGATGTCCTCAACGAGGCCCATGAAGTGGGCCTCTTGAGTATGAGCTCCCTGATTGAGGGAATGATTGCCTGCCCAATCAGACAGTCTCACTCTATATATATATATATATATATGTACATATGAGTGTCAGGGATACTGACACTCTGGATTCTGACTGTGTACCTGAAACACTCTTAGGAGTGGAGATAGGCTTGCAAATAAAGTTGGGGCCAATGGGATCAAAGGTTATGGGGAGGAAGTAGGATTAGGCAATTGAGTTGGATGATCTGCCATGATCGTAATGAATGGCGGAGCAGGCTCGAAGGGCCGAATGGCCTCCTCCTGCTCTTATCCTCTATCTTCTATGTTTCTATGTTTCTAAATCTGGTGAAGGGACATCAGCCTCTGAGGAGTTATTCCAGGGAACATAAATGGAAGAACACCAGCGATTTCTGTTTGGAGTGAAGCCATATTTAAACAGGGTTAGGTGCATTGGCCAGGTTAAATTGCCCCTTAGTGTCCCAGGATGCGTAGGCTAAAGGGATTAGCGGGGTAAATGTGTGGGGTTACGGGGGCCTGGGTGGGATTGTTGTCGGCGCAGACTCGAGGGGCTGAATGGCCTCCTTCTGCACTGTAGGATTTTGATGTTTCTATATCGGCTACTTGCTAACTGAGGAAATGTCCTCTGGGACAAGGAGGGCCGAAAAGAGAGAAGTACGATTGAAATGAGGAATTCGGAAACAACAGATACAGCCACGAATTTGACACTGAGCATTCACAAGAACATGCAAGGAATGGCTTGGAAAATACAATGAATTGGATTACTTTTCTCATCAAAAATATCGGAATATCTTTACTGATACGAGTTAAACCCAAAAATGTTCATGATGTTTGATATACATATCATTGATATTAACATTTGAATAGGGAGAATATAACGGGCGTGGAAAAAACCCACAAAAATAGGGCAATAACTTCCAAAATCAATGAAGCCACCTTTCTGGAAGTTGTTAGGCCACAATCAAATGGCCTGCATCCCCTCAATCTTTTGCCGCTTAATTGTCATCTTATATTCGCCCTCCAAGGAACTGAATTTCACGTCGAATTTCTGTCAAAACCATCACCCACGAAGAACACCTTTCGAGGAGGACCTATTCACTTTGGTCGGGGAAATCCCTTGGAGCTGTCCCTTAGCGGAGTCGGAAGTCCTGTTTAGCTGTCTAAATGGGACTCCTGTCCCGCTTACTGCGGCAGCCCGGAGGAATTCCCTAACCTCAGCCTCCGTTGGAATGGGGAGATGTCGATCGGGAAGAATCAAACACCTTGGGTACACTGTATCAGTTTCGAGCACTCACAGGTTCAGCTAGTAGCGATGTGACATGGAAAGTAAAGCTCCTTCTGTGCTGCCCCAACAATGCGTTCGCGCCCACCTTACAGAGAACACCCTCCGACGGCACTGACGTTCCATTATTTTCCATCTCTTGCCAGCTTGACACCAATTGGGGGCAGTAGGCCATGTGCCCAATGGGCATGGAATCCTGAAAAGTCTTGACAGCAGAAGGGGCAAGGAGGGAAGGACAAAGAAAAAAACCGGGCGGGGAGTGGTTTCAGGTGGTTGGGTAGGGGTGTGGTGGGGAAAACTTATTCACGTCGCTTGGATTCCAATCCAGGTTTCAGATGCCAATGCCCACAGCACGCCAATGATATTGCCAGGACATTGTTTCATTGAGTATTTTGAGCACATATCCAAAGGGGACGAACAGGTCCAGGTAGCGGGCGATTGGAGTGGGGCACCCCACCCCATTGTCTGCCCATCTACCATGGCTGCATTCCTGTACCGAGAGAGTGAGCACATGGAGTCCGTGGGCGCCCTTTGAGGCCTTCTGTGCCCGGTGGGCACCTTGGGGACCGGGGTGCCTTAGCGACCCTGGGGACCGGGGTGCCTTAGCGACCCTGGGGACCGGGGTGCCTTAGCGACCCTGGGGACTGGCTGCATTAGTGACCCTGCCTTAGTGACCCTGGGGACCGGGGTGCCTTAGCGACCCTGGGGACTGGCTGCATTAGTGACCCTGCCTTAGTGACCCTGGGGATCAGGCTGTCTTAGTGACCCTGGGGAACGGAGTGCCTTAGCGACCCTGGGAACCTTAGCGACCCTGGGGACCGGGGTGCCTTAGCAACCCTGGGAACGGGGTGCATTAGCGACCCTGGGGACCAGGGTGCCTCAGCGACCTTGGAGACCAGGGTGCCTGAGTGTCCCATCAACCGGAGTGCCTTAGCGACCCTGGGGACTGGGGTGCCTTAGCGACCCTGGGGACTGGGGTGCCTTAGCGACCCGGGGGACTGGGGTGCCTTAGCGACCTTGGGGACCGGAGTGCCTTAGTGACCCTGGGGACTGGGGTGCCTTAGCGACCCTGGGGACTGGGGTGCCTTAGCGACCTTGGGGACCGGAGTGCCTTAGCGACCCTGGGGACTGGGGTGCCTTAGCGACCCAAGGGACCAGGGTGCCTTAGCGACCTTGGGGACCGGGGAGCCTTAGCGACCCTGGGGACTGGGGTGCCTTAGCGACCCAAGGGACCAGGGTGCCTTAGCGACCTTGGGGACCGGGGTGCCTTAGCGACCCTGGGGACTGGGGTACCTTAGCGACCCAAGGGACCAGGGTGCCTTAGCGACCTTGGGGACCGGGGAGCCTTAGCGACCCTGGGGACTGGGGTGCCTTAGCGACCCAAGGGACCAGGGTGCCTTAGCGACCTTGGGGACCGGGGTGCCTTAGCGACCCTGGGGACTGGGGTGCCTTAGCGACCCAAGGGACCAGGGTGCCTTAACGACCTTGGGGACCGGGGAGCCTTAGCGACCCTCTTCGTCACGTTTTGGTTTGATGTTACAAGTTTCAGAAGCTATTTGCATTTTCGTTTCAGGCAGTGCCCCTTTAATTTGCCCCTCAGTTGATCGGAATTCTTTTAACTGGTTATTTGCTTGGTCAAAAAAATAAACTTCCTGTGGCCCAGCGAGACAGGTCAAAATGGTATAAATAGGGGATAGCCGGGGCACTGGGCAGACTGGCGGGAGGGGTGGGGGAGCGCGGGGGGGAGCTACGAGACTGATGAGTCAGTAAGAATGGGGGCTAGCCAGGACACAGGGCAGAGTGGGAGGGGGGCTCCGAGACTGAATGAATCAACAGTCAGTGTCAAAAATGAAAAGCTCCGAGTTTTGGTTTCGAATTCACCAATGGGTTTTAACAACAAGTTCTTTTGTTGCACATCCCAGTCCTCAAAGGCATATTTTTATTCTAACTTGAATGGTGCTTTGCCTAAAAGACTGCAAATATTCTTTTTCTTGGTTAAAAAAAAATGCAAATTCAGTTCTGAAACAGATGAAGCCACGGGTTTTAATCCGGGGACAACAAGAGCAATCCTTAGTGATGTGCCCACTGAGTAATAATTGAAATGATGTTGTCAGGCATTTTACCGTATGCTGCATCGGTACGCCAAGCCAGGAGGGAGCAACGTCCTTGCGCCAGTTCCTCCAGTTTAATCGCTGAATTCGATCACTACCTTAGCAATGTAAACACAGGGAGCCGACACAGAGATCCTGGTCTCAAACGGCAGAACATCATGAGCATGAAAGGTAAAGGCACCTTCTGGTTTCCTGGGCCATGTCTTTTTTTTATTCATTCGTGGGACATGGGCGTCGCTGGCTGGTCAGCATTTATTGCCCATCCCCAATTGCCCCTTGAGAAGGTGGTGGTGAGCCGCCGTCTTGAATCGCTGCGGCCCATGTGGTGTAGGTACACCCACAGTGCTGTTAGGGAGGGAGTTCCAGGATTGTTATTGGACATCAGTCAGTCCATGTGGTGTAGGTACACCCACAGTGCTGTTAGGGAGGGAGTTCCAGGATTGTTATTGGACATCAGTCAGTCCATGTGGTGTAGGTACACCCACAGTGCTGTTAGGGAGGGAGCTCCAGGATTGTTATTGGACATCAGTCAGTCCATGTGGTGTAGGTACACCCACAGTGCTGTTAGGGAGGGAGTTCCAGGATTGTTATTGGACATCAGTCAGTCCATGTGGTGTAGGTACACCCACAGTGCTGTTAGGGAGGGAGTTCCAGGATTGTTATTGGACGTCAGTCAGTCCATGTGGTGTAGGTACACCCACAGTGCTGTTAGGGAGGGAGTTCCAGGATTGTTATTGGACATCAGTCAGTTCATGTGGTGTAGGTACACCCACAGTGCTGTTAGGGAGGGAGTTCCAGGATTGTTATTGGACGTCAGTCAGTCCATGTGGTGTAGGTACACCCACAGTGCTGTTAGGGAGGGAGTTCCAGGATTGTTATTGGACAGTCAGTCAGTCCATGTGGTGTAGGTACACCCACAGTGCTGTTAGGGAGGGAGTTCCAGGATTGTTATTGGACAGTCAGTCAGTCCATGTGGTGTAGGTACACCCACAGTGCTGTTAGGGAGGGAGTTCCAGGATTGTTATTGGACAGTCAGTCAGTCCATGTGGTGTAGGGACGCACACCGTGCCGTTAGGGAGGGAGTTCCAGGATTTTGACCCAGCGACTGCAAAGGAACAGCCGATATATTTCCAAGTCAGGATGGTGAGTGGTTTGGAGGGGAACCTCCAGGTGGTGGTGTTCCCAGGTATCTGCTGCCCTTGTCCTTCTAGATGGAAGTAGTTGTGGGTTTGGAAGGTGCTGTCTAAGGATCTTTGGTGAGTTGCTGCAGTGCATCTTGTAGATGGTACACACTGCTGCTACTGAGCGTCGGTGGTGGAGGGAGTGAATGTTTGTGGATGGGGGGCCAATCAAGCGGGGCTGCTTTGTCCTGGATGGCATCGAGCTTCTTGAGTGTTGGAACTGCACCATCCAGGCAAGTGGGGAGTATTCCCTCACACTCCTGACTTGTGCCTTGTAGATGGTGGACAGGCTTTGGGGAGTCAGGAGGTGAGTTACTCGCCACAGGATTCCCAGCCTCTGACCTGCTCTTGTAGCTACAGTATTTATGTGGCTGGGTTCAGTTCAGTTTCTGGTCAATGGTAACCCCAAGGATGTTGACAGTGGCTGCCTCAATTCATTTTTCCTCCAGTCATGCGACACAAGAGCTTTTGTCTCAGCGGGAATCAGTTCCTGCTTGCCATCGACTGTCGTGGTCTCACAGATGTAGCAGAGAGGGCATCTGCAAGGAGACCTTCGAGTAGAGGACGGTGGACATCTCCCAGGAATGACACCTCGACTGCAATGAACTCCAGCTCAAAAAAGACCCCAGACGGCATCGTGGATTTTTGCCCTTTTTATCTCTTTAATTGGGGAGGCGATGGCCTCGTGATATTATCACTGGGCTATTAATCCAGAAACTCAGCTAATGTTCTGGGGGACCCGGGTTCGAATCCCACCACGGCAGCTTTGAATTCAATAAAAACAAATCTGGAATTAAGAATCTACTGATGACCATGAAACCATTGTCAGAAAAACCCATCTGGGTCACTAACGTCCTTTAGGGAAGGAAATCTGCCATCCTTACCCGGTCTGGCCTACATGTGACTCCAGAGCCACAGCAATGTGGTTGGCTCTCAGCTGCCCTCGGGCAACTAGGGATGGGCAATAAATGCTGGCCCAGCCAGCGACACCCATGTCCCGCCAATGAATAATAAAAAAAATTGACTGTTGTCTATTGATGCTAACATGGAGCCAGTACTTGGAGCTCCACAAAGCCTAACTTGCCCCATACAGAACTGGCAATGTAACTTGGGCCTTCCACATTCTGAAGACCTATACTTGAAGCACAAAACAACGTACTCCAAGTCCGGCCGGAATGCCAAAAGGAAACAACTGAGCAAAACAACGCGATGATGTCTTTTTAAACCTTTGGTCTTGGAATTATGCTGGGAAATATGAGGGGACAAATGGTTAATACACTTGGCTTAAATTCCTTCAGAAGTGCCATCTCAAACAGGTACGTTGGTGAAAACAAGAGCGATAGGAATTTAAGATGAATGTATTAAGCATCGCCCAACAGCAGTAATTTCAAGGAGGTTCACATGAGGCTGACAGGAATCAGCGTAGAATGTTCTGAAAGCAAAACGCGCTATCGACACCAGTCCCATTGTGACGGGGCTTTACTATCCTTGTTTGAGTGTGATCTCGTCCACAGATAGTGCAAAACCAACATCCACCAAGACAATTTTGATTCATGCATTATGCTGGACATAATTAAAAAGACAGTATCCTTTATCATTCCAATCAGTTGACAATCCAATCCTCTTCGTTTTGGTGGTCAAAACTTTGCCACAAGTCGAAACATTTTGCATTTCTTTACATAGATTCCCTAGAGTGCAGAAAGAGGCAATTCAGCCCATCGAGTCTGTACCGACCACAATCCCATCCAGGCCCTATTCCTGTAACCCTCATTTATTCTGCGAATCCCCCTGACATTAAGGTCAATTTAGCATGGCCAATCCACCTAACCTGCACATCTTTGAACACTAAGGGACAATTTAGCATGGCCAATCCACCTAACCTACACATCTTTGAACACTAAGGGGCAATTTAGCATGGCCAATCCACCTAACCTACACATCTTTGAACACTAAGGGGCAATTTAGCATGGCCAATCCACCTAACCGAAACATCTTTAGACACTAAGGGGCAATTTAGCATGGCCAATCCACCCAACCTACACATCTTTGAACACTAAGGGACAATTTAGCATGGCCAATCCACCTAACCTGCACATCTTTGGACATTAAGGGGGAATTTAACATGGCCAATCCACCTAACCTGGACATCTTTGGACACTAAGGGGCAATTTAGCATGGCCAATCCACCTAACCTGCACATCTTTGGACCTTAAGAGGCAATTTAGCATGGCCAATCCACCTAACCTGCACATCTTTGGACGCTAAGGGGCAAATTAGCATGGCTAATCCACCTAACATACACATCTTTGGACCTTAAGAGGCAATTTAGCATGGCCAATCCACCTAACCTGCACATCTTTGGACACTAAGGGGCAATTTAGCATGGCCAATCCACCTAACCTGCACATCTTTGGACCTTAAGAGGCAATTTAGCATGGCCAATCCACCTAACCTGCACATCTTTGGACACTGAGGGGCAATTCAGCATGGCCAATCCACCTAACCTACACATCTTTGGACGCTAAGGGGCAATTTAGCATGGCCAGTCCACCTAACCTGCACGTCTTTTGACACTGAGGGGCAATTTAGCATGGCCAATCCACCTAACTACACATCTTTTGACACTCAGGGGCAATTTAGCATGGCCAATCCACCTAACTACACATCTTTTGACACTCAGGGGCAATTTAGCATGGCCAATCCACCTAACTACACATCTTTTGACACTGAGGGGCAATTTAGCATGGCCAATCCACCTAACTACACATCTTTTGACACTCAGGGGAAATTTAGCATGGCCAATCCACCCAATGGCGAAAAATTGGCCTTTTGAACCAGATCGTCCCGTTGCCCCCCTCCCCCGATGAAACAGAACTTTTCCCGGAAACAAATAACAAGGATACTGTCTGTTTAGATCAGTGCAAAAAAATGCTATTGTTTAATCGATGTATAAATGACTTCCCATGCTGCATGCATCACACTTGAAGCTTCGATAAGGCTGTGTAGGCATGCCAGCTCGACAGATATAGACCTGAAGGTACATATGCTGACTGGATGAGGGGGTGGGGAGGAGTGTTAGAGAGAGTCGGGGGAGTTAAATGCTGGTTAGCAGGTGCTCAGAAAATGCCTTAGAATGTAACCGTGTACTCAGCCCAAAATCTTTTCCACCCAATTTGGAATTCAATCGATTCCTTCAATCGTGGATTGCCACAGGAAGAAATACATCCGAGAAGTGTGGGGGAACTGATCTCAGCTGGAGTGAAATTGCTGTGTCGCGTTTGTAGTAAATTGAGTAATCTTGCATTCCCAGTGAGGGCCGCCATTAAGGAGGATTGGGATCGCCCCGGAGCGCCAATTCTCTTAACGGTACTTCATCCGAGAATGGATGACTCTACCCGGGAGTGTCCAATCACTGAATTTAACCATTGACCACTCCCTTAACAGATGCATGTCCACTCAGGCGTCACTCGCAAGTCATTCCACGTTCAAAGGGGTGCATGTTTTGCCTCCATCCCCAACGCGGGCTCACGAGGGAACAAAGCTCGGCCTGTACGATCGACCGAGCCCACTAGAAAGAGGGGAGGAGAGTCAGCCCGCAGTCCAAAGCCGTTTGTTAAAATGCTTTGTGGGAGCGGAGGGTCGGCCATGTTGTTTATATATGTGAGCTACGCAAGAGATCATTTCCCTTGGGTGGAAAAGAGTTCCGGTTTCTAAGATTACTCATCCTAGGTCATTTTCAGAAGGGGATTATATTTTGGGGTGGGGGGGGGCGGCGAGGGGTAACAGGTTCTCGATTCAGCATGGTCACTAGTAGGTAAGAATTTGGAGAAGTGCATATAGTTCTCAGTGCACAAACGAACTTCCATTCCTAAACGGCATCCCCTGACAGGAAGGGCGGCATACATTAAATGCAGAGAGATTAGACCGCCATGCCTAAACTGATCTACTTATTGACTTCCTTACACTGTCATCAGTAGCTGCCTTATCTATTATCACCTCAGGCAGTAGGCGTCCGCCGGGGAGGTTGGCTCCTGGGCCCCCGATTAGCGAGACTACACCGTTGCAGTCTACCGTGCTGTTCCGCTTCACGTTGACTGGGAGGACGGGGAACATTTTCGACGACTTGCTGGGTTGGCTGTAGCCGCTGTAACTGTTCCTGCGGTTGGGCTCCCGGTTGGGGACGAACAGGGAGTTCTTGCGGTTGCCGTCCGTCTCTTCCACCGTGCTGTGTTCATCATCGGCGAACTCGGTCTCCGAGCCAGGCTCCTTGCGGTCTCGGATGCTGAAGATGCTACTTTTGCTGTCGAACCTGGTTAGGTTCGGGGACCCCAGGATGCTCAGTTGAGACTGCAACAACAAGAACACTTCCTGTAACCCGTCGACCAAAACAGTAATTTTGACTCACAAATATCAGTGACATGGTTTCAAGGTCAAGTTTGCCCTGCTCCAGATGAGGAACCTAAAAGCTTGGGAATGTAAGCTTTGTTACCAACTGATATCTTCAACACATAGTATCACAGAATCCCTACAATGCAGAAGGAGGCCATTCAGCCCATCAAATCTGCACCAACTTTCAGAGAGAGCACCTTATCCAGGCCCTCTCCCCACAACCCCATACATTTCCCATGGCTAATCCATCCAACCTAAACATCTTTGGACACTAAGGGACAATTTAGCATGGACAATCCACCTAACCTACACATCTTTGGACACTAAGGGACAATTTAGCATGGCCAATCCACCTAACCTACACATCTTTGGATACTAAGGGACAGTTTAGCATGACCAATCCATCTAACCTACACATCTTTGGACACTAAGGGACAGTTTAGCATGGCCAATCCACCTAACCTACACATCTTTGGACACTAAGGGACAATTTAGCATGGCCAATCCACCTAACCTGCACATCTTTGGACACTAAGGGGCAATTTAGCATGACCAATTCACCTAACCTGCACATCTTTGGACACTAAGGGGCAATTTAGCATGGCCAATCCCCCTAACCTACAACCCATCTAACCTACACATCTTTGGAGTGTGGGAGGAAACCGGAGCACCCGGAAGAAACCGACGCAGACTCGGGGTGAATGTGCAAAACTTCATCCAAGGCCGGAATCGTAGTGGGCGGGATGCGGACCACGCAAAGGTCCGTTGACCTTGGGTGGGGTTTTCCAGTCTTGGAGCGAGCGCGGCTGGAAAATCCCGCTCCAGATCTCAGTAACGGTGACTGTGACAACTCCCATTGATTGTTGGAAAAACCCATCTGGTTCACTAGTGTCCCTTTAGGGAAGGAAATCTGCCGTCCTTACCCGGTCTGGCCTACATGTGACTTCAGAGCCACAACAATGTGGTTGACTCTTAAATGCCCTCAGGGATGGGTAATAAATGCTGGCCCAGCCAGCGATGCCCATGTCCCATGAACAAATAAAAGAAACACCTTGGGCGGGGGGGTAGTTTTCCTGTCCCGCCCCGCCATGGGAATCGGAGCACCCGGAAGAAAGGTCCGGTGACCACAGGCAGGATTTTGGGACGAACGTGGCTGGAGAATCCCACCCCACATGTGACACAGCAAAACACCCAGAACAAATAAAGAAATGACTGTACCTGGTTCATGGGGTATTTCATCAGATGCCGGCCGAGTTTACTGATTCCATTGTCCGATTCAGATTTCAAGATCTTCTCGTGATCGCCTTTCTCCTCCCCTTCCGAATGACCCCTCGTCTGCTTCCGCTTTCTCCGCCTGTTCCTCCTCTCCTTCGCACTCTTGGAGCTGAGCTTGGACAGCTCGGACGAGCTTTGCGACATTCTTCCTTCTTCGTCTTCATCGAGTGCATCTTCCGAGACCGTCCCTGCTGAGGTGGCGGCCGCAGCGGCCAGCTGGTCAATGCAGAGAGAGAAAAAAACAAAGGTCAAGGTTCAATTTCACCCAAAACGGTTCAGGTTAGGTGGATTGGCCATGCTAAATTGCCCCTTAGTGTCCAAAGATGTGCGCTTTAGGTGGATTGGCCATGCTAAATTGCCCCTTAGTGTCCAAAGATGTGCAGGTTAGGTGGATTGGCCATGCTAAATTACCCCTTAGTGTCCAAAGATGTGCGGGTTAGGTGGATTGGCCATGCTAAATTGCCCCTTAGTGTCCAAAGATGTGCGGGTTAGGTGGATTGGCCATGCTAAATTGCCCCTCAGTGTCCAAAGATGTGGAGGTTAGGTGGATTGGCCATGCTAAATTGCCCCTTAGTGTCCAAAGATGTGTAGGTTAGGTGGATTGGCCATGCTAAATTGCCCCTTAGTGTCCAAAGATGTGTAGGTTAGGTGGATTGGCCATGCTAAATTGCCCCTTAGTGTCCAAAGATGTGTAGGTTAGGTGGATTGGCCATGCTAAATTGCCCCTTAGTGTCCAAAGATGTGTAGGTTAGGTGGATTGGCCATGCTAAATTGCCCCTTAGTGTCCAAAGATGTGCAGGTTAGGTGGATTGGCCATGCTAAATTGCCCTTAATGTCCAAAGATGTGCGGGTTAGGTGGATTGGCCATGCGAAATTGCCCCTTAGTGTCCAAAGATGTGCAGGTTAGGTGGATTAGCCATGCTAAATTGCCCCTTCGTGTCCAAAGATGTGCAGGTTAGGTGGATTGGCCATGCTAAATTGCCCCTTAGTGTCCAAAGATGTGCGGGTTAGGTGGATTGGCCATGCTAAATTGCCCCTTAGTGTCCAAAGATGTGCAGGTTAGGTGGATTGGCCATGCTAAATTACCCCTTAGTGTCCAAAGATGTGCGGGTTAGGTGGATTGGCCATGCTAAATTGCCCCTCAGTGTCCAAAGATGTGGAGGTTAGGTGGATTGGCCATGCTAAATTGCCCCTTAGTGTCCAAAGATGTGTAGGTTAGGGGGATTGGCCATGCTAAATTGCCCCTTAGTGTCCAAAGATGTGTAGGTTAGGTGGATTGGCCATGCTAAATTGCCCCTTAGTGTCCAAAGATGTGTAGGTTAGGGGGATTGGCCATGCTAAATTGCCCCTCAGTGTCCAAAGATGTGGAGGTTAGGTGGATTGGCCATGCTAAATTGCCCCTTAGTGTCCAAAGATGTGCAGGTTAGGTGGATTGGCCATGCTAAATTGCCCTTAATGTCCAAAGATGTGCGGGTTAGGTGGATTGGCCATGCGAAATTGCCCCTTAGTGTCCAAAGATGTGCAGGTTAGGTGGATTGGCCATGCTAAATTGCCCCTTCGTGTCCAAAGATGTGCAGGTTAGGTGGATTGGCCATGCTAAATTGCCCCTTAGTGTCCAAAGATGTGCAACCTAAGATGCAATGTTACGAGCCAGTGCAGACTCGATGGGTCAAATGGCCTCCTTCTGTCCTGCAGAGATTCTATGATTGATACCCAGGGCAGAGGAACAATAAGACCATAAGACCATAAGACATAGGAGCGGAAGTAAGGCCATTCGGCCCATCGAGTCCACTCCACCATTCAATCATGGTTGATTTCAACTCCATTTACCCGCTCTCTCCCCATAGCCCTTAATTCCTCGAGAAATCAAGAATTTATCAATTTCTGTCTTGAAGACGCTCAACGTCTCGGCCTCCACAGCCCTCTGTGGCAATGAATTCCACAGACCCACCACTCTCTGGCTGAAGAAATTTCTCCTCATCTCTGTTCTAAAGTGACTCCCTTTTATTCTAAGGCTGTGCCCCCGCGTCCTAGTCTCCCCTGTTAATGGAAACAACTTCCCTACGTCCATCCTATCTAAGCCGTTCATTATCTTGTAAGTTTCTATCAGATCTCCCCTCAACCTCCTAAACTCCAATGAATATAATCCCACGATCCTCAGACGTTCATCGTATGTCAGGCCTACCATTCCTGGGATCATCCGTGTGAATCTCCGCTGGACCCGCTCCAGTGCCAGTATGTCCTTCCTGAGGTGTGGGGCCCAAAATTGCTCACAGTACTCCAAATGGGGCCTAACCAGTGCTTTATAAAGCCTCAGAAGTACATCCCTGCTTTTGTATTCCAAGCCTCTTGAGATAAATGACAACATTACATTTGCTTTCCTAATTACGGACTCAACCTGCAAGTTTACCTTTAGAGAATCCTGGACTAGGACTCCCAAGTCCCTTTGCACTTTAGCATTTTGAATTTTGTCACCGTTTAGAAAATAGTCCATGCCTCTATTCTTTTTTCCAAAGTGTACGACCTCGCACTTGCCCACGTTGAATTTCATCAGCCACTTCTTGGACCACTCTCCTAAACTGTCTAAATCTTTCTGCAGCCTCCCCACCTCCTCAATACTACCTGCCCCTCCACCTATCTTTGTATCATCGGCAAACTTGGCCAGAATGCTCCCAGTCCCGTCATCTAGATCGTTAATATATAAAGAGAACAGCTGTGGCCCCAACACTGAACCCTGCGGGACACCACTTGTCACCGGTTGCCATTCTGAGAAAGAACCTTTTATCCCAACTCTCTGCCTTCTGTCTGACAGCCAATCGTCAATCCATGTTAGTACCTTGCCTCGAATACCATGGGCCCTTATTTTACTCAGCAGTCTCCCGTGAGGCACCTTGTCAAAGGCCTTTTGGAAGTCAAGATAGATAACATCCATTGGCTCTCCTTGGTCTAACCTATTTGTTATCTCTTCAAAGAACTCTAACAGGTTTGTCAGGCACGACCTCCCCTTACTAAATCCATGCTGACTTGTCTTAATCCGACCCTGCACTTCCAAGAATTTAGAAATCTCATCCTTAACGATGGATTCTAGAATTTTGCCAACAACTGAGGTTAGGCTAATTGGCCTATAATTTTCCATCTTTTTTCTTGTTCCCTTCTTGAACAGTGGGGTTACAACAGCGATTTTCCAATCCTCTGGGACTTTCCCTGACTCCAGTGACTTTTGAAAGATCATAACTAACGCCTCCACTATTTCTTCAGCTATCTCCTTTAGAACTCTAGGATGTAGCCCATCTGGGCCCGGAGATTTATCAATTTTCAGACCTTTTAGTTTCTCTAGCACTTTCTCCTTTGTGATGGCAACCATATTCAACTCTGCCCCCTGACTTTCCTGAATTGTTGGGATATTACTCATGTCTTCTACTGTGAAGACTGACGCAAAGTACTTATTAAGTTCCTCAGCTATTTCCTTGTCTCCCATCACTAGATTACCAGCGTCATTTTGGAGCGGCCCAATGTCTACTTTTGCCTCCCGTTTGTTTTTAATGTATTTAAAGAAACTTTTACTATCATTCCTAATGTTACTGGCTAGCCTACCTTCATATTTGATCCTCTCCTTCCTTATTTCTCTCTTTGTTATCCTCTGTTTGTTTTTATAGCCTTCCCAATCTTCTGACTTCCCACTACTCTTTGCCACATTATAGGCTCTCTCTTTTGCCTTGATGCATTCCCTGACTTCCTTTGTCAGCCATGGCTGCCTAATCCCCCCTCTGATAACCTTTCTTTTGTTTGGGATGAACCTCTGCACTGTGTCCTCAATTACTCCCAGAAACTCCTGCCATTGCTGTTCTACTGTCTTTCCCACTAGGCTCTGCTTCCAGTCGATTTTTGTCAGTTCCTCCCTCATGCGCCTGTAATTACCTTTATTTAACTGTAGAACCTTCACATCTGATTCTGCCTTCCTTCTTTCAAATTGCAGACTGAATTCTACCATATTATGATCACTGCTTCCTAAGTGTTCCCTTACTTTAAGATCTTTTATCACGTCTGGCTCATTACATAACACTAAGTCCAGAATAGCCTGTTCCCTCGTGGGCTCCATCACAAGCTGTTCCAAAAAGCCGTCCTGTAAACATTCAATGAATTCCCTTTCTTTGGGTCCACTGGCAACATTATTTACCCAGTCCACCTGCATATTGAAATCCCCCATGATCACTGTGACCTTGCCTTTCTGACATGCCCTTTCTATTTCGTGGTGCATTTTGTGCCCCTGGTCCTGACCACTGTCAGGAGGCCTGTACATAACTCCCATTATGGTTTTTTTGCCTTTGTGGTTCCTCAACTCTACCCACACAGACTCCACATCGTCTGACCCTATGTCGTTTAGTGCTATTGATTTAATTTCATTTCTAATTAACAAGGCAACCCCGCCCCCTCTACCCACCCCTCTGTCTTTTCGATAGGTTGTGAATCCCTGGATGTTTAACTGCCAGTCCTGAACCCCCTGCAACCACGTCTCTGTGATGCCTACCACATCATACCT
Organism: Mustelus asterias; assembly: GCF_964213995.1. Lineage (NCBI taxonomy): Eukaryota > Metazoa > Chordata > Chondrichthyes > Carcharhiniformes > Triakidae > Mustelus > Mustelus asterias. The sequence continues at coordinate 7,544,219 of NC_135834.1, read as the reverse complement.
GCCAGTCACAATCTGGGCCACAAGCTCATCTATCTTGTTCCGGACACTGCGGGCATTTAAATATAGCACCTTTAATTCCCTATTGACCGTCCCTTTTTGTTTTCGTAGTGTGGTGGACCTTGGTTTACTGAGCCTTTCCAGACACTGTGTCATATTTTGTGAGATGGGGACTATCGTAACCTCTCCTGAGTGCTGTCTTTTCGTGATTTTTTGTAATCCTAAGCAGCTACGCTTCCCACTGATTCCTTCACCTCTTGGTTCCCTGACTTTCCCTTCCCCCCCAATCTCTAGTTTAAAGTCCTATTGACCACCCCATTTACTCTCTTCGCCAGAACACTGATCCCAGCTCGGTCCAGGTGGAGACCATCCCAACGGTATAGGTCCCCCCTGCCCCAAAACTGATGCCAGTGTCCCATGAAAAAGAACCCTTCTTTCCCACACCACTCTTTCAGCCACGTGTTAACTTCCCTTATTCTTGCCTCCCTATGCCAATTTGCACGTGGCTCGGGCAGTAATCCGGAGATTATGACCCTTGAGGACCTGTTTTTTAATTTGAATCCTAGCTCTTTATAATCTCTAAACAGGTCCTCTTTCCTAGACTTGCCTATGTTGTTGGTACCAACATGGACCACAACAACTGGATCCTCCCCCTCCCTCTCCAGTATCCTTTCAAGCCGGTCAGAGATGTCCCGCACCCTAGCACCGGGCAGGCAACATACCATGCGGGACACTCTATCCTGCTCACAAAGGATCCTATCTATCCCCCTGATAATAGAATCCCCTACAACTACAACTTGCCTATTTACTTCCTCCCCTTGAATGGCCTGCTGAACCATGGTGCCTTGGTCAGCTGACTCATCCTTCCTGCAGCCCTGTTTGCCATCCACACAGGGAGCAAGTGCCTCGTACCTGTTGGACAGGGTCAAGGGCTGAGGCTCCTGAGTTCCTGACTGCTGGTTCCCTTTACCTGCCTGACTTGCAGTCACACCCTGCTGTCCCTGGCCACTGGCAGGATTTAAACTATTTACTCTGACAGGTGTGACTGCCTCCTGAAACACAGTGTCCAGGTAAGTCTCCCCCTCCCGGATGTGCCTCAGTGTTTGAAGCTCAGACTCCAGCTCATCAACTCTGAGCCGGAGTTTTTCAAGCAGCCAACACTTACTGCAGATGTGGTCGCTGTAGCTTTGTTATGCGTTTGGCTGCCAAAATTGAGAACTGTAACTGAGTTTTAGGCCCAGAAATATGCATTCCAATGATTACTTCAATCAAGAAAGTTTCAGTTCAGTCTGCTTTTGAGAAGCAGATCCTTTCACCCCAACTCCAGCCATTCAAAGAAACCAGTAGGAGCTGGGTGAAACATTTCTCTTGGCTGTTTTCTCTGGAGTGGCGGAGGCTGCGGGGAGACCTGATGGAAGTCTATAAAATGTTGAGAGGCATCGATAGGGTTGACAGTCAGAATCTTTTTCCCAGAGTTGAAATGTCTAATACTGGGGGGCACGCACTGAAGGCGAGAGGGGGAAAGTCCAAACGGAGATGCGAGGGGCAAGTTTTTTTATATTGAGAGTGGTAAATTAAAACGAGAGGGCATATCTAAAACTAGAGGGCACAGGTTTAAGGTGAGAGGGGAGAGATACAAAAGTGTCCAGAGGGGCAATTTTTTCACACAGAGGGTGGTGAGTGTCTGGAACGAGCTGCCAGAGGTATTGGTAGAGGCGGTGTGGTGAACCACTGTTACTACATGTATGTGCCTGGACACACCCATGCTGCACCTGGCCCGAGACTCCTCCCTTTCCACCTGAGACTCCTCCCTTTCCACCTGAGAGCCCTCCCTTTCCACCCAGAGTGGGGTATAAAGGTGATGGTCCCTCCTCCTTGCCTCAGTCTAGACCAGGTAAGCTACAAGGGTGTGCTCCTGTTCTTCGCGTCGTAATTGATAGTGCATCAGGCGGGTACAGTTTTGTCTTTTAAAAAGCATTTAGACAGTTACATGGGTAAGATGGGTATAGAGGGATATGGGCCAAACGCGGGTAATTGGGACTAGCTTAGTGGTAAACTCTGGGTGGCATGGACAAGTTGGGCCGAAGGGCCTGTTTCCATGCTGTAAACCTCTATGACTCTAGGGGCGGGATTTTACAACCTTGCTCGGGCAAGATCGTAAAATCCTGCCCAAGGCCAACAGAGATTTCCGTTCTGCGCGCCTCGCCTGCCCCGGAAAATTCCAGCCTAGGTGTCTGGAATGCGCTGCCAGGGGTGGCGGTGGAGGCAGATACGATAGGGATGTTTAAGGGGCTTTTATATAAGCACATGAATATGCGAGGGATAGAGGGACATGGAGCAAGGGCAGGCAGAAGGGATTAGTTTAATTTGGCGTCATGTTCGGCACAACATAGTGGGCTGAAGGGCCTGTTCCTGTGCTGTAATGGGCTGAAGGGCCTGTTCCTGTGCTGTAATGGGCTGAAGGGCCTGTTCCTGTGCTGTAATGGGCTGAAGGGCCTGTTCCTGTGCTGTAATGGGCTGAAGGGCCTGTTCCTGTGTTGTAATGGGCTGAAGGGCCTGTTCCTGTGCTGTAATGGGCTGAAGGGCCTGTTCCTGTGCTGTAATGGGCTGAAGGGCCTGTTCCTGTGCTGTAATGGGCTGAAGGGCCTGTTCCTGTGTTGTAATGGGCTGAAGGGCCTGTTCCTGTGTTGTAATGGGTTGAAGGGCCTGTTCCTGTGCTGTAATGGGCTGAAGGGCCTGTTCCTGTGCTGTAATGGGCTGAAGGGCCTGTTCCTGTGCTGTAATGGGCTGAAGGGCCTGTTCCTGTGCTGTAATGGGCTGAAGGGCCTGTTCCTGTGCTGTAATGGGCTGAAGGGCCTGTTCCTGTGTTGTAATGGGCTGAAGGGCCTGTTCCTGTGCTGTAATGGGCTGAAGGGCCTGTTCCTGTGTTGTAATGGGCTGAAGGGCCTGTTCCTGTGCTGTAATGGGCTGAAGGGCCTGTTCCTGTGTTGTAATGGGCTGAAGGGCCTGTTCCTGTGTTGTAATGGGCTGAAGGGCCTGTTCCTGTGCTGTAATGGGCTGAAGGGCCTGTTCCTGTGTTGTAATGGGCTGAAGGGCCTGTTCCTGTGTTGTAATGGGCTGAAGGGCCTGTTCCTGTGCTGTAATGGGCTGAAGGGCCTGTTCCTGTGTTGTAATGGGCTGAAGGGCCTGTTCCTGTGCTGTAATGGGCTGAAGGGCCTGTTCCTGTGTTGTAATGGGCTGAAGGGCCTGTTCCTGTGCTGTAATGGGCTGAAGGGCCTGTTCCTGTGCTGTAATGGGCTGAAGGGCCTGTTCCTGTGCTGTAATGGGCTGAAGGGCCTGTTCCTGTGCTGCACTGTTCTATGTTTTATTGTGAACCCATTGGGAAAGAAGAGGTTTGCATTGTTGCAAACGGTTACCGCCCAGGGTCACTATTTCTCCTTTTAAGGCCTGACCTCATGAGTGGCCCACCCTTCGGTAAGGATAGAAACAATTACATACCAGAGCATCCTCCTGCTGCTTCTTCAGTTGTTCCAGCATCTGTTTAAACTCCTGTTCTTTCTGCTCAGCTTCCTCCAGGGTTGCTTGGTTTTGCTCCTCGTAGGCCATGGCGACAACAGCCAGGATCAGGTTCACCAGGTAAAACGAACCCACGAAGATCACAAGAACGAAGAAGATCATGTACGTTTTCCCTGCTGCTCTCAACGTCTGCAAAAGAAACAGATTGTTTGGACAATTTTAAGTGCATCTTGTTACAACGACGAGGTTCACGACATTATTACACTTTGGGACTGTGCCTTTAAATTTAGGGTGGTCATGTGACCTGTTCAATCTGCGAGGCTTTGACTTTGAGAGATCAAAGGAAGACTCAGATCGTTTCACTCAGATGTGCGGCACGGTAGCACAGTGGTTAGCACTGCTGCCTCACACGCCAGGGACCCGGGTTCAATTCCCGGCCTTGGGTCACTGTCTGTGTGGAGTTTGCACATTCTCCCCGTGTCTGTGTGGGTTTCCCCCGCGTGCTCCGGTTTCCTCCCACACTCCAAAGATGTGCAGGTTAGGTGGAATGGCCATGCTAAATTGTCCCTTAGTGTCCAAAGATGTGTAGCTTAGGTGGATTGGCCATGCTAAATTGCCCCTTAGTGTCCAAAGATGTGTAGCTTAGGTGGATTGGCCATGCTAAATTGCCCCTTAGTGTCCAAAGATGTGTAGCTTAGGTGGATTGGCCATGCTAAATTGCCCCTTAGTGTCCAAAGATGTGTGGGTTAGGTGGATTGGCCATGCTAAATTGTCCCTTAGTGTCCAAAGATGTGTAGGTTAGGTTGATTGGCCGTGCTAAATTCTCCCTCAGTGTCAAGGGGAATAACTAGGGTGAATACATGGGGATAGGGTCTGGGAGGGATTGTGATCGGTGCAGGCTTGATGGGCTGAATGGCCTCCTTCTGCACTGTAGCATTGTATAATTTGATGATTCTAAGAGGAAGGTGCAAGATATTTATCCTTGGAGACAATGGCAGCAGTCTCTGAGGTTACAATGAGTAGATGTGAGTCTCCCAAATTCCCAGAAAGCTCTCAGCTTGTAAACAGTTGTGCTGTGGCTGTCTATTTACTGCTAGGATGAAAGGGAGTTAGAATCAGAGATAGCTAATTAGCAGTCCTACCTCGCTACAAGGTTAATGGTTTTCCTGGGGCGAGAGGGCAGAGGAAGCCATCTTTGACATCAGGTTACAGGCTTCCCTACAAATTGATGGATATCACAGACACGGACAGCAGAGGTTCTGTGTGGTCAGCAGAGAGCGGACTGAATTTCTGAGGTGCCACAGGTGGATTGAGGAGGGAGATAGTCTCGAGTCAAAGAAGACACACCCTTCTGCCTTCTGCAGAGTCTGGGAGATTTGTTCTAGTCTGGTCAGGGATTGGCGGGGTGGGGAAGATTAATCAGAACAGACTCTAATGCCAGTGGTGAATGTCAGAAACACTCTGAAAATGGAAAAAGACACCTGGATATGGTCACGCAAAGAGTGAAGTGAAGACACAAGGAGCTGGGAGTAACTGTGAACTGTTTGCTACAAGTATAATTCTGTGGAGACTGTGATAGAAACATAGAAAAACTACAGCACAAAACAGGCCCTTCGGCCCCACAAGTTGTGCCGAACATATCCCTACCTTCTAGACCTACCTATAACCCTCCATCCTATTAAGTCCCATGTACTCATCCAGGAGTCTCTTAAAAGACCCTATTGAGTTTGCCTCCACCACCACTGACAGCAGCCGATTCCACTCGCCCACCACCCTCTGTGTGAAAAACTTCCCCCTAACATTTCCCCTGTACCTACCCCCCAGCACCTTAAACCTGTGTCCTCTCGTAGCAGCCAATCAGGTGATGTGAGATAAGTCTCAAAGGAGAGTGTTTCTCTCTGTGGTTGAACATACAAGTTTAGTCAATTGTGCTTTTGGTCATTTGTTACAGTAAAAGTCAATAAAATGTGAAATCTTGCCATGTAATTCTTTCAGCAAGTAGGTGGAAGTTCAAATCTCTTTTGAAATGCTTTTTTTAAAATAGAGATTATGGGCAGGATTCTCCGACCTTGTTCGTTCCTGTCCCCGCTGCCCGCAGGAATGGAGAATTTGGCGCTTAGCCAAAACTCCATTCACTGCAGCGGGACTGGAGAATCCCAGCCGCGGACGAGGTTTCCGGCACCAAACAATCTTTATGGAACATACTGTTTGGGTAATGTAACCATCAGACATTTCAATGTGTGGCATTACCCATCGACCTGCTTTACCATTTCAGAATCATAGAATGGTTACTGCACAGAAAGAGACCATTCAGCCCATTGTGGCCATACTGGCTCTCTGCCATACTCTGCCCCTTTCCCATAGACCGACAATTTTTCTCTCTTCAGCTGCTTACCCAAGTCCCTTTATGAAAGTCTCGAGTGAATGTACATCCCCCACACTCTCAGGCTGTGCATTCCCTGATCCTCCCTTTTGGGCAGCATGGTGACACAGTGGTTAGCACTGCTGCCTCACAGCGCCCGAGTCCCGGGTTCGATTCCAGCCCTGGGTCACTGTCTGTGTGGAGTCTGCACGTTCTCCCCGTGTCTGCGTGGGTTTCCTCTGGGTGCTCCGGTTTCCTCCCACTGTCCAAAGATGTGCGGGTTAGGTTGATTGGCTGTGCTAAATTGACCCTAGTCTCAGGGGGATTAGCAGGGTAATTATGTGGGGTTACTGGAATAGGGCCTGGGTGGGATTGTGGTCGATGCAGACCCGATGGGCTGAATGACCTCCTTCTGCACTTCAGATTTTATGATTCGAACCACTCGCCGTGTGGAAAAGTTTCTCCACATGTCACTGTTCCTTCTTTTGCCAGTTTCCTTAAATCGGTGCCATCGGGAAACATTTCATAGAATCATAGAAACCCTACAGTACAGAAAGAGGCCATTCGGCCCATCAAGTCTGCACCGACCACAATCCCACCCAGGCCCGACCCCCATATCCCTACATATTTACCCACTAATCCCTCTAACTTATGCATCTCAGGACACTAAGGGCAATTTTTAGCATGGCCAATCAACCTAACCTGCACATCTTTGGACTGTGGGAGGAAACCGGAGCACCCGGAGGAAACCCACGCAGACACGAGGAGAATGTGCAAACTCCACAGTTTCTCTCCATCTACTTAGTCAGGAGCCTTCACGATGTTTTTTCCCGTTTTGTATGTCAGATATAAAAACTCTCACCATTCATGACTTTTTTTTATAGCAACCTTCGTGCATCTCAAGAACGGTTCAAAGCACTTGACATTCAATTAATTTTCTGATGGAGGCAGATGTAGCCACTCTGTGGTGTCAATCGAGATCCCACACAACAGCAATGAGATAAAAGGAGCAGCACATGGTGGTGTTGGTTGTGGGGGGAATATTGGCCAAGGCACTGGGAGAGCTTCCTCTGAAACGTGCCACAAGATGCTTCATGCTCCGGTGAAACAAGTAGGGCCCTGGTCACCAGAAGGCAAACACCTCTGATAATGCCTTTCTCCCTCCGTACGTAGAAACAGAGATAATAGAAGCAGGAGGAGGCCATTCAGCCCTTCGAGCCTATTCCGCCATTCATTTTGATCATGGCTGATCATCAAATTCAAAGGGCGGGATTTTCCGGCCGTGCTCGCCCCAAAGTTGGAAAATTCCGGCTGCTACAATTCCCATGGCGGGCGGGACGGTAAAATTCCACCAATATCCTGATCCCCCATGTCCATTGATCCCTTTAGCCCCAAGAGCTATGTCTAATTTCCTGAAATCACACAACGTTTTGGCCTCAGCTACTTTCTGTGGGAGTGAATTCCACACATTCACCACCCTCTGGGTGAAGAAATTTCTCCTCACCTCAGTTCTAAAAGGTTTACCCCTTATCCTCAAACTGTGACCCCTAGTTCTGGATTCCCCCACCATCGGGAACATTCTTTCTGAATCTACCCTGTCTAACCCTGTTAGAATTTTATAAGTTTACCCCTTATCCTCAAACTATGACCCCTAGTCCTGGACTCCCCCCACCATCGGGAACATTCTTTCTGAATCTACCCTGTCTAACCCTGTTAGAATTTTATAAGTTTCTATGAGATCCCCTCTCACTCTTCCAGACTCCAATGAATATAATCCTAACTGACTTAGTCTCTCCTCATATGACAGACCTGCCATCCCAGGAATCAGCCTGGTAAACTTTCGCTGCGCTCCCTCTATAGCAAGGACATCCTTCCTCTGATAAGGACACCAAAACTGCACATAATACTCCAGATGTGACCTGACCAACGCCCTGTACAATTGCAGCCCAGCTGTTACGACAGATTGATTTCCCTCTCCCTAATCCTCGGGTACTGAGGCCAATTAGGGTGTTGCTAGCCGTGACATTTGCTAACCAAGGAGCAAACTGGCACTCACTGGTCTGCATACCTCAAACTGGGCAACACATGTATCCAACGGCAAGATGAAGGCCTTTCTACTGAACGTAGAAACTAGAAGCAGGAGGAGGCCATTCGGCCCTTCGAGCCTGCTCCGCCATTCATTTTGATCATGGCTGATCATCAAATTCAATATCCTGATCCCCCCTTCTCCCCCATATCCCTCGATCCCTTTAGTCCCAAGAGCGATATCTAATTTCTTCTTGAAATCTCACAACGTTTTGGCCTCAACTACTTTCTGTGGGAGTGAATTCCACACATTCACCACCCTCTGGGTGAAGAAATTTCTCCTCACCTCAGTCCTAAAAGGTTTACCCCTTATCCTCAAACTATGACCCCTAGTTCTGGACTCCCCCACCATCGGGAACATTCTTTCTGAATCTACCCTGTCTAACCCTGTTAGAATTTTATAAGTTTCTATGAGATCCTCTCTCACTCTTCTAAACTCCAGTGAATATAATCCTAACCCACTTAGTCTCTCCTCACATGACAGACCTGCCATCCCAGGAATCAGCCTGGTAAACCTTCGCTGTGCTCCCTCTATAGCAAGGACATCCTTCCTCAGATAAGGACACCAAAACTGCACACAATACTCCAGGTGTGGCCTCACCAATGCCTTCCATGGCCCTGGAGTGCCAACCTCGCCAGGTTCTGGAGGTGCCAGTGTGCAAGTACACACAACTTGCCACTGAATAAAGTTGCAGGCATAGGGGTAGTTTAGCAAATTCATTTTTACAGCACAGAGAAGCACATCAGAGGTCAGTGGATTCCACAATGTGATCCCATCACATGAAACTGGGAATACAAAACTGCTGGGGTGAGTGCCAAAGATTGGAGAGTTTTTTTTACCCAGTTAAACTGGCATCAACCATACAACTGGCACTGGCATACACTTCAGGTCACATGGGATAGTGATAATGCTCTCAAACATGTTTGGCCAGCCTCTTGGACATATTGGCGAACCGAGTTAATTTCTCAAATTAAATGGGTTAGTCTTTTGTTAGGAACAGGAATTTTATACATTTGTTTCAATCTCACGGACATATCATTGCCAACAGAGCAGAAAGAGGCCATCCGACCCATCGAGTCTGCACCGACTCTCCGGAAGAGAGGCCCACTCCCCCTACCCTATCCTCGTAACCCTGCACATTTAGCATGGCCAATCCACCTAACCTGCACATCTTTGGACATTAAGGGGCAATTTAGCATGGCCAATCCACCTAACCTGCACATCTTTGGACACTAAGGGACAATTTAGCACGGCCAATCCACCTAACCTGCACATCTTTGGACACTAAGGGACAATTTAGCATGGCCAATCCACCTAACCTGCACATCTTTGGACACTAAGGGGCAATTTAGCATGGCCAATCCACCTAACCTCCACATCTTTGGACACGAAGGGACAATTTAGCATGGCGAATCCACCTAACCTACACATCTTTGGACACTAAGGGGCAATTTAGCATGGCCAATCCCCCTAACCTGCACATCTTTGGACACGAAGGGACAATTTAGCATGGCGAATCCACCTAACCTACACATCTTTGGACACTAAGGGACAATTTAGCATGGCCAATCCACCTAACCTACACATCTTTGGACACTAAGGGACAATTTAGCATGGCCAATCCACCTACCCTACACATCTTTGGACACTAAGGGACAATTTAGCATGGCCAATCCACCTAACCTGCACATCTTTGGACACTAAGGGACAATTTAGCATGGCCAATCCACCTAACCTACACATCTTTGGACACTAAGGGACAATTTAGCATGGCCAATCCACCTAACCTACACATCTTTGGACACTAAGGGACAATTTAGCATGGCCAATCCCCCGAACCTACACATCTTTGGGCACTAAGGGACAATTTAGCATGGCCAATCCACCTAACCTGCACATCTTTGGACACTAAGGGACAATTTAGCATGGCCAATCCACCTAACCTGCACATCTTTGGACACTAAGGGACAATTTAGCATGGCCAATCCACCTAACCTGCACATCTTTGGACACTAAGGGGCAATTTAGCATGGCCAATCCACCTAACCTCCACATCTTTGGACACTAAGGGACAATTTAGCATGGTGAATCCACCTAACCTACACATCTTTGGACACTAAGGGGCAATTTAGCATGGCCAATCCCCCGAACCTGCACATCTTTAGACACTAAGGGGCAATTTAGCATGGCCAATCCACCTAACCTGCACATCTTTAGACACTAAGGGGCAATTTCGCATGGCCAATCCACCTAACCTGCACATCTTTGGACACGAAGGGGCAATTTAGCATGGCCAATCAATCTAACCTACACATCTTTGGACACTAAGGGGCAATGTAGTGGGTTCGATTCTGACCTTGGGTGACTGTTCACCCCGTGTCTGCGTGGGTTTCCTCCGGGCGCTCCAGTTCCCTCCCACAGTCCAAAGATGTGCAGGTTAGGTGGATTGGCCATGCTAAATTGCCCCTTAGTGTCCAAAGATGTGCAGGGTAGGGGGATTGGCCATGCTAAATTGCCCCTTAGTGTCCAAAGATGTGCGGGCTAGGTGGATTGGCCATGCTAAATTGCCCCTTACTGTCCAAAGATGTGCGGGCGAGGTGGATTGGCCAGGCTAAATTGCCCCTTAGTATCCAAAGATGTGCAGATTAGGTGGATTGGCCATGCTAAATTGCCCCTTGGTGTCCAAAGATGTGCAGTTGATGTAGATTGGTCATGTTAAATTGCCCCTTAGTGTTCAAAGATGTGCGGGTTAGGAGGACTGACCATGCTAAATTGCCCTTTAGTGTCCAAAGATGTGTAGTTGAGGTAGATTGGTCATGTTAAATTGCCCCTTCGTGTTCAAAGGTGTACAGGTTAGGAGGATTGGCCATGCTAAATTGCCCCTTAGTGTCCAAAGGGCCTGGGTTGGATTGTTGTCAGTGCAGACTTGATGGGCCGAATGGCCTTCCTCTGCACTGTGGGGATTCTATTAATTGGGTGAATGAAGTTGGTGATTGCCTGGACATTCTTGCTGGCCAAACGGACATGCTCGTTACCTAACTCTTGGGAGTGATGGCTGAGCAGTTATCAGCGACGTTTGATTAACTTTGACGATTTGTCCTAAGGATCTGGACATGGCCTCGCCGGCGCTTTCATTTCCCTGTGTGTCCTTCGAGTTTTGTGTGTGTGTTTGGACACAGGCTCTGATGCTGGTCCTGGGCCAGGTAAGAAAAGTATTAGCAGATTGACAGCGTGCTGAAGGAACAGATTGAGAATCAGGATAACTGGCAGGAACGGAAGTGCTATTTTAGACACAGTTAGCCCGTGGATGTTACTCAGGAGGTGCCAGGTGCCAAAAATGAACAAGTCCCGTGACAATTTGGAGGCACTTTGGAAGGAAACATCAAGTTAGATTTATCCCCCGCTCCCTGATTCCTCCCCTCCCTCACCCCCTGCCAAAAATATACTTCCCAATTTTACAGTCGGAGGGCGGGATTGACCTCGCATGTTTTGCAGCGGCGGCGGGATTTTCCAGTCCCGCCGTTATCATCAGGGTTTGCCGCTGACTGCATCCCCCGCCGCCCGGGAAGCCCACAGCGAGGGTGCGCCAATGGCGAGACCGAGAGATCCCGACAGTGGGAAGGACTGGAAAATTCCAGCAATAGAGTTTTTCAGCACAGCTTCGGCCCATCTTTTTAGCCCTTCTGTAAAATCTCCTGAAGGGGTATCGGTTTGATGAGGGTCTGGTTACCTCAGTTGGCCCGACGGCTGGCGTGTATGTGTGTCTGGTCTGGAATAACTGGTTTGAATCGAACATTCGAGGTGGCACGGTGGCACAGTGGGACCCGGGTTCAATTCCCAGCTTGGGTCACTGTCTGTGCGGAGTCTGCACGTTCTCCTCATGTCTGCGTGGATTTCCTCCGGGTGCTCCGGTTTCCTCCCACAGTCCAAAGACATGCTGCTTAGGTGCATTGACCATGCTAAATTCTCCCTCAGTGTACCCGAACAGGAGTGTGGCGACTCGGGGATTTTCACAGTAACTTCATTGCAATGTTAATGTAAGCCTACTAATAAATAAAATAAGCATTCAAATTTTGCTCTAATTCTTTCCATGGCTGTGGCTAAACCCTATATACAAACACAAGGGGGTCCACAGATCCTGGGGGACATCATTATCCACGTTCAACTAATCAGAAACAAATATTGATTTACTCCCTGCCATCTGCACCCCTCCCCCGCATACACCTCTCAATCCATGTGGCTATATTTCGCCTGATAACCATCTGCCTCACATCCAAACTGAGGCCCTTACTTGGCACTTAATCAAATGATTCATAACATTCTATATATACTTCAATTGCACTTGTTTTACAAATGCACTCTCCAAAAATCCAATTAAATTAGCCAAGTATGACCTGGCCTTTATAAATCCACGCTGATTATCCCTGATTATGTCGCGGGTTTTAAAGTGTTCACTGAATCCATCCCACAATGCACTGGGGAACTGAGAGTTGACTCACAGTTGAGGCAAGATTAACCAGTCTGTAAGTTTCATGGCTTCTCCCTTTCACTTTTTTGTTTGAACAAGAGAGCACCATCTGCCACCTTCCAGTCCTTTGGAGGGTTTCCTGTTCCCAAAGACAGTTGGAAAATTGTGGCCTGCTATTTATTTGGTGGAAAGTGACTAGGCCCCATCTCCTAACCCTGCATCCCATGAGCGTTTTTCAATGTCACTTTCTTCAGAATACTTCCAACCAGTGGGCACACCTATTATTTCCTTCCGACATTTCTGGGCACCCTTTAACGACCCAGGCCTCATGGTCTGAAGCTTGAGCAAGACCTCACTCCTGCTCTGTTGTTCAATAAGACCATGGCTGAACTGATTGTAACCTCAACCCCACATTTAAAGTTGAAATTTATTTATCAGCGTCACAAGTAGGCTGACATTAACGATGCAACGCAGTTACTGTGAAAATCCGCCAGTCGCCTGTTTGAGTACACAGAGAATTTAGCATGGCCGATCTCCCTAACCCGCACATCTTTGGGCACTCAGGGGCAATTTAGCATGGCCAATCCACCAAACCTGCACATCTTTGGACATGAAGGGACAATTTAGCATGGCCAATCCACCTAACCTGCACATCCTTGGACACTAAGGGGCAACTTAGCATGGCCAATCCACCTAACCTACACATCCTTGGACACTAAGGTGCAATTTAGCATGGCCAATCCACCTAAACTGCACATCTTTGGACATGAAGGGACAAATTAGCATGGCCAATCCACCTAACCTGCACATCCTTGGACACTAAGGGGCAACTTAGCATGGCCAATCCACTTAACCTGCACATCCTTGGACACTAAGGTGCAATTTAGCATGGCCAATCCACCTAACCTGCACATCTTTGGACACTAAGGGCAATTTAGCATGGCCAATCCACCTAACCTGCACATCTTTGGAGGAAACCGGAGCATCCGGAGGAAACCGGAGCAGATACCGGCAGAACGTGCAGACTCCCCACAGTGACCCAATTCGGGAATCGAATCCGGTTCCCTGGCGCTGCAAGGCAGCAATGCTAATCATTGTGCTGCCACCATGTCAATGTCCCCGATTTCCTTTCATTCCTTTGTTCATCAAGAGGGGGGAGCACGGTGATGACCTCGTGGTATTATCGCTGGACTATTAATCCAGAAACTTAGCTAATGCTCTGGGGACCCGGGTTCGAATCCCGCCACGGCAGATGGTGGAATTTGAATTCAATACAAAATATCTGGAATTAAGAATCGACCGATGACCATGAAACCATTGTCGGAAAAACCCATCTGGTTCATTCATATCCTTTAGGGAAGGAAATCTGCCGTCCTTACCCGACCTGGCCTACATGTGACTCCAGAGCCATAGCAATGTGGTTGATTCTTAACTGCCCTCTGAACAAGGGCAACGAGGGATGGGCAATAAATGCTGGCCAGCCAGCGACTCCCAGGGCCCATGAATGAATAAAAAAAATCTATCTACCTCTGCCTTAAATATATTCAATAACCAAGCTTCCACCGCTCTCTGGGGGAAGACAATTCGTCAGACTAAAGACCCTCTGAGAAAAACATTCTCCTCATCTCTGTCTTCAATGGGAGATGCCTTATTTATAAATTGTGTCCCCCGACTTCCAGTCTCTCCCACAAAGGAAACATCCTCTCAGCATCCACCCTGTCAAAGCCCATCAGGATCTGATATGTTCCAATAAGATCACTTCTCATTCTCCTAAACTCCAATGGGTACAGGCCCAAACAATCCAACCTCTCCTCATAAGATAATCCCCCATCCCAGGAATCAGCTGAATGAACCTTCTCTGACGTGCTTCGAATGCAGTTACATCCTTTCTTAAATAAGGAGACCAAAACTGGACACAGTATTCCCAACACCTTGTACAACTGTCGCAAAATATCCCTACTTTTATATTGCTAATCTCGGGAATGAATAGAATAGAAGAGAATCCCGAAAGTGCAGAAGGAAGCCATGCAGCCCATTGAGTCTACACGTATTTACCCTGCTGATCCCCCGACACTGAGGGGCAATTTAGCATGGCCAATCCACCTAACCTGCACATCTTTGGACACTAAGGAGCAATTTAGCATGGCCAATCCACCTAACCTGCACATCTTTGGACACTAAGGAGCAATTTAGCATGGCCAATCCACCTAACCTGCACATCTTTGGACACTAAGGGGGCAATTTAGCATGGCCAATCCACCTAACCTACACATCTTTGGACACTCAGGAGCAATTTAGCATGGCCAATCCACCTAATCCGCACATCTTTGGACACTAAGGGGCAATTTAGAACATAGAACATAGAAAGCCACAGCACAAACAGGTCCTTCGGCCCACAAGTTGCGCCGATCACATCCCCACCTCTAGGCCTATCTATAGCCCTCAATCCCATTAAATCCCATGTACTCATCCAGAAGTCTCTTAAAAGACCCCAATGAGTTTGCCTCCACCACCACCGACGTCAGCCGATTCCACTCACCCACCACCCTCTGAGTGAAAAACTTACCCCTGACATCTCCTCTGTACCTACCCCCCAGCACCTTAAACCTGTGTCCTCTCGTAGCAACCATTTCAGCCCTTGGAAATAGCCTCTGAGAGTCTACCCTATCCAGACCTCTCAACATCTTGTAAACCTCTATCAGGTCACCTCTCATCCTTCGTCTCTCCAGGGAGAAGAGACCAAGCTCCCTCAACCTATCCTCATAAGGCATGCCCCCCAATCCAGGCAACATCCTTGTAAATCTCCTCTGCACCCTTTCAATGGCTTCAACATCTTTCCTGTAATGAGGTGACCAGAACTGCGCGCAGTACTCCAAGTGGGGTCTAACCAGGGTCCTATAAAGCTGCAGCATTATCTCCCGACTCCTAAACTCAATCCCTCGATTAATGAAGGCCAGTACGCCGTACGCCTTCTTGACCGCATCCTCCACCTGCGAGGCCGATTTAAGAGTCCTATGGACCCGGACCCCAAGGTCCTTCTGATCCTCTACACTGCTAAGAATGGTACCCTTCATATTATACTGCTGCTTCATCCCATTGGATCTGCCAAAATGGATCACCACACACTTATCCGGGTTGAAGTCCATCTGCCACTTCTCCGCCCAGTCTTGCATTCTATCTATGTCTCGCTGCAACTTCTGACATCCCTCCAAACTATCCACAACACCACCTACCTTGGTGTCGTCAGCAAACTTACCAACCCATCCCTCCACTTCCTCATCCAGGTCATTTATGAAAATGACAAACAGCAAGGGTCCCAGAATTTAGCATGGCCAATCCACCTAACCCGCACATCTTTGGACACTAAGGGGCAATTTAACATGGCCAATCCACCTAACCTGCACATCTTTGGACACTAAGGGGCAATTTAGCATGGCCAATCCACCTAACCTGCACATCTTTGGACACTAAGGAGCAATTTAGCATGGCCAATCCACCTAACCTGCACATCTTTGGACACTAAGGGGGCAATTTAGCATGGCCAATCCACCTAACCTGCACATCTTTGGACACTAAGGGGGCAATTTACCATGGCCAATCTACCTAACCTTCACATCTTTGGACACTAAGGGGCAATTTAGCATGGCCAATCTACCTAACCTGCACATCTTTGGGCACTAAGGGGCAATTTAGCATGGCCAATCCACCTAACCCGCACATCTTTGGGCACTAAGGGGGCAATTTAGCATGGCCAATCCACCTAACCTGCACATCTTTGGACACGAAGGGGGCTATTTAGCATGGCCAATCCACCCAACCTGCACATCTTTGGACACTAAGGGGCAATTTAGCATGGCCAATCCACCTAACCTGCACATCTTTGGACACTCAGGGGCAATTTAGCATGGTCAATCCACCTAACCTGCGCATCTTTGGACACTAAGGGGGCAATTTAGCATGGCCAATCCACCTAACCTACACATCTTTGGACACTAAGGGGCAATTTAGCATGGCCAATCCACATAACCTACACATCTTTGGACACTCAGGGGCAATTTAGCATGGCCAATCCACCTAACCTACACATCTTTGGACACTAAGGGGCAATTTAGCATGGCCAATCCACATAACCTACACATCTTTGGACACTCAGGGGCAATTTAGCATGGCCAATCCACCTAACCTACACATCTTTGGACACTAAGGGGCAATTTAGCATGGCCAATCCACATAACCTACACATCTTTGGACACTCAGGGGCAATTTAGCATGGCCAATCCACCTAACCTCCACATCTTTGGACATTAAGGGGCAATTTAGCATGGCCAATCAACCCTAACCTACACATCTTTGGACTGTGGGTGGAAACCGGAGCACCCGGAGGAAACCCACGCAGACACGGGGAGAACGTGCAGCCTCCACACAGACAGTGACCCAAGGCTGGAATTGAACCCGGGTCCCTGGCGCTGTGAGGCAGCAGCGCTAACCACTGTGCCACCATACCACCTTCAAGCCTGTTGACTCACCATTCAGTTGGAAGGGGAAGATTGGCAGAATTGAATATGAAAGTTGAATGGGGGAAGTTTCTGTGCAAGATGGAAGGGAGGATAAAGAATGTGCAGTATTGCAAAAATCTACGTATAATAAAGACAACAGGACTGAGTGATCTGAGATTAGGTGCAGGATCCTGTGATACAGTGATAACAGCGTAGATGACATAACAGGGGAAAGATTGTCAGAGAAAGAAAGGCGGGTCCTGAGAAGTCGGCAGATTGGCCAAGGGAATGCTCTGGGTTCCCGGGTTCGAATCCTGCCACAGCAGATGGCAAAGTTTGAATTCAATTTAAAAAATCTGGAATTATTTGGCCCATCTTGTCTGGGCCATCCCAAGGACACCCAGGTGCCCCGAGGCAACACGGTGGCACAGCGGTTAGCACTGCTGCCTCACAACGCCAGGGACCTGGGTTCGATTCCCGCCTTGGGTCACTGTCTGTGTGGAGTCTGCACCTTCTCCCCGTGTCTGTGTGGGTTTCCTCCGGGTGCTCCAGTTTCCTCCCACAGTCCAAAGATGAGCAGGTTAGGTTGATTGGCCATGCTAAATTGACCCTAGTGTCAGGGGGATTAGCAGGGTAAATATGTAGTGTTACGGGAATAGGGCCTGGGTGGGATTGTGGTCGGTGCAGACTCGATGGGCCGAATGGCCTCCTTCTGCACTGTAGGGATTCTATTATTCTAATCCCAACCCAAGGTCCAACTTTTCTTAGTTACCACTGTCAGCGATAAGTGAGAAAAATTGGAGGTGGTGGGGTCGTGAGTATTGTCGCTGGGAAAGTAATCTAGAGACCCAGGGCAAGATCTGGGTTCGAATCCCAGCTGGTGAAATTTGAATTCAGAATCCACTGATGACCATGAAACCAGTGTCGATTGTCGGGAAAAACCCATCTGGGTCACTAATGTCCTTGAGGGAAGGAAGTCTGCCGTCCTTACCCGGTCTGGCCTACATGTGACTCCAGAGCCACAGCAATGTGGTTGCCTCTCAACTGCCCTCTGAAATGGGCCTCGCAAACCACTCAATCCAAGGGGCAGTTAGGGATGGGCACCAAATGCAGGCCCAGCCAGTGATGCCCACATCCCACAAGGCAATAAAATAAATCTCGTCCGGATTTATTTTTTGCAACACATTAAACAGAATAAATAATTCAGAAAATACCCAACACACCCTTGTGTTGCCACAATACGTGTCAGAGCACATCGACAAAGGAAATGCATGCCAAAATTGAAAGGTTCGAACCTTGAGAACACAACTTAGATTGACAACATAATTGAATGATCATATCGCTGTGTTTGGCACATGTCCAAAACTTGACCCTTGCGCCAACATTGGGTTCATGAGACTGTTCACCACACAAATGTACAAGGACAAAACGCCTTCGCACTCACCAGTTGGTACAAATTCTCCCAGAAGTCCTGCGTCATGAGTCGAAACAAGGCGAGAAAGGCCCAACCAAACGTATCGAAGCTGGTGTACCCATAGTTAGGATTTCTTCCCGCTTTCATGCACATATACCCTTCAGGACATTGGCTAAAAGAAAAAGGTCAAGTATAGCATTTAGTTCCCAAGATGCCACATTGTGAAAGGCTGCATTCTGCAATTGTAATATTTTATTAACATTTGTTTGCGTTGGGAGAACCTTGATGTCAGAATTTCCACGTATCACCATGTGGAAATAGTTGGGACCTTGACTTCACGTACCATGGGTGCATTTGTTCCCCCACTAATTAGTCCCATTCTTGTGCCAGATACTGGATTCCATCCAATTTGGAGGGCGGCACAGTGGCACAGCGGTTAGCTTTGCAGCATCTCAGCGCCAGGGAATCGGGTTCGATTCTGGCCTTGGGTCACTGTCTGTGTGGAGTTTGCACGTTCTCCCCGTGTCTGCGTGGGTTTCCTCCCGGTGCTCCAGTTTCCTCCCACAGTCCAAAGATGTGCAGGTGAGGTGGATTGGCCATGCTAAATTGCCCCTTAGTGTCCAAAGATGTGCAGGTTAGGTGGATTGGCCATGCTAAATTGCCCCTTAGTGTTCAAGGATGTGTAGGTTAGGTGGATTGGCCATGCTAAATTGCCCCTTCATGTTCAAGGATGTATAGGTTAGATAAATTGGCCATGCTAAATTGTCCCTTAGTGTCCAAAGATGTGCAGGTTAGGGGGATTGGCCATGCTAAATTGCCCCTTAGTGTCCAAAGATGTGCAAGTTCGGTGGATTGGCCATGCTAAATTGCCCTTTAGTGTCCAAAGATGTGCAGGTTAGGTGGATTGGCCATGCTAAATTTCCCCTTAGTGTCCAAAGATGTGCAGGTTAGGTGAATTGACCATGCTACAGGCTGGAATTCTGGGTACAGGAGAAGTGCTCAGTCCCTTGGGTCGTGAGGGAGCTGAACGATAAGGAGCAAATATATGAAATGAATAAAATGGACTTATAAATTCAAGGGCGGAAGATCGTGTGTTTTTGCTTTTGTGTTGCCATCAGGCTAAAACTCAGTCGGAAAACGAAGCAGCAGAAACTCAAAGTTTCAGCTCAATTTTTCATCGATCAGATTCGGAACTGTTCAGCTTCCAGTGAAACCTGCCCCAAAATGCTTCCCACTAGTCTGTGCCCGTCATTTACTTGGCGACAGCAAATAATTCAACTTAAAGATCAAGAAAAGTTGCTGTGATAACCCTCAGGGCTTGCACGGGGAATCCCTGATTTGTTCGAATGTAACCAATTGGATCTGTTGAGTGTGACCAATGGTAACATGCTGTAAGACCGACACCACATGGACTGACTGATGTCCAATAACAATCCTGGAACTCCCTCCCTAACAGCACTGTGTGTGTACCTACACCACATGGACTGACTCATGTCCAATAACAATCCTGGAACTCCCTCCCTAACAGCACTGTGGGTGTACCTACACCACATGGACTGACTGATGTCCAATAACAATCCTGGAACTCCCTTCCTAACAGCACTGTGGGTGTACCTACACCACATGGACTGACTGATGTCCAATAACAATCCTGGAACTCCCTCCCTAACAGCACTGTGGGTGTACCTACACCACATGGACTGACTGATGTCCAATCACAATCCTGGAACTCCCTCCCTAACAGCACTGTGGGTGTACCTACACCACATGGACTGACTGATGTCCAATAACAATCCTGGAACTCCCTCCCTAACAGCACTGTGGGTGTACCTACACCACATGGACTGACTGATGTCCAATAACAATCCTGGAACTCCCTCCCTAACAGCACTGTGGGTGTACCTACACCACATGGACTGACTGATGTCCAATAACAATCCTGGAACTCCCTCCCTAACAGCACTGTGGGTGTACCTACACCACATGAACTGACTGATGTCCAATAACAATCTTGGAACTCCCTCCCCAACAGCACTGTGGGTGTACCAACACCCCATGGACTGACTGATGTCCAAGAACAATCCTGGAACTCCCTCCCTAACAGCACTGTGGGTGTACCTACACCACATGGACTGACTGATGTCCAATAACAATCCTGGAACTCCCTCCCTAACAGCACTGTGGGTGTACCTACACCACATGGACTGACTGATGTCCAATAACAATCCTGGAACTCCCTCCCTAACAGCACTGTGGGTGTACCTACACCACATGGACTGACTGATGTCCAATAACAATCCTGGAACTCCCTCCCTAACAGCACTGTGCGTGTACCTACACCAAATGGACTGACTGATGTCCAATAACAATCCTGGAACTCCCTCCCTAACAGCACAGTGGGTGTACCTACACCACATGGACTGACTGATGTCCAATAACAATCCTGGAACTCCCTCCCTAACAGCACTGTGGGTGTACCTACACCACATGGACTGACTGATGTCCAATAACAATCCTGGAACTCCCTCCCTAACAGCACTGTGGGTGTACCTACACCACATGAACTGACTGATGTCCAATAACAATCCTGGAACTCCCTCCCTAACAGCACTGTGGGTGTACCTACACCACATGGACTGACTGATGTCCAATAACAATCCTGGAACTCCCTCCCTAACAGCACTGTGGGTGTACCTACACCACATGGACTGACTGATGTCCAATAACATTCCTGGAACTCCCTCCCTAACAGCACTGTGGGTGTACCTACACCACATGGACTGACTGATGTCCAATAACAATCCTGGAACTCCCTCCCTAACAGCACTGTGGGTGTACCGACACCACATGGACTGACTGATGTCCAATAACAATCCTGGAACTCCCTCCCTAACAGCACTGTGGTGTACCTACACCACATGGACTGACAGATGTCCACTAACAATCCTGGAACTCCCTCCCTAACAGCACTGTGGGTGTACCTACACCACATGGACTGACTGATGTCCAATAACAATCCTGGAACTCCCTCCCTAACAGCACTGTGGGTGTACCTACACCACATGGACTGACTGATGTCCAATAACAATCCTGGAACTCCCTCCCTAACAGCACTGTGGGTGTACCTACACCACATGGACTGACTGATGTCCAATAACAATCCTGGAACTCCCTCCCTAACAGCACTGTGGGTGTACCTACACCACATGAACTGACTGATGTCCAATAACAATCCTGGAACTCCCTCCCCAACAGCACTGTGGGTGTACCTACACCACATGGACTGACTGATGTCCAATAACAATCCTGGAACTCCCTCCCTAACAGCACTGTGGGTGTACCTACACCACATGGACTGACTGATGTCCAATAACAATAATGGAACTCCCTCCCTAACAGCACTGTGGGTGTATCGACACCACATGGACTGGCTGATATCCAATAACAATCCCGGAACTCCCTCCCGAACAGCACTGTGGGTGTACCTACACCACATGGACTGACTGATGTCCAATAACAATCCTGGAACTCCCTCCCTAACAGCACTGTGGGTGTACCTACACCACATGGACTGACTGATGTCCAATAACAATCCTGGAACTCCCTCCCTAACAGCACTGTGGGTGTACTTACACCACATGGACTGACTGATGTCCAATAACAATCCTGGAACTCCCTCCCTAACAGCACTGTGGGTGTACCGACACCACATGGACTGACTGATGTCCAATAACAATCCTGGAACTCCCTCCCTAACAGCACTGTGCGTGTACCTACACCACATGGACTGACTGATGTCCAATAACAATCCTGGAACTCCCTCCCTAACAGCACTGTGTGTGTACCTACACCACATGGACTGACTCATGTCCAATAACAATCCTGGAACTCCCTCCCTAACAGCACTGTGGGTGTACCTACACCACATGGACTGACTGATGTCCAATAACAATCCTGGAACTCCCTTCCTAACAGCACTGTGGGTGTACCTACACCACATGGACTGACTGGTGTCCAATAACAATCCTGGAACTCCCTCCCTAACAGCACTGTGGGTGTACCTACACCACATGGACTGACTGATGTCCAATAACAATCCTGGAACTCCCTCCCTAACAGCAGTGTGGGTGTACCTACACCACATGGACTGACTGATGTCCAATAACAATCCTGGAAATCCCTCCCTAACAGCACTGTGGGTGTACCTACACCACATGGACTGACTGATGTCCACTAACAATCCTGGAACTCCCTCCCTAACAGCACTGTGGGTGTACCTACACCACATGGACTGACTGATGTCCAATAACAATCCTGGAACTCCCTCCCTAACAGCACTGTGGGTGTACCTACACCACATGGACTGACTGATGTCCAATAACAATCCTGGAACTCCCTCCCTAACAGCACTGTGGGTGTACCTACACCACATGGACTGACTAATGTCCAATAACAATCCTGGAACTCCCTCCCTAACAGCACTGTGGGTGTACCTACACCACATGAACTGACTGATGTCCAATAACAATCCTGGAACTCCCTCCCTAACAGCACTGTGGGTGTATCGACACCACATGGACTGACTGATGTCCAATAACAATCCTGGAACTCCCTCCCTAACAGCACTGTGGGTGTACCTACACCACATGGACTGACTGATGTCCAATAACAATCCTGGAACTCCCTCCCTAACAGCACTGTGCGTGTACCTACACCACATGGACTGACTGATGTCCAATAACAATCCTGGAACTCCCTCCCTAACAGCACTGTGGGTGTACCTACACCACATGGACTGACTGATGTCCAATAACAATCCTGGAACTCCCTCCCTAACAGCACTGTGGATGTACCTACACCACATGGACTGACTGATGTCCACTAACAATCCTGGAACTCCATCCCTAACAGCACTGTGGGTGTACCTACACCACATGGACTGACTGATGTCCAATAACAATCCTGGAACTCCCTCCCTAACAGCACTGTGGGTGTACCGACACCACATAGACTGACTGATGTCCAATAACAATCCTGGAACTCCCTCCCTAACAGCACTGTGGGTGTACCTACACCACATGGACTGACTGATGTCCAATAACAATCCTGGAACTCCCTCCCTAACAGCACTGTGGGTGTACCTACACCACATGGACTGACTGATGTCCAATAACAATCCTGGAACTCCCTCCCTAACAGCACTGTGCGTGTACCTACACCACATGGACTGACTGATGTCCAATAACAATCCTGGAACTCTCTCCCTAACAGCACTGTGGGTGTACCTACACCACATGGACTGACTGATGTCCAATAACAATCCTGGAACTCCCTCCCTAACAGCACTGTGGTGTACCTTCACCACATGGACTGACTGATGTCCACTAACAATCCTGGAACTCCCTCCCTAACAGCACTGTGGGTGTACCTACACCACATGGACTGACTGATGTCCAATAACAATCCTGGAACTCCCTCCCTAACAGCACTGTGGGTGTACCTACACCACATGGACTGACTGATGTCCAATAACAATCCTGGAACTCCCTCCCTAACAGCACTGTGGGTGTACCTACACCACATGGACTGACTGATGTCCAATAACAATCCTGGAACTCCCTCCCTAACAGCACTGTGGGTGTACCTACACCACATGAACTGACTGATGTCCAATAACAATCCTGGAACTCCCTCCCCAACAGCACTGTGGGTGTACCTACACCACATGGACTGACTGATGTCCAATAACAATCCTGGAACTCCCTCCCTAACAGCACTGTGGGTGTACCTACACCACATGGACTGACTGATGTCCAATAACAATCCTGGAACTCCCTCCCTAACAGCACTGTGGGTGTATCGACACCACATGGACTGGCTGATGTCCAATAACAATCCCGGAACTCACTCCCTAACAGCACTGTGGGTGTACCTACACCACATGGACTGACAGATGTCCAATAACAATCCTGGAACTCCCTCCCTAACAGCACTGTGGGTGTACCTACACCACATGGACTGACTGATGTCCAATAACTATCCTGGAACTCACTCCCTAACAGCACTGTGGGTGTACCTACACCACATGGACTGACTGATGTCCAATAACAATCCTGGAACTCCCTCCCTAACAGCACTGTGCGTGTACCTACACCACATGGACTGACTGATGTCCAATAACAATCCTGGAACTCCCTCCCTAACAGCACTGTCCGTGTACCTGCACCACATGGACTGACTGATGTCCAATAACAATCCTGGAACTCCCTCCCTAACAGCACTGTGGGTGTACCTACACCACATGGACTGACTGATGTCCAATAACAATCCTGGAACTCCCTCCCTAACAGCACTGTGGGTGTACCTACACCACATGGACTGACTGATGTCCAATAACAATCCTGGAACTCCCTCCCTAACAGCACTGTGGGTGTACCTACACCACATGGACTGACTGATGTCCAATAACAATCCTGGAACTCCCTCCCTAACAGCACTGTGGGTGTACCAACACCACATGGACTGACTGATGTCCAATAACAATCCTGGATCTCTCTCCCTAACAGCACTGTGGGTGTACCTACACCACATGGACTGACTGATGTCCAATAACAATCCTGGAACTCCCTCCCTAACAGCACTGTGGGTGTACCAACACCACATGGACTGACTGATGTCCAATAACAATCCTGGATCTCTCTCCCTAACAGCACTGTGGGTGTACCTACACCACATGAACTGACTGATGTCCAATAACAATCCTGGAACTCCCTCCCCAACAGCACTGTGGGTGTACCTCCACCACATGGACTGACTGATGTCTAATAACAATCCTGGAACACCCTCCCTAACAGCACTGTGGGTGTACCTACACTACACAGACTGCAGCGGTTCAAGATGGCGGCTCACCACCACCTTTTCAAGGGGCAATTAGGGATGGGCAATAAATGCTGACCAGCCAGCGATGCCCGGGTCCCACGAATCAATAAAACAAAAATGCATAAGGATGAAGGACAATTTGCATTCGGTATGGAATAGAATACAGACAAAAGAGGTCTTTGTGACGGCAAGACTATCGAGGTGGAAACTCAGTTCAGCATTGCCATCTGGGTGGCCAATCACCTGCTTCGTCCTGAGATAAGAGGCCAAGGAAAAAACGGAAGCGGCGGCAAGTACATACATGGCTGTCGGGGAGGTCAAGGACTTTTGGTGTTCCCAATGTCACGCTGGAAGAAATGGTGGCTCCTTCAAGATGAAGCCCATCGGGAAACTGAAGGCAGAGAGGGACTCCATCTTGAATGAGCCACCATTTCTTCTGCTGAGATCAAGCCGGCTGAGCTGTGCAGAAGAGACGCTTAGCTCAACACCATCGCAAGGTTGCAACTAGTTTAGTTTATTGGTGTCACAAGTAGGCTTACATTAACACTGCAATGAAGTTACTGTGAAAATCCCCGCGTCGCCACACTCCTGTTCGGGTACACTGAAGGAGAATTTAGCACGGCCAATCCACCTAACCAGCATGTCTATCGGATTGTGGGAGGAAACCAGAGGAAACCCACGCAGACACGGGAAGAACGTGCCACCCCTGCCACTGTGCCACCCCAAGGGGACAGATTTTAACAGAAAGACGGCACTTCCAACAGTGTAGTACTCCATCAGCACTGCAGTGCAGTGTCAGCCTTGTGCTTGTCTCTCGAGTGGGACGTCACCTTCAAGCTTCTTAACGGTTCAGTGTGGTCACATAAACATGACACCTTGATTTTAAACACTGCAAAAAAGACATGTCCAGGAGGAACTTGCCTTGAGAGCCTCAATCCACTCTGGTTCTGATCCAAAAAGGCAATCTCACCCTCATTTACCCTGCAAATCCCCTGACACTAAGGGGCAATTTACCATGGCCAATCCACCTAACCTGCACATCTTTGGACACAAAGGGGCAACTTAGCACAGCCAATCCACCTAACCTGCACATCTTTGGACACAAAGGGGCAACTTAGCACAGCCAATCCACCTAACCTGCACACCTTTGGACACTAAGGGGCAATTTAGCATGGCCAATCCACCTAACCTGCACATCTTTGGACACTAAGGGGCAATTTAGCAAGGCCAATCCACCTAACCTGCACATCTTTGGACACAAAGGGGCAACTTAGCACAGCCAATCCACCTAACCTGCACATCTTTGGACACTAAGGGGCAATTTAGCATGGCCAATCCACCTAACCTGCACACCTTTGGACACTAAGGGGCAATTTAGCAAGGCCAATCCACCTAACCTGCACATCTTTGGACACAAAGGGGCAACTTAGCACAGCCAATCCACCTAACCTGCACACCTTTGGACACTAAGGGGCAATTTAGCATGGCCAATCCACCTAACCTGCACACCTTTGGACACTAAGGGGCAATTTAGCAAGGCCAATCCACCTAACCTGCACATCTTTGGCCACTAAGGGGCAATTTAGCACGGCCAATCCACCTAACCTACACATCTTTGGACTGTGGGAGGAAACCGGAGCACCCGGAGGAACCCCACGCAGACACGCGGAGAACGTGCAGACTCCGCACAGACAGTGACCCGAGCCGGGAATCGAACCCGGGTCCCTGGCACGAACCGTTGTACCATTTTCCATGCCGCCTCTATGAAACCAGGAGACTTCCATACACGTTTCTACAGAAGCCACTGGATAACGGCCCGGAAAAGGAGACCTTGACTGATTTCTCTTCTCCCGCGTTTGACGTATCTGATGGCAGATGCAGTTCTCCAACAGCAGTCCAGTTGAGGGCAGTTAACAAAGCACAGGTCAAGAGATCAAACATTCTGGTGTCTATGAATCAGTCCCACATCAAACAGCCAAATCCTAAATGAAGAATCCCTGACAAATAATCTAACTTGTAAACAGGGAGGAGGTCACCAACAGAGAACACACACAACTTACCCGGCATCGGAGCTGTTCCCACAGAGCAATGGGTCAGCCATTCCAGCCACGTGGTAGAAATTTGCTGTAAAGGAGATATAATAGTGTTTCAATTAGATTAATTCATTCACAAAATAAGAATCTTTCATCTGCCCCAACACAATACGCAATTAAAGTTCTCAAAAGCCTCCTCCGTG
This sequence comes from Mustelus asterias, assembly GCF_964213995.1. Taxonomy (NCBI): domain Eukaryota; kingdom Metazoa; phylum Chordata; class Chondrichthyes; order Carcharhiniformes; family Triakidae; genus Mustelus; species Mustelus asterias. The sequence goes on along the minus strand of NC_135834.1, from coordinate 7,516,765 downwards.
TTCCATGATCATATTTTTGAGGTCTGATCTCCAAGACAAAAAGCTGAAACTATCAGTTAGCGAGTAAAGTTACACTGCATTCCCTCTCTTGTCCAGAGAGTTTTCTAATCCCCACCCCTGCCTTCCCGGGTTTGTAAGTCACTCCTCACGTCTTTAATCCACCCTATTTCGTATTCTACAGATGTGCAACGGAACAGAGGGAGGACATTTGGCCCATCACGTCTGTACTAGCCCTCTGAACGAGCAAATCACCCAGTGCCATTTTCCTGCGTTGTCCCGGTAACCCGGCCTGATGTTCCTTTTCAGACAAGAGTCGCATCCCCTCTGAATGATTCAATAGGCCCGATCTCCACCACACTCTCAGACAGTGCATTCCAGATCCTAACCACTCGCTGTGTGAATCTGTCTCCACCACACTCTCAGACAGTGCATTCCAGATCCTAACCACTCGCTGTGTGAATCTGTCTCCATCACACTCTCAGACAGTACATTCCAGATCCTAACCACTCGCTGTGTGAATCTGTCTCCACCACACTCTCAGACAGTGCATTCCAGATCCTAACCACTCACTGTGTGAATCTGTCTCCACCACACTCTCAGACAGTACATTCCAGATCCTAACCACTCGCTGTGTGAATCTGTCTCCACCACACTCTCAGACAGTGCATTCCAGATCCAAACCACTCGCTGTGTGAATCGGTCTCCACCACACTCTCAGACAGTACATTCCAGATCCTAACCACTCACTGTGTGAATCTGTCTCCACCACACTCTCAGACAGTGCGTTCCAGATCCTAACCACTCGCTGTGTGAATCTGTCTCCACCACACTCTCAGACAGTACATTCCAGATCCTAACCACTCGCTGTGTGAATCTGTCTCCACCACACTCTCAGACAGTACATTCCAGATCCTAACCACTCGCTGTGTGAATCTGTCTCCACCACACTCTCAGACAGTACATTCCAGATCCTAACCACTCGCTGTGTGAATCTGTCTCCACCACACTCTCAGACAGTACATTCCAGATCCTAACCACTCGCTGTGTGAATCTGTCTCCACCACACTCTCAGACAGTACATTCCAGATCCTAACCACTCGCTGTGTGAATCTGTCTCCACCACACTCTCAGACAGTACATTCCAGATCCTAACCACTCGCTGTGTGAATCTGTCTCCACCACACTCTCAGACAGTACATTCCAGATCCTAACCACTCACTGTGTGAATCTGTCTCCACCACACTCTCAGACAGTACATTCCAGATCCTAACCACTCGCTGTGTGAATCTGTCTCCACCACACTCTCAGACAGTACATTCCAGATCCTAACCACTCGCTGTGTGAATCTGTCTACACCACACTCTCAGACAGTACATTCCAGATCCTAACCACTCGCTGTGTGAATCTGTCTCCACCGCACTCTCAGACAGTACATTCCAGATCCTAACCACTCGCTGTGTGAATCTGTCTCCACCACACTCTCAGACAGTACATTCCAGATCCTAACCACTCGCTGTGTGAATCTGTCTCCACCACACTCTCAGACAGTACATTCCAGATCCTAACCACTCGCTGTGTGAATCTGTCTCCACCACACTCTCAGACAGTACATTCCAGATCCTAACCACTCGCTGTGTGAATCTGTCTCCACCACACTCTCAGACAGTACATTCCAGATCCTAACCACTCGCTGTGTGAATCTGTCTACACCACACTCTCAGACAGTACATTCCAGATCCTAACCACTCACTGTGTGAATCTGTCTCCACCGCACTCTCAGACAGTACATTCCAGATCCTAACCACTCGCTGTGTGAATCTGTCTCCACCTCACTCTCAGACAGTACATTCCAGATCCTAACCACTCGCTGTGTGAATCTGTCTACACCACACTCTCAGACAGTACATTCCAGATCCTAACCACTCGCTGTGTGAATCTGTCTCCACCACACTCTCAGACAGTGCATTCCAGATCCTAACCACTCACTGTGTGAATCTGTCTCCACCACACTCTCAGACAGTGCATTCCAGATCCTAACCACTCGCTGTGTGAATCTGTCTCCACCACACTCTCAGACAGTACATTCCAGATCCTCACCACTCACTGTGTGAATCTGTCTCCACCACACTTATGATGAAAGTAAGGAGGTATGGGATAGAGGGAAAGTTGGCCAATTGGATAGGTAACTGGCTATCTGATCGAAGACAGTGGGTGGTGGTGGATGGAAAATTTTTGGACTGGAGGCAGGTTGCTAGCGGAGTGCCACAGGGATCAGTGCTTGGTCCTCTGCTCTTTGTGATTTTTATTAATGACTTAGAGGAGGGGGCTGAAGGGTGGATCAGTAAATTTGCTGATGACACCAAGATTGGTGGAATAGTGGATGAGGTGGAGGGCTGTTGTAGGCTGCAAAGAGACATAGATAGGATGCAAAGCTGGGCTGAAAAATGGCAAATGGAGTTTAACCCTGATAAATGTGAGGTGATTCATTTTGGTAGGACTAATTTAAATGTGGATTACAGGGTCAAAGGTAGGGTTCTGAAGACTGTGGAAGAACAGAGAGATCTTGGGGTCCATATCCATAGAACTCTAAAGGTTGCCACTCAAGTGGATAGAGCTGTGAAGAAGGCCTATAGTGTGTTAGCTTAAGAGCCGTGGGGTTATGCTGCAACTGTCCAGGACCTTGGTGAGACCACATTTGGAATATTGTGTGCCGTTCTAGTCACCTCACTATAAGAAGGATGTGGAAGCGCTGGAAAGAGTGCAGAGGAGATTTACCAGGATGCTGCCTGGTTTGGAGGGTAGGTCTTATGAGGAAAGGTTGAGGGAGCCTGGGCTCTTCTCTCTGGAGCGGAGGAGGCTGAGGGGAGACTTGATAGAGGTTTCTAAAATGATGAAGGGGATAGATAGAGTGAACGTGCAAAGACTATTTCCTCGGGTGGATGGAGCTATTACAAGGGGGCATAATTATAGGGTTCATGGTGGGAGATCTAGGAAGGATATCAGAGGTAGGTTCTTTACGCAGAGAGTGGTTGGGGTGTGGAATGGACTGTCTGCAGTGATAGTGGAGTCAGACACTTTAGGAACATTTAAGCGGTTATTGGATAGGCACATGGAGCACACCAGGATGATAGGGAGTGGGATAGCTTGATCTTGGTTTCAGATAAAGCTCGGCACAACATCGTGTGCCGAAGGGCCTGTTCTGTGCTGTACTGTTCTATGTTCTATGTTCACACTCTCAGACAGTACAATGCAGGTCGAAACCACTCGCTGTGTGAATGTGTCTCCACCACAGTCTCAGACAGTGCATTCCAGATCCTAACCACTCGCTGTGTGAATCTGTCTCCACCACACTCTCAGACAGTACATTTCAGATTCAAACCACTCGCTGTGTGAATATGTTTCCAAAACACTCTCAGACAGTATATTCTAGATCCTAACCACTCACTGCGCGAATCTGTCTCCACCACACTCTCAGACAGTACATTCCAGATCCTAACCACTCGCTGTGTGAATGTGTCTCCACCACACTCTCAGACAGTACATTCCAGATCCTAACCACTCGCTGTGTGAATCTGTCTCCACCACACGCTCAGACAGTACATTCCAGATCCTAACCACTCGCTGTGTGAATCTGTCTCCACCACACGCTCAGACAGTACATTCCAGATCCTAGCCACTCGCTGTGTGAATCTCTCTCCACCACACTCTCAGACAGTACATTCCAGATCCTAACCACTCGCGGTGTGAATCTGTCTCCACCACACTCTCAGACAGTGCATTCCAGATCCTAACCACTCGCTGTGTGAATCTGTCTCCACCGCACTCACAGACAGTCCATTCCAGATCCTAACCACTCGCTGTGTGAATCTGTCTCCACCGCACTCTCAGACAGTACATTCCAGATCCTAACCACTCGCTGTGTGAATCTGTCTCCACCGCACTCTCAGACAGTACATTCCAGATCCTAACCACTCACTGTGTGAATCTGTCTCCACCACACTCTCAGACAGTACATTCCAGATCCTAACCACTCGCTGTGTGAATCTGTCTCCACCACACGCTCAGACAGTACATTCCAGATCCTAGCCACTCGCTGTGTGAATCTCTCTCCACCACACTCTCAGACAGTACATTCCAGATCCTAACCACTCGCGGTGTGAATCTGTCTCCACCACACTCTCAGACAGTGCATTCCAGATCCTAACCACTCGCTGTGTGAATCTGTCCCCACCACACTCTCAGACAGTGCATTCCAGATCCTAACCACTCGCTGTGTGAATCTGTCTCCACCGCACTCACAGACAGTACATTCCAGATCCTAACCACTCGCTGTGTGAATCTGTCTCCACCGCACTCACAGACAGTATATTCCAGATCCTAACCACTCGCTGTGTGAATCTGTCTCCACCGCACTCTCAGACAGTACATTCCAGATCCTAACCACTCGCTGTGTGAATCTGTCTCCACCGCACTCACAGACAGTACATTCCAGATCCTAACCACTCACTGTGTGAATCTGTCTCCACCGCACTCACAGACAGTACATTCCAGATCCTAACCACTCACTGTGTGAATCTGTCTCCACCACACTCTCAGACAGTGCATTCCAGATCCTAACCACTCGCTGTGTGAATCTGTCTCCACCACACTCTCAGACAGTACATTCCAGATCCTAACCACTCGCTGTGTGAATCTGTCTCCACCACACTCTCAGACAGTGCGTTCCAGATCCTAACCACTCGCTGTGTGAATCTGTCTCCACCACACTCTCAGACAGTACATTCCAGATCCTAACCACTCACTGTGTGAATCTGTCTCCACCACACTCTCAGACAGTACATTCCAGATCCTAACCACTCGCTGTGTGAATCTGTCTCCACCACACTCTTAGACAGTACATTCCAGATCCTAACCACTCGCTGTGTGAATCTGTCTCCACCACACTCTCAGACAGTACATTCCAGATCCTAACCACTCGCTGTGTGAATCTGTCTCCACCACACTCTCAGACAGTACATTCCAGATCCTAACCACTCGCTGTGTGAATCTGTCTCCACCACACTCTCAGACAGTACATTCCAGATCCTAACCACTCACTGTGTAAATCTGTCTCCACCACACTCTCAGACAGTACATTCCAGATCCTAACCACTCACTGTGTGAATCTGTCTCCACCACACTCTCAGACAGTGCATTCCAGATCCTAACCACTCGCTGTGTGAATCTGTCTCCACCACACTCACAGACAGTACATTCCAGATCCTAACCACTCACTGTGTGAATCTGTCTCCACCACACTCTCAGACAGTGCATTCCAGATCCTAACCACTCGCTGTGTGAATCTGTCTCCACCACACTCTCAGACAGTACATTCCAGATCCTAACCACTCGCTGTGTAAATCTGTCTCCACCACACTCTCAGACAGTACATTCCAGATCCTAACCACTCACTGTGTGAATCTGTCTCCACCACACTCTCAGACAGTACATTCCAGATCCTAACCACTCGCTGTGTGAATCTGTCTCCACCACACTCTCAGACAGTACATTCCAGATCTTCAGCACCCGCTGTGTGAAAAAAAATTCTCTTTCCATCTCTTTAGCTTCTTTTTCTGAGCAATTTAATTTCTGCACGCTTATTCTCAACCCATTCACCAGCGGGAACAGTTGCTCGTCATCTAAACTGTCCATCCCCCTCCCGATTTTTAACACCTCTATCAAATCTCCTTTGAACCGTCTGTTTCTGATGGAAAACAGTTCCAACTTCTCCAATCCGTCTTCATAACTCAAGGTTTTCATCCCTGGGACCATTCTTGTGAATCATTTCTGCGCTCTCTCCAATGCGTTCACATCCTTCCTCGAGAGTGGCGCCCAGAACTGTATACAGTATTCCAGCTGAGATCTAACTAGTGTCTTGTATAAGTTCAGCATAACCCCCTTACTCTAATACTCTCTGCCTCTATTAATAAAGCCCAGAATACTATCTGCTTTATTTACTGCTCTCTCCACCTGTACTGCCAGCTTCAATGATTTATACCCACCCTCTGCTCCTGCAACCCCTTTCGAATGTTACCCTCCATCTTCTCCCTCCCAAAATCCATCACCTCACACTACTCATCATAGAATCATAGAAACCCTACAGTGCAGAAGGAGGCCATTCAGCCCATCGAGTCTGCATCGACCACAATCCCACCCAGGCCCTACCCCCATATATTTACCCACTAATCCCTCTAACCTACGCATCCCAGGACTCTCAGGGGCAATTTTTAACCTGGCCAATCAACCTAACCCGCACATCTTTGGACTGTGGGAGGAAACCGGAGCACCCGGAGTAAACCCACGCAGACACGAGGAGAATGTGCAAACTCCACACAGACAGTGACCCGAGCCGGGAATCGAACCCGGGACCCTGGAGCTGTGAAGCAGCAGTGCTAACCACTGTGCCACCGTACCGCTCTGCAGCGGACCTAATCCGAACTCCACCAACTAATCTCTGTCCCTCTGAGGTTTTGCACTATCCTCGCAGTTCACGATGCGTCCACGGTTTGGATCATCCGCAAGCTTTGAAACAGTTCCATGCGCATGAAAGTCTTGATGATTAATATGCCAGTCTCACAACACCAGATTAAAGTCGAACAGGTTTGTTTGACATAACGAGCTTTCGGAGCGCTGCTGATTCCTCAGGTGACTCACCTAATGAAGGAACAGCGCTCCAAAAGCTCGCAATTTCAAATAAACCTGTTGGACTTTAACCTGGTGTTGTGAGATTTCTAACTATGCCCACCAAAGTCCATCGCTGGCATCTCCACATCATTAATATACCAGGAAAAACCAGGGTCCCAACACTGACCCCTGGGGAACTCCATTACAAACATTCCTCCAGCAGGGGAAAACATACTCTATTCCCCGTCACTTAGCCAGTTCTGGATCCATATTGTTCCTGCCCCTTTTATTCCATGATCTATAACTCGGGGTCATGGTTTGAGGATAAGGGGTAAACATTTTCGGACTGAGGTGAGGAGAAATTTCTTCACCCAGAGAGTGGTGAACGTGTAGAATTCACTCCCACCGAAAGTAGAGGAGGTGATGGCCTAGTGGTATTATCGCTAGACCATTAATCCAGAAATTCAGCTAATGTTCTGGGGACCCGGGTTCGAATCCCGCCACAGCAGATGGTGGAATTTGAATTCAATCTAAAAAATATGGAATTAAGAATCTACTGATGAAACCATCGTCGGAAAAACTCATCTGGTTCACTAATGTCCTTTGGGGAAGGAAATTTGCCGACCTTACCCGGTCTGGCCTCCATGTGACTCCAGAGCCACAGCAATGTGGTTGACTCTCAACTGCCCTCGGGCAACTAGGAATGGGCAATAAATGCTGACCCAGCCAGCGACACCCATGTCCCACGAATGAATAAAAAAAATGCCAAAAAGTTGTCTGATTTCAAGAAGAAATTAGATATCGCTCTTGGGGCTAAAGGGATCAGGGGATCGGGGGGAAGGCGGAATCAGGTTATTGAATTTGATGATCAGCCGTGATCATAATGAATGGCGCAGCAGGCTTGTGGGGCCGAATGGCCTCCTCCTGCTTCCAGCTTCTCTGTTTCTACAATGTTTCCAGCACAGAAAATAAAGGCCCATCACTTCTGCACCCGTCAAACACAAACAGGCCCCAGCGAGATTTGAACTCGTGGTCACTGGCTTCCAAGACCAGTGCTCTAACCCCTGAGCTACGGAGCCCACCTACCACGTGGACAGTTCACCACCGCTGAAACTGGGAGGGCTAGGTGAGGGTTGGGGGGTTTGTTGCATTTGAACCAGCCAGTGACTCAATGCATTTTTTGGGGGGGAGCCGTAAAATGATCCTGAATGCGATAGTGGTTGCAATCGGAGGGATTGTACTCCTAACTGGGCTGTTCTGTATCATCCACCATGGTTTTCAGTGCTGAGCCTCTCTGTGTTGTTTCTGTATTTATTGATAATGAGGAACGATGTACAGGAGGTTGCAGCTCCAGGCTGCCTGCCGCAGTGCTCCAGCCTTTACATGTTGACTACATGGTTGCCAGATGTATTCTGCCTGAGAGAGGACTCCACCCTCTGGGGTGATCACTTGCTCTTGGTTTCTGTTGGTTCCTCGAGCCAGGTGATTCCACCCCCCCCCCACCGCCCCAAAGGTCTGGCATGGTGGCACAGTGGTTACCACTGCTGTCCCACAGCGCCAAGGACCTGGGATTGATTCCCGGCTTGGGTCACTGTCTGTGTAGAGTTTGCACATTCTCTCCGTGTCTGCGTGGATTTCCTCCGGGTGCTCCGGTTTCCTCCCGAATTCCAAAGATGTGCGGGTTAGGTGGATTGGCCATGCTGAATTGCCCCTTAGTGTCAGGGGGATTAGCTAGGGTAAATGCATGGGGTTATGGGGATAGGGCCTGGGTGGGATTGTGGTCGGTGCAGACTCGATGAGCCGAATGGCCTCCTTCGCGAGGGGGATAGAATATAAAAGCAGAGATGTCTTGCTGCATCTGTACAGGGCATTGGTGAGGCCGCAGCTGGAATACTGTGTGCAGTATTGGTCCCCTTATTTGCGGAAGGATATATTGGCCTTGGAGGGAGTGCAGAGAAGGTTCACCAGGTTGATACCAGAGATGAGGGGTGTTGATTATGAGGAGAGACTGAGCAGATTGGGTTTGTACTCGTTGGAATTTAGAAGGCTGAGGGGGGATCTTATAGCGACCTATAAGATAATGAAGGGGCTGGATAGGGTAGAGATGGAGAGATTCTTTCCACTTAGAAAGGAAACTAGAACTAGAGGGCACAGCCTCAAAATAAGGGGGGGTCAGTTTAGGACAGAGTTGAGGAGGAACTTCTTCTCTCAGAGGGTGGTGAATCTCTGGAATTCTCTGCCCACTGAAGTTGAATATGTTTAAATCACGGATAGATGGATTCCTGATCGGTAAGGGAATTAGGGGTTATAGGGATCAGGCGGGTAAGTGGAACTGATCCACTTCAGATCAGCCATGATCTTATTGAATGGCGGGGCAGGCTCGAGGGGCTAGATGGCCTACTCCTGCTCCTATTTCTTATGTTCTTATGTTCTGCACTGTAGGGATTCACGTTCTCCCCATGTCTGCGTGGGTTTCCTCCGGGTGCTCTGGTTTCCTCCCACAGTCTGAAAGATGTGCTGGTTAGGGTGGATTGGCCGTGCTAAATTCTCCCTCAGTGGACCTGAACAGGAGTGTGGCGACTGGGGGATTTTCCCCTTAACTTCACTGCAGTGTTAATGTAAGCCTACTTGTGACACTAATAAATAAGCTTTAACATTTTATCACATGTATTGGGATCCACTGTAAAGTATTGTTTCTTGTGCGCTATACAGACAAAACATACCGTTCATAGAGTACATAGGGGAGAAAGGAGAGAGTGCAGAATGTAGTGTTACAGTCATACCTAAGGTGTCGAGAAAGATCAACTTAATATAAGGTAGGTCCATTCAAAGGTCTGACAGCAGCAGGGAAGAAGCTGTTCTTGAGTCGGTTGGTACGTGACCTCAGACTTTTGTGTCTTTTTCCCGACGGAAGAATGTGGAAGAGAGAATGTCCGGGGTGCGTGGGGTCCTTGATTATGCTGGCTGTTTTTCCGAGGCAGCGGGAAGTGTAGACAGAGTCAGTGGATGGGAGGCTGGTTTGCGTGATGGATTGGGCTACATTCACAACCCTTTTGTAGTTTCTTGCGGTCTTGGACAGAGCAGGAGCCATACCAAGCTGTGATCCAACCAGAAAGGATGCTTTCTATGGAGCATCTGTAAAAGTTGGTGAGAGTCGTAGTGGATGTGCCGAATTTCCTAAGCCCCTTGAGAAAGTGGAGGTGCATTAACCATGTATGGCCGATACATCCACCATCAGCCCAGAGAGCCACATGTGACAGCCTGCCCTTGGGGTAAATTCTTCCAAAGCTTTTCAGTCTGCACATGTCAAGAAATTACGCCGTGCTAATATTGACATCTGAATGAAACTCTTTGGCTCATTATTCTAAGAGAGCGGTTGAGCCATTTATGATGTAGCCTTCTAAACTCAGCTACAGCTCACGCTCTGAATTGTCCCCTGTTTGCCAATGATCAATTTTACAACTTTACCCAGAAATATAGTTTTATACATGTGACTAGTTTGCCTGGATGTCCTCAGATGAACAGAGAAGCAGAAGGAGAACTTTGATCGTTCTTGGAACTGAGGATAAAAGGATGATGATCTTAAGACAGCCTTCCTTCGCTGGAACATCAGCAGTCACAAAACAGGTTCTCACCAGCCAAACTATTGACGGGAAGATGTTTGCTGAGACAATGTCCGCCTCTAAGCCTGACATCACCTCAGATGATCATGTGAAGATACTGTGCTTTTAAGAAATGTATCTGCGTCGTGTTTCCTGTGCAGACTTTTTTTTAAGCAGTCAGTTCTATTTATCGGTGCCACTTTGTCTGTAACTGGCAGCCCCTGTTGTTACTGCAGCAGCATAATTGATCTTAATTGGTAAAATGTTTGTTTGAATCCAGGATGAGTGCAGGGTTGGTATTTTAGTGTTTTCCCCTGCAGTTTTTCAGAGTGGGGTTTGTGTCGGGTTTTGATGGGAAAAGTCATGTGACTGGGTGGAGCTCGGCTCAAAGAGAGAAACCCAGCTCAATTGCTGTTTGGGATATGTAGAGAAAAGTAATAACTCTGTCTATCTCTGTCTCCCTCTGAATTTGGAGACGCAAGTCTCTTTCTCTGGAGTCTGCTGTATGGGAGTCAGAAGACAGGTGTCTTTCTGTATCTGTCCAGAGGGGTTAGAAGGCTGGAAACATAGCACCCACATGAGCATAGCTGTTTTTGGTGCTAATTGGTTCTGAAGCAGGATTTATGACTATGGGGTTATTGCTTAAATTGGAACTATAGAGATAGGGAGATAAGAACTATACCTTATCTTGTTTAAGTATTTTAATTGGTAAAAGTTATGATAATTATTTTTGTCATATTCTAACTGTTGTTAATAATAGCTGCTGGTGGGCAAATCGAATCACATCTGGACTGAAACATCTTATGCTCACACTAATGCCAAAATCAATAAAGGTTGGGGTCTATGCTCACTTCATAATATACCTTGGAGTTTCTGATCTGGTCTCTAATAAATATCAGAAAGTTAGGAAGCAACATAGAGACAGTCAAATTCGTAATTGCAACCTTGTGTGCAGAGTACAAGACTTGAACATGTTACAGCAGAGACAAGATAAGCAGAATTTGATGACTTCAACGAGGCCTATTAGGTTGGACTCTTGGAGTATGAGCTCCCTGATTGAGGCCGTAATTGCCTGTCCAATCTCGGAGTCTCACCTGTGTATAAATATGGGAGTCTCAGGGTTACTGACACTCCGGATTCTGACTACATTCTTGGGAGAGGAGTTGAGTGTGTAAATAAAGGGAAACTGGTGAAGGGACACCGGCTTCTGAGGAGTTATTTCAGAGGCATTGTAACAGGAAAAAGCTCCACAACCCGACAGAATTGAGACTGTTCAGGGAAATATCAGAAGGGGACCGAGGAGGCTTGATATCATTTGGAAGGAAATCAACGGAACATCGAACATACTACTTAGATCCGGACAGAGACAAGGAACCAGAGAGGAGTAGAAACTCGAGGGCCACCCTGGTAGGAGACGCTCATTTCGAATGACAAAAGAGTGCAGTTCATCCTCAACTTCCGAGTGAGATAAGGATCAGATCAAGGAGATTGAACAAGGCACCTCGGAGGCTAAGCCTGTGAAGTCTTTAAGGAGATGTAGGAGCATATATATCGCTGGGATAAAGTCTGGCAGGGGGGCGGATGTAGAGCAAAGGGTTGACACTGGAAGCACTAATGTCACTGCTGATGGATCTATGATGCAACGTCACATGGTTAAGTAACCACGATCTGGAGGGAAGCAGGGATACAACCGCGTGTCGAGTATGGAGATGTACATAGATGCAAATTTCAAAAGCTACCATCAGAAAGATCGCCATTGGCTTCACTGTATAACTGGATCTGGGTGCAATCCACGTAAAGATTCTCCCTTTGGTAATTCGGAATATTGTGTGCAGTTTTGGTGTCCTTATCTGAGGAAGGATGTCCTTGCTATAGAGGGAGTGCAGCAAAGGTTTACCAGGCTGATTCCTGGGATGGCAGGTCCATCATATGAGGAGAGACTAAGTCGGTTAAGATTATATTCACTGGAGTTTAGAAGAGTGTGAAATCATAGTATCCCATTATGCAGAAGGAGGCCATTCGGCCCCATCGGGTCTGCACCAACAACAATCCCACCCAGGCCCTATCCCCATAACCCTCCATATTTACCTCGCTAATCCTTCTAACCTACACATCCCGGGACACTAAGGAGCAATTTAGCATGGCCAATGCACCTAACCCGCACATCTTTGGACTGTGGGAAGAAACCAGAGCAGCCGGACGAAACCCACGAAGACATGGGGAGAATGTGCAAACTGCACACAGACAGAGAGGGAATCTCATAAAAATTCTAACAGGGTTAGACACGGTAGATCCAGAAAGAATGTTCCCGATGGTGGGGGGAGTCCAGAACTAGGGGTCATAGTTTGAGGATAAGGGGTAAACCTTTTAGGACTGAGGTGAGGAGAAATTTCTTCACCCAGAGGGTGGTGAATGTGTGGAATTCACTCCCACAGAAAGTAGTTGAGGCCAAAACGTTGTGTGATTTCAAGAAGAAATTAGATATAGTTCTTGGGGCTAAAGGGATCGAGGGATATTGGGGGGCGGGGGGGGGGGGATCAGGATATTGAATTTGATGATCAGCCATGATCAAAATGAATTGCGGAGCAGGCTCGAAGGGCCGAATGGCCCACTCTTGTTCCTAGTTTCTACGCTGTTAGTTCCCCGTAATGGCAGTAATATTGGTATCAATCTGAGAATGAAGTAAAATAACTATAGCCAAAATAATGTGGACTTCAGACACACAGATTGGGGTGGCAATATCATGGATTGCATTTACCTTCTTGTGGGGAGGTCTGATGACATTCCTTAGTTATCAAGGATAACACCCGGATATTCTAGATGCTCATTAGCATGTTCTGCTTGGTTCAGTACACATATCATCACCTGCATGCAAGATGACTGGACTTCCCTTCTCTACTTTGTTCGAGGTACATTGATATATACCTCTGCGGCAGAAGTTAGCTTTTTCTATCACTTCACACCAAGGCAGGTTGTAAATGTTGGAAGTGCGATGCTACTGTGCCTTTAAGAAATGTATTTGGGTCATGTTTCTTGTGCAGGATCTATTTTAGCAATTTGTTTTCTCAACACCAGTGCCGCTGGGTCTGTATTTGCCAGCCCTGCATTGTTACTGCAGCAGTATAACTTCTCCTAATTGCTAGAGTATTTTTAAAAATCTGGACTGATACAGTTCTATTGTGTTTAGTGTCTTCCCCTGGGATTTGCAGAGTAGGGCTTGATTCGGTTGAATGACAGAAAAATCAGGTGACTGGGTGGAGCTAGGCTTACACAGAGAAATCAAGTTCAGTCTGTTGCTTGGGATCTTCGGAGAGAAGTCACTTTCTCCCTATCTCTTTCTCACTCTCGAGTCGGAGACTGGAATCTGCCAGGAAACAAGTCTCTTTCTCTGAGATTCAGCTGTATGGCGGTGAATCTTTCTCTGGAGGTGGCTGTATGAGAGTCAGAAGACAGGTGTCTGTCTGAATCTCTGTCTAGAGGTGTTCAAAGGCTGGAAATCTAGCACCCACATGAGCATATATGTTTTTGGTGCTACTGATTCTGAAGAGGAGATTTATGTCTATGGGGATATTACTTACATTGGAACTATAGAGATAGCTAGCTGTTAAGAATTATAACTTTTCATGTTTAAGTATCATAATTGTTAAACGTTATGCTAATTCTTTTTGTTATAGTCTAACTGTGTTCTTAAATGAAGTTTGTTTTAATAAAAGCTCCCTAGTGGGTCACTTGAATCATACCTGGAGTGAAACATCTTATGCTCACCCTAATGCCAAAATCATAAAAGGTTGGGATCTAGGCTAACTTCATAACATACATTGGAGTTTCTGCTCTGGTCCCTAACAAATTGTAGTCTCTCTTTCTTCTTGCAGTTTTAGCTGTAGGCTCAGATTACAAGTCTAGCTTTTGGGAGGTTCAGGACACCAGTCAACACCAGGGATACATTGCTAGGATTCTTGGCCAGTCAGGTGATTACATCTTTGGTCATTCCAATCCACAGTCATCCAAATCTTTCAGATTTTCTCAACTTTCTTCCGGGCATCGAATGGCATCTTGCGACGATGCTGAACAGGAATAATCGAGTTCCCACCCAGAAGAAAAGAAACAGTAAAATGGGAGGGATAAGAATACTGGTCTGAACTGGTCTTGTATACATTAAAATGGAACACCAGTAAAACGGGGAGATGAGAATACTGGTGTGAACTGGTCTTGTATACATTAAAATGGAACACCAGTAAAACGGGGAGATGAGAATACTGGTGTGAACTGGTCTTGTATACTTCAAAATGGAACACCAGTAAAACGGGGAGATGAGAATACTGGTGTGAACTGGTCTTGTATACTTCAAAATGGAACACCAGTAAAACGGGGAGATGAGAATACTGGTGTGAACTGGTCTTGTATACTTCAAAATGGAACACCAGTAAAACGGGGAGATGAGAATACTGGTGTGAACTGGTCTTGTATACTTCAAAATGAAACACCAGTAAAACGGGGAGATGAGAATACTGGTGTGAACTGGTCTTGTATACTTCAAGCGTGAATGTGTGCAAAAATGCTCCGACAGACTCACTGCTGTGAATCTTGCCAAACTAGAACTGATTGAAGGATTTTACCTTAGAATCATAGAATCCCTGCAGTGCAGAAGGAGGCCATTCGGCCCATCGAGTCTGTACTGACAACAATCCCACCCAGGCCCCTGTCCCCATAACCCCACACATTTACCCAAGCTAGTGCCCCTGACACGAAGGAGCAATTTAGCATGACCAATCCACCTAACCTGCACATCTTTGGGCACTAAGGGGCAATTTAGCACGGCCAATCCACCTAACCTGCACATCTTTGGACACTAAGGGGCAATTTAGCACGGCCAATCCACCTAACCTGCACATCTTTGGACACTAAGGGGCAATTTAGCATGGCCAACCCACCTAACCTGCACATCTTTGGACACTAAGGGGCAATTTAGCGTGGCCAACCCACCTAACCTGCACATCTTTGGACACTAAGGGGCAATTTAGCACGGCCAATCCACCTAACCTGCACATCTTTGGACACTAAGGGGCAATTTAGCATGGCCAACCCACCTAACCTGCACATCTTTGGACACTAAGGGGCAATTTAGCATGGCCAATCCACCTAACCTGCACATCTTAGATTCATAGAATCCCTACAGTGCAGACGTCATAGGGTCAAAGAGGTTTACAACATGGAAACAGGCCCTTCAGCCCAACTTGTCCATGCCGCCCTTTTTTTTAAAACCCCAAAACTAGTCCCACCAGTAAAACGGGGAAATGAGAATACCGGTGTGAACTGGTCTTGTATACTTTAAAATGGAACACCAGTAAAATAGGGAGATGAGAATACTGATGTGAACTGCTTGCTTGACCTTTGCCCTTTCGCCTGTCATGATTGGGCATTCAATGGATGTTGGCACATTGACGGAGGCGGATGGAGTTGTCAGGCAGGAGTTGTACGACGGTCAAGTTG
The DNA here is from genome assembly GCF_964213995.1 of Mustelus asterias. Taxonomy (NCBI): domain Eukaryota; kingdom Metazoa; phylum Chordata; class Chondrichthyes; order Carcharhiniformes; family Triakidae; genus Mustelus; species Mustelus asterias. Next base: position 7,501,010 of record NC_135834.1, on the reverse strand, counting down.
GCAGCCATATTTTCCCTTCACGACAGACACACCCGCAATCCCTTGACGTTGCTGGGGACGAAAGGATCTGCATTCGATGGCGTCTCACTCAAGATGCGGTAGCGGCCAGCAGAGTAGGAACTCTCCAGGGCACTAATGTTCTGTGGATGCCATGATCAGCAAGGCTTTTTAAACATTGTCTTTTTTAAACAACCTGATAATATAAAATTTGCTGATCATTCAATTGAGGGTGTGTTGTTCTGACATGGTATGCATTATTTTCAGAGCGTCAGAAGGTCACTTCCACTGCCGCACATTGTGGTGTATATATTTTTCCAATCAATCGGCCTGCTGTTGATGCTCTGTAAATGTCTATTGAAGCACCCCCTGCACAAGCACAAGACAGTTTGCTTCCTCAGACAATATTTGGCATGATCAAACATTTTTTTGCACAGTCCAAAAAATTCACTGAAGGTGGACTCTCCCCTCCAGGGTCCAAAGAAGAAAAGATTGTGGAATGCACAGCCTTCTAGAATTCTCCGCTGGTTTCAGGGCCTGCGTCACTGAAATTATGCTTTGTCACTCATCAGCGTGAATGTGTGCAAAAATGCTCCGACAGACTCACTGCTGTGAATCTTGCCAAACTAGAACTGATTGAAGGATTTTACCTTAGAATCATAGAATCCCTGCAGTGCAGAAGGAGGCCATTCGGCCCATCGAGTCTGTACTGACAACAATCCCACCAAGGCCCCTGTCCCCATAACCCACACATTTACCCTAGCTAGTGCCCCTGACACTAAGGGGCAATTTACCATGGCCAACCCACCTAACCTGCACATCTTTGGACACTAAGGGGCAATTTAGCGTGGCCAATCCACCTAACCTACACATCTTTGGACACGAAGGGGCAATTTAGCATGGCCAATCCACCTAACCTACACATCTTTGGACACTAAGGGGCAATTTAGCATAGCCAATCCACTTAACCTGCACATCTTAGATTCATAGAATCCCTACAGTGCAGACGTCATAGGGTCAAAGAGGTTTACAACATGGAAACGGGCCCTTCGGCCCAACTTGTCCATGCCGCCCTTTTTTTTAAAACCCCAAAACTAGTCCCAATTGCCCGCATTTGGCCCATATCCCTCTGTACCCATCTTACCCATGGAACTGTCGAAACACTTTTTAAAAAACAAAATTGTACCCGCCTCGACTACTACCTCTGGCAGCTCGTTCCAGACACTCACCACCCTCTGTGTGAAAAAAATGACCCCTCTGGACCCTTTTGTATCTCTCCCCTCTCACCTTAAACCTATGCCCTCTAGTTTCCGAGGAGACCATTTGGCCCATCGAGTCTGCACCGACCACAATCCCACCCAGGCCCTAGCCCCATAACCCAAAATATTTACCCTACTAATCCCCCTGACATGAAGGGGCAATTTAGCATGGCCAATCAATCTAACCCGCATATCTTTGGATACTAAGGGGCAATTTAGCATGGCTAATCCCCCTAACCTGCACATCTTTGGACACTAAGGGGCAATTTAGCATGGCCAATCCACCTAACCTACACATCTTTGGACACTAAGGGGCAATTTAGCATGGCCAATCCACCTAACCTGCACATCTTTGGACACTAAGGGGCAATTTAGCATGGCCAATCCACCTAACCTGCACATCTTTGGACACTAAGGGGCAATTTAGCATGGCCAATCCACCTAACCTGCACATCTTTGGACACGAAGGAGATGGCTGAACCAATCCCCATCCACCACCCCCCCCTTGACCTCCACTCACTATCTCCAAATAAAACTTGCCATTGGAGCCAAGCTTAACTATTCCTTTTTGTGGCACATGTGGAACATTCTTTCTTCCAGTCTGACTCAGTCTCCCTCCCTTACCTCGATTCCAATTCCAATTCTCTTCCTGCACCTAGTGGTTGCCCTAAAGCAGACTTTCATCTCTTCCCGTAGCAAGGTTTTTTCCTGGAACAGGTCGCTGGTCTGTCGTTAGTGGCTTATAGCTTGAGGGGCGCCACTCCACTCCTGGCTGACCAGGAGTCTCTCCCTCTCTGACCGTCAGCCATTGGCGTGTTTGGAAGGATTTGCTGTTTGACCGCGTTATGAACGCATTTTCCTTGGCCATCAAGTTCTGGGGTGAGACTCGAACCCGGAACTTCTGGCTCAAAGGCAGCAATGCTTACTCACTGCGCCACAAGAGCTGTGCTGCGTGATCATATAGAGCTACCCAAAATCAATCACTCACAACTTGAAAACGCAACCCAACCAGTCTAAGGCAAGGCACATGCGCATAACAACCGATCATGCCATTGCACCCTCAATATTTCCCTTCTGACAGAAATAGTTTGCAACATAAAACCACCATAGGACATGAATAACATAAAAACATAGAAACTGGAAGCAGGAGGAGGCCATTCGGCCCTTTGAGCCTATTCCGCCATTCACTATGATCATGGCTGATCATCAAATTCAATGTCCTGATCCCCCCCCCACCCCGCCCCCCCCCCCCCAATAATCCTTGGTCCCTTTAGCCCCAAGAGCGATATCTAATTTCTTCTCGAAATCAGACAACATTTTGGCCTCAGCTACTTTCTGTGGGAGTGAATCCCACACATTCACCACCCTCGGGGTGAAGAAATTTCTCCTCACCTCAGTCCTAAAAGGTTTACCCCTGATCCTCAAACTATGACCCCTAGTTCTGGACTCCCCCACCATCGGGAACATTCTTTCTGAATCTACCCGGTCTAATCCTGTTAGAATTTTATAAGTTTCTCTGAGATCCTCTCTCACTCTTCTAAATTCCAGTGAATATAATCCTAACCGACTTAGTCTCTCCTCATATGACAGACCTGCCATCCCAGGAATCAGCCTGGTAAACCTTCGCTGCGCTCCCTCTATAGCAAGGACATCCTTCCTCAGATAAGGACACCAAAACTACACACAATACTCCAGGTGTGGCCTCATCAACGCCCTGTACAATTGCAGCAAAACATCCCTATCCCTGTACTCAAATCCTCTCGCTATGAAGACCAACATACCATTAGCTTTATTTACTGCCTGCTGTACCTGTGCACTTACTTTCAGCGACTGATGCACGAGAACACCAAGGTCTCGCTGAGTATCTCCCTCTCTCAATTTACACCCATTCAGGTAATAATCTGTCTTCCTATTATTGCTACCAAAGTGGATAACCTCACATTTATCCACATTATACTGCATCTGCCATGCAGATGCCCACACACTCAGCCTGTCCAAATCACGCTGAAGTATCTCTGCATCCTCCTCACAGCTCACCCTCCCACCCAACTTTGTATCATCTGCAAATTTGGAAATAATACATTCAGTTCCCTCTTCCAAACCATTAATATATAATGTGAACAGTTGGGATCCAAAACGTTGCTTTCCTTCACACAAAAAAAAACAAATATGTATCAAAAATGTAAAGTGCTTACTGTCATTCATAATGTAGTCTGTGAAGTCAAAAATCCTCGTTCCATTTTCATCTGTTGCATTAAGAAATGATGGATTGGGGGGCCAAATGACACACTTTTGCCTCAGGTTGCCCATAAACAATTGCAGTCCAATCAGGGCAAAGACACTCAGGCAAAACACCGTCAAGATCATCACATCGGACAGTTTCTTTACAGACTGGATTAGGGCACCCACGATGGTCTTCAGGCCTGTGGAAAGTAAGACACCGTTACGGCCAGCCTCGGATAGCAAGCTCACCGTGCTCTTGGCAAGAAGAACCAAATTCACATTGCACAACTAATTCATGCACGAAGCAAGCAGTGTTCAGTGCAAATCATGTCAACCGATCGAGTAACAGTGCTTGAGCTCATAAAGCTAAAAGGGCTGTCGGAACAGGCTCGTGGCGGAGGCAATACTAATGGCGGCTGAGGCAATACTAATGGCGGCTGACAACTGGTCATTGACGGGCACAGTTGCGGCAACGTTAAGAGCTAACGGCGGGGGAAATATGGCTCGTTATTTCGGCAAGCTTAGGACTGGCTATGTTTGGATGCTCCGTCTAATTCTTTAGGCGCCTATGCAGCACAGTTCTTGCCCCTAATTTCTCACAAACTGGCCGACGAACCAGAAAATGGCTGCCTTAGGAATTTGTCACACTTGCGGAGTGAGTGTGAGGTGCTTTTCAGAAGTGTGGGGGGAAAACAGAGGGTCGAAGCCTGGTACAAGAAGCCTTATTTGATATCTCACTGTGGCACTTGTGGCCTCAGGGTGCTTAATGTGAAAATAAGATACCTGGTCATCAAAAAGAAAAAATTTTGTTCCTCTGCATTAACAACCCTCACCCTTCCATGCAAACAATTAGCCCAAAAAAAAGTGAAATTCCTTATCTTCTTGGCTAGCAGTCCACTTAGATATAGGCCAAATTCAGCTGAGGCCACATTGATATGGGCGGCACGGTGGCACAGTGGTTGGCACTGCTGCCTCACAGTGCCAGGGACCCAGGTTCAATTCCCAGCTAGGGTCACTGACTGTGTGGAGTCTGCACATTCTACCCGTGTCTGCATGGGTTTCCTCCCACAGTCTGAAAGGCATGCTGGTTAGGTGCATTGGCCGTGCTAAATTCTCCCTCAGTGTACCCAAACAGGAGTGTGGCGACTCGGGGATTTTCACAGTAACTTCATTGCAGTGTTAATGAACTTGTGACACTAAAATTAAAAAAGTTTAAAATGAATAATTCAAATGAATGCGTCAAAAAAAAGCCAACAGAATTTCAAGATGGCTGATGCTACGAAACAATTCAAAATATGGAAGTCCAGCAGTAACAATTGGTTATGCGATCACAGGCTTATCTTAATTCACCCGGGTTAGGCCAAAGAGTTTCTCTCGTTCCGTAATTTCGCTCACTATTTGAAGGAATGGATAAGGCTATGATGCGAAATCTTTCTGAAGCCCTGGTTAGGCCGCAACTGGAGTATTGTGTCCAGTTCTGGTCCCCACACTTTAGGAAGGATGTGAGGGCCCTCGAGAGGGTGCGGAGGGAGATTTCCCAAAGTTCCAGGGATGAGGGGGTTTTAGCTCCAACGTTAGGGTCGGAGAAACTGGGGTTTTCCCCTTGGAGCGAAGGGGATTGAGGGGAGATTTGATCGAGGTGGGCAAGGTTATGACAGGTTTGGATCAGTAGACAAAGAGAAACTGTTCCCATTGGCTGATGGTGCAAGGATTAGGGGGATACAGATTTAAGGTTTTGCCAAGGAGGGATCTTATTACGAATGGCAATTTCACAAAATTCTTCCATGGGATGCGGGCCCAGCATTTATTGCCCACCCCGAATCGCCCCTTAAGGAGGTGCTGGTGACCCGCCATCTTGAACTGAAGCAGTCCGCGTGGTGTAGGTACAACCACAGTGCTGTTAGGGATGCAGTTCCAGGATTGTTATTGGACATCAGTCAGTCCATGTGGTGTAGGTACACCCACAGTGCTGTTAGGGAGGGAGTTCCAGGATTGTTATTGGACATCAGTCAGTCCATGTGGTGTAGGTACACCCACAGTGCTGTTCGGGAGAGAGTTCCAGGACTGTTATTGGACATCGGTCAGTCCATGTGGTGTAGGTACACCCACAGTGCTGTTCGGGAGAGAGTTCCAAGACTGTTATTGGACATCGGTCAGTCCATGTAGTGTAGGTACACCCACAGTGCTGTTAGGAAGGGAGTTCCAGGATTGTTATTGGACATCGATCAGTCCATGTGGTGTAGGTACATCCACAGTGCTGTTAGGGAGGGAGTTCCAGGATTGTTATTGGACATCAGTCAGTCCATGTGGTGTAGGTACACCCACAGTGCTGTTAGGGAGGGAGTTCCAGGATTGTCATTGGACATCAGGCAGTCCATGTGGTGTAGGTACACCCACAGTGCTGTTAGGGAGAGAGTTCCTGGATTGTTATTGGACATCAGTCAGCCCATGGGGTGTAGGTACATCCACAGTGCTGTTAGGGAGGGAGTTCCAGGATTGTTATTGGACATCAGTCAGCCCATGGGGTGTAGGTACATCCACAGTGCTGTTAGGGAGGGAGTTCCAGGATTTTGACCCAGCGACAGTGAAAGAGGCCGGAACTCGCTGCCGATGAGGGGGGTGGTGGGGTGGGGGGCTGGGGGGGGGCGGGGGGGGGGGGGGGGGGGGGGAGTGGTGGAATGGGAGATAATGAATGATTTGAAAAAGAAATTGGATAAGTTTTGGGGGAAATAAACTTGCTGGGGTAGAGCGAGAGGAATGGGACTGACTGGGTTGGTCCAGAGAGAGATAGCATGAACTCAAAGGACTGAATGGCCTCCTTCTGAATCGTAATGACTCCCTGACTCTTGAGTGATCACACAATGGTGAGAAGAATTTGGAATTTCAACCATTTATTGACCAAAATCAGAATCTAAACGCTGCTCGAATTGGAGAAGATATTTGCGGCAATGATATGACCTTTTGTCAGACGGTTCTGATATGCTGGTCTGGCGTGGACTTGATGGGTCGAATGGCCTCTTTCCAGCTCTGGTAGCTGGTTACTAACTCTTTGCTAGCTTTTCACCCCCTCATCTCAGACCTCTCTCTCTGTCCATTGCAACTTCCCTTTGCCCCCTCTCAATACCGTTGTAATCAGTGTTCCCTGAAAGCTTCCTTCTTTGTGCTCCCAGCTCCAAAATTCAGCAAACTTCCCCTCTTCCCTGTTCAGTTTGTGTACCGACATCGGACAAGTGCAGTCTCGGCTGAGGTCACCCGCAGAAAAAACTGAAAAATTGGATTATTTTTTGAAGAAATCCCTTCACTTTCAGAGAATCTCTACAGTACAGAAGGGGGCCATTTGGCCCATCGAGGCTGCACCGACAACAATCCCACCCAGGCCCTACCCCGTAACCACATGTATTTACCCTGCTCATCCCTCTGACACTCGGGTCAATTTAGCATGGCCAATCAACCTAACCTGCACATCTTTGAACACTAAGGGGCAATTTAGCATGGCCAATCAACCTAACCTACACATCTTTGGACACTAAGGGACAATTTAGCATGGCCAATCCACCTGACCTACACATCTTTGGACACTAAGGGACAATTTAGCATGGACAATCCACCTGACCTACACATCTTTGGACACTAAGGGACAATTTAGCATGGCCAATCCACCTAACCTACACATCTTTGGACACTAAGGGGCAATTTAGCATGGCCAATCCACCTAATCTACACATCCTTGGACACTAAGGGGCAATTTAGCATGGCCAATCCCCCTAACCTGCACATCTTTGGACACTAATGGGCAATTTAGCATGGCCAATCCACCTAACCTGAAAATCTTTGGACACTCAGGGGCAATTTAGCATGGCCAATCCACCTAACCTGCACATCTTTGGACACTAAGGGACAATTTAGCATGGCCAATCCACCTAACCTGCACATCTTTGGACACTAAGGGGCAATTTAGCATGGCCAATCCACCTAACCGAGTTGAAAGTTTGGATATGAGGGTTACAAGTGAGGCTTACATTAACACTGCAGTGAAGTTACTGTGAAAATCCCCCAGTCGCCACACTCCGACGCCCGTTCGGGCCGATGCACCTAATCAGCACGTCTTTGGGACTGTGGGAGGAAACTGGAGCACCCGGAGGAAACCCACGCAGACACGGGGAGAACGTGCAGACTCCGCACAGTCACCCAAGGCTGGAATTGAGCCCGGGTCCTTGGCTGTGAGGCAGCAGCGCTAACCACTGTGCCACTGTGAAGGTGGGCCTCCAGTACCTCACCGAGGTCAGCATGCGAGGCTGGACAGTGAGGGGGCAACAGGCCCTTGGGCCACAGGCACACCTCAGCAAGGCCCAATCTACCCCTCATCCCCATGGCATCGCCCAGGTAACCGTGCCTGAGGAGTGACTGGGCAGCAAGATCCCGGGTGGATTCACTTTCTCATCCCTTGTCCAGGGGCGCTGAAGCCAATGAAGATCAGCTGGCGCAGCAGAAATTGTGCCAAGGTGTTGTAGTCAGTGGATTTATTTACCAGGAAGCTGGGCTGCTGAAGGCATCGTTTTGACGCACTGCCACTAATGCTTCCAGTAAATTGCTTGCTCAGAACTCAGAGCTCTGAATGTGCTTCGTAATTCTATCTCTTGCGGAGCCAATTTTGAATTGCTGATTCTTTTCTAATTGTTGCGAACATTTCTGTCCAATTGTGTAGATTAAATCCAGAGAACGCCAAGTAGTGTAATAACCCTCAACAGCATCACACACAAGTTAACCTGTCTGGACATGATCAGGCTGTGGACTGGGCCTTGCCTTGTCTGATGTATTATTAAATCCCGACAGTGCAGAAGGAAGCCACTTGGTCCATCGTGTCTACATCCACTCTCTAACAGAGCATCTTACCCAGGCCCTATCCCCGTAACCCCATTTATTTATCCCACTAATCCACATAACCTACACATCTTTGGACACTAAGGGACAATTTAGCATGGCCAATCCACCTAACCTGCACATCTGTGGACACTAAGGGGCAATTTAGCATGGCCAATCCACCTAACCTACACATCTTTGGACACTAAGGGACAATTCAGCATGGCCAATCCACCTAACCTACACATCTTTGGACACTAAGGGACAATTTAGCATGGCCAATCCACCTAACCTACACATCTTTGGACACTAAGGGACAATTTAGCATGGCCAATCCACCTAACCTACACATCTTTGGACACTAAGGGACAATTTAGCATGGCCAATCCACCTAACCTGCACATCTTTGGACACTAAGGGACAATTTAGCATGGCCAATCCACCTAACCTGCACATCTTTGGACACTAAGGGACAATTTAGCATGGCCAATCCACATAACCTACACATCTTTGGACACTAAGGGACAATTTAGCATGGCCAATCCACCTAACCTGCACATCTTTGGACACTAAGGGGCAATTTAGCATGGCCAATCCACCTAACCTACACATCTTTGGACACTAAGGGACAATTCAGCATGGCCAATCCACCTAACCTACACATCTTTGGACACTAAGGGACAATTTAGCATGGCCAATCCACCTAACCTACACATCTTTGGACACTAAGGGACAATTTAGCATGGCCAATCCACCTAACCTACACATCTTTGGACACTAAGGGACAATTTAGCATGGCCAATCCACCTAACCTGCACATCTTTGGACACTAAGGGACAATTTAGCATGGCCAATCCACCTAACCTGCACATCTTTGGACACTAAGGGACAATTTAGCCTGGCCAATCCACCTAACCCGCACATCTTTGGACACTAAGGGGCAATTTAGATCATAGATCATAGAATCCTACAGTGCAGAAAGAGGCCATTCGACCCATTGAGTCTGCACCGACCACAATCCCACCCAGGCCCTACCCCCATATCCCTACATATTTTATCCACTAATCCCTCTAACCTACACATCTCAGGAAACTAAGGGGCAATTTAATCATGGCCAATCAACCTAACCCGCACAGTGGGAGGAAACCGGAGCACCCAGAGGAAACCCACGCAGACGCGAGGAGAATGTGCAAACTCCGCACAGACAGTGACCCGAGCCGGGAATCGAACCCGGGTCCCTGGCGCTGTGAAGCAGCAGTGCTAACCACTGTGGTACCGTGCCGGCATGGCCAATCCCTCTAACCTGCACATCTTTGGACACTAAGGGGCAATTTAACATGGCCAATCCACCTAACCTGCACATCTTTGGACACTAAGGGGCAATTTAACATGGCCAATCCCCCTAACCTACACATCTTTGGACACTAAGGGACAATTTAACATGGCCAATCCACCTGACCTAAACATCTTTGGACACTAAGATGTCCTTGGCTAATTCACCTAATCTGCACATCTGTGGACTGCGAGAGGAAACCGGAGCACCCGGAAGAAACCCACGCAGCCAAAGGGAGAATGTGCAAACTTCACACAGACGGTCACCCAAGGCTGGAATCGAACCCGGGTCCCTGACGCTGTGAGGCAGCAGTGCATTGTGGGACCATGGGGCCCCAATATATATATATATTGTACGTTGGGATTTGGGGTGCGGACTGCCCCTTTAAGTGTGCGGGTCAGGTGATCCCGGGACAATTAGCTCCTCCCATTGGAGGACCTTGTTGGGCAGTCGTAGACCTGACTGTGAATGAGTGCCTTCAATAAACAGCTCCCAGTATTCAAGTTATCAAGCCTACCTAGTGATTCTTTATGCCCATTCGTCCACAAGGACAAACATAATACCTTGCACATTAGAATCCCTTCCAATTCGTGACATGGTCTTCAGTGACAACGATCCACAGTGTGACCAAGGGAGTGGTACGCTTCACAAGTTCCGTCAATGTCCTGAGAGGCATCATTTGTTCAACCTCAGACATTAACCTCAAGCTGGCGAATGAAGCTAAATTGGAGAAGCGTTCCCCCAAAAAAATAAGCACGGGACGCCTAACAGCAAATAGGGTCGAACATTTTAAAGCACGATTTTCCCTGGGATTGAACTAATCTCCATTAGTTACGGAGGCAAAAGATTCAAGAGTCACAATTACTCGTGGGAATGTTCTACTGCGTGACTGCTTAGGGACCAAATAAACAGTTGATTGGGTGGCCCCTGTGGCACAGTGGTTAGCACTGCTGCCTCACAGCGCCAGGGACCCAGGTTCGATTCCCGGCCTTGGGTCACTGTCTGTGTGGAGTTTGCACGTTCTCCCCGTGTCTGCGTGGGTTTCCTCCGGGTGCTCCGGTTTCCTCCCACAGTCCGAAAGACGTGCGGGTTAGGTGGATTGGCCGTGCTAGATTGACCCTAACATCAGGGGGACTAACTGGGGTCAATGAGAGTTACGGGAATAGAGCCTGGGTGCGATTATGGTCAGTACAGACTCGATGGGCCAAATGGCCTCCTTCTGCACTGTCTGGATTCTATGATCCAACAGCGCTACTAGAATCACCGAGATGATGATCTGGGACTAGAGTATGCAGCTTTGGGACTGTAATGACCTCCACAAGGTCCATGAGGTGGGCCTCTTGGAGTATGAGCTCCCTGATTGAGGCAATGATTGCCTGCCCAGTCAGAGGGTCTCACCTGTCCATAAATAAGGGAGTGTCAGGGTGACTGCCACTCCGGATTCCGACTCTGTACCTGAAGCACTCTTGGGAATTGAGATAAGTTGTCAATAAAGGGAATCTGGTGAAGGGACATCAGCCTCTGAGGAGTTACTCCACTGGCGACGAGGATGGAATTGGGATGAGATGAGATAAGCAGAATGGAGGCTCTAATGACCTCAACGAGGCTGAGTATGAGCTCCCAGATTGAGGCCATAATTGCCTGCCCAATCAGGGACTCTCGCCCGTGTATATATATATATATATATTGAGGAGTGTCAGGGTGACTGCCACTCCGGATTCTGACTCTGTACCTGAAGCACTCTTAGGAGTGGAATAGAGTTTGTAAATAAAGGGAATCTGGTGAAGGAACACCGGCCTCTGAGAAGATATTCTAGGTACAAATTTGATTGTCCCCTAAAGTTTATTTATTAGTCACAAGTCAGCTTTCATTAACACTGCAATTAAGTTACTGCGAAAATCCCCTAGTTGCCACACTCTGGCACCTGTTCGGGTACACTGAGGGAGAATTTAGCACAGCCAATGCACCTAACACGCACATCTTTCGGACTGTGGGAGGAAACCGGAGCACCCGGAGGAAACCCACGCAGACACGGGGAGAACGTGCAGACTCCACACAGACAGTGACCCAAGCCGGGAATCGAACCCGGGTCCCCGGCGCTGTGAGGCAGCAGCGCTAACCACTGCGCCACCGTGCCGCCCCTGCTCTATCCTGTGCTCAGAAATGCGGAGTTCACCTTTCGGTGAAGAAATGAAGGTGACTGAGGGAAACAAGTGACTTCATTCTTCCAGCCCTCCTACCTGATGGTTGAGTCAAGTTATTCAAGCGTAGTGTCGTAGCGAGGACATGTGACCCGCAACTAACTCAAGGCGTGTCTTTGAAGGAACTTTGAATACGCGCAATGGAATTCCAGCAAAAAAATACTCCGTTTCTTCCTTATGTCAAATCAGCAAAGGTCATAACTCAAGGAAAGGGGCATAATCGGATGCAGGCAGCAACAGCAAAACATTAAGAAACTCGGAGAAAGGATTCTATGGTGCAGAAATCAGATCTATCTTCCTCTACCACACCACTTCCATGTGTCCAAAATGTGGGTCGGTTAAACGAGAGATGCAGACACCAGAAAAGATAAGAGAAAAATAAACGTTTCTCACCCCTGGGCTCTGTCAACAAAGAATTTGAAAATTAAAACACTTGAAGCAGTCACGAATCAGCCCATTCTTTGACTCTCTGCTTTTGGGGGGCGCGGATTGTCCCTCCAAATATGGACGAAATATTCCAGGCGCACGTCTTCTCTGAACCTCAGTTCGCCATCTCACTGACATTACATTATTGTGGAAACAATTGAACCAGCAACAGATACTAATGCCAATTCATGTGGACAATCCAGTGATGTAGGGCATGGACTGACTTTGATACTTGGAGGTTAAGGCTGAGATTCTCCGACCTCGCTCGCGGCTGGGATTCGCCGGTCCCGCTGCAGTGAATGGAGTCTCAGCTGAGCGCCAAGTTTTCCATTCTCGCCAGCAGCGGTGGTGGGGTGTCCAACTTTGGAGAATTCTGGCCAAAGCTCCGAACTGGGCAGTGCCTTCCAAGCACATTCACAGCGTATTCCAAACCCTCACCAACCTCTGGGGAAAAAATATTTCCTCCCATCCCCACAAACCTCCCGCCCCTCACCTAGAACCTGTGTCCCCTCGTGACTGACCCTTCAACTAAGGGGAACAGCTGCTCCTTATCCACTCTGTCCTTGTCCCTCATAATCTTGTACACCTCGATCAGGTCGCCCCTCAGTCTTCTCTGCTCCAGAGAAAACAACCCAAGCCTACCCAACCTCTCTTCATAACTTAAATGTTCCATCCCCGGCAACATCCTGGTGAATCTCCTCTGCATCCCCTCCAGTGCAACCACATCCTCCCTATAATGTGGTGACCAGAACTGCACACAGTGCTCCAGCTGTGGCCTCACCAAAGTTCTATACAACTCCAACATGGCTTCCCTGCTTTTGTAATCTATACCCCGATTGAGATAAGCAGAGTGGAGGCTCTAATGACCTCAACGAGGCTGAGTATGAGTTCCCAGATTGAGGCCATAATTGCCTTCATCACCCTGCTAACCTGCCCTTCCACCTTCAGAGATCTGTGGGCAAACACGCCAAGGTCCCTTTGTTCCACAGAGCTTCCTAGTGTCCGACCATTCATTGAATACTTCCTTGTCAAATTACTCCTTCCAAAGTGTATCACCTCACACTTTTCAGGGTTAAATTCCATCTGCCACTCATCGGCCCATTTGACCATTCCATTTATATCTTCTTATAGCCCAAGACACTCCACCTCACTGTTAACCACCCGGCCAATCTTTGTGTCATCCACAAACTTGCTGATCCTACCTCCCACATAGTCTTCAATGTGATTTATATAAATGATGAATAATAGGGGACTCTGCACAGATCCCTGTGGTACACCACTGGACACTGGCTTCCAGTCACTAAAACAGCCTTCTCTCATCACCCTCTGTCTCCTACAACTGAGCCAATTTTGAATCCACTTTATCAAATTACCCTGTATCCTGTGTGCATTTACCTTCTTTACAAGTCTCCCATGTTGGACTTTGTCAAAGGCGTTGCTGAAATCCACATAAACTACATCGACTGCACTGCCCTCATCTACACACCTGGTCACCTCCTCAAAAAATTCAATCAAATTTGTTAGACATGACCTCCCTCTGACGAAGCCATGCTGACTCTCCCTGATCAATCCTTGCCTCTCCAAGTGGAGATAGATTCTCTCCTTCAGAGGTTTTTCCAATAATTTCCCTACCACTGACGTGAGACTCACTGCTCTGTAGCTCCCTGGTTTATCTCTACAACTCTTCTTAAATAGCAGAACCACACTAGCTGTTCTCCAGTCCTCTGACATCTCCCCCGTGGACAGAGAGGAATTAAAAATTTAGGTCAGAGCCCCTGCAATCTCCTTTCTTGCTTCCCAGTCTATGTGCAGATTAAAATCACCCATAATTACAGATGTTCCTTTATCGCATGCATCTCTGATGTGCTGTTTAAAGTCATTCCCATCATCACCACGACAGTTTGACGGCCTATATACAACCCCGACTGACGTTTTTTGACCCTTGATGCTTCTTCGCTCTACCCATACAGATTCCACAATGTCGGAGTTAATCTCCTTCTTCAGTATGGTGTTAATTTCCTCTTTAACCCTCAATGCAACTCCATCTCCTTCTCCTTTTTGTCTATCCATACTGAATACCCCTGGATGTTCAGTCCCCATCCCTGGTCACCTTGCAGCCATGTCTCCGCAATCCCGACTATGTCATACCTGCTTACATCCATTTGTGTGATTCATTCATCCACTTTCTTGCGAATGCTCCATGTGTTAAGGCACAAAGTCTTTAGACTCATCTTTTTACCATTATTGGTCCCATTTCCACTATTTTCCACTGAGACTTCGTTTGAAACTGGTCCTTTGTTTCTCTGCCTATCACTATTCTTATTCCCCTTTCCGTCTTTGGCTTTTGCCCTCAATTCCCTCTCTCTCTCTCTCCCCATTTCCGTTTGGAAAGGCCCTCCCACTGCTCTTCTGTAGATTTCCCTCCAGGTAGCCGCTCCCAGTCTACCTTGGCCAGATCCTGCCTTATTTTACGAAAATACGTTCTACCCCAATCCAAAACTTTTTTTTTAGCAACTTGCCACCTTATTTGCTTAAATTCCTTCTCCTTATTGCGAACGGGTTCACCATTGGTACATTTTCAGACATTCCTATCTAATCCTTGTTGTTAAAGAACCTCCCTCCCAGAGGTGGAAATTCCCCCCTGCCAGGCTCCCCCCCGCTTCCAGGAAACTGGGGTTGGAATTTCCCCCCCCCTGCCAGGCCCCCTCTGGAAGTGGGGGTGGGAATTCCCCCCTGCCAGGCCTCTGGAAACTGGGGTGGGAATGGCGCGCTGCCACCCCCCCAAGACTTGTGTTGCAGTGGTGGTGGCAGCGCGCCATTGGCCGGCAGTGGGGTTGTCCAGTCCCGCTGCTGTCAATGGGATTTCCTGTTGTTTGCACCTCGTCAACCCGCAGGCGGGGGCCTGCCATCGGCAGGTCTGGAAGATCCCACAGGCAGAAACAGCTGGAAAATCCCGGCGCTTGACTTTTGGGCCTGCCGCTAAATCGTGCTCCTACCACCTGCCCCCCCCCCCACCCCCCCGCCACAACCCCCCTCCTCTCCCCTGCTCCCCTGGCTACAATGCCCCCTGCTGGCAGGAATGGAAAATTCTGTGCAAAGAGCTTGCTGGTTCAATTGTCGTAATATTGTTTTAAAATAAGTTTTGATTGTACAAAGACTCATTCAGTGAGGGTTTTTCAATAATATAACTGCTCCTGGATAAAGGGCAACAATTCTCCCATAAAAGCTCCGGGTAAAAATAGAACAAGAAGCGGGGTAGTTTCCGACATGGTTCGATTTCAGTAGATATGGCTATTTTTTGGGGTTACATTTTTCTGCATTGAACTGAAGTGTGGCAGAGAGAGAGTAGAGTTGTTCAAAGTGCAAAGAATCCTTGAAACATCATCTAAGGGAGCAAAGGTATGAATTCAAAGGGAATGACACAAGCAGGTTCCAAGAACATTTCATGCATATCTGTTAAACACCAAGGCTGATTCAAGAATATGAGAATGTGAGATAGTAATTCTCATGAAAAATTGTTTTTTCTTTCCAATCGACAATGATTCAAAATGCAGGCAAAAGTCAAAGTAACTTCAAGCCATCTTAGCATATTTAAAAAGAAGTGTGTATCAGTCCAACACTGCAAAAATTTTATCTATCATAGAATCCCTGCAGAGTAGGTGGAGGCCATTCGGTCCATCGAGTCTGCACCGACTCTCCGAAAGAGGATCTCACCCAGGCCCAAACCTCGCCCGGTTCCCATAACCCATTTACTATGGCCAAGCCACCTAACCTATATATCTTTGGACACTAAGGGACAATTTAACATGGCCAATCCACCTCGCCTGCACATCTCTGGATACTAAGGGGCAACTTAGCATGGCCAATCCACCTAACCTGCACATCTGTGGACACTAAGGGACAATTTAGCATGGCCAATCCACCCAACCTACACATCTTTGGATACTAAGGGGCAATTTAGCATGGCCAATCCACCTAACCTGCACATCTTTGGACACGAAGGGACAATTTAGCATGGCCAATCCACCTAACCTACACATCTTTGGATACTAAGGGGCAATTTAGCATGGCCAATCCACCTAACCTACACATCTTTGGATACTAAGGGGCAATTTAGCATGGCCAATCCACCTAACCTACACATCTGTAGACATGAAGGGACAATTTAGCATGGCCAATCCACCCAACCTACACATCTTTGGATACTAAGGGGCAATTTAGCATGGCCAATCCACCTAACCTGCACATCTTTGGACACGAAGGGACAATTTAGCGTGGCCAATCCACCTAACCTACACATCTTTGGACACTAAGGGACAATTTAGCATGGCCAATCCACCTAACCCGCACATATTGGGACACTAAGGGGCACTTTGGAGTGTGGGAGGAAACCGGAGCACCCGGAGGAAACCCACGCAGACACGGGGAGAACATGCAAACTCCACACAGACAGTCACCCGAGGCAGGAATTGAACACGGGTCCCTGGCGCTGTGAGGCAGCGGTGCTAACCACTGTGCCACCGTGCTGTCCCAGCATTTTGACCCGCCATAATCCAGCGGTGGGATCTTCCTGTCCGCCGTTGTCATTGGGGTTCCCCGTTGAATACACCCCTCACCATACTTGAAAAAGGATTTACTGGCACTGGAGGGGGTGCAGAGGAGATTCACTAGGTTGATTCCAGAGTTGAGAGGGTTGGCTTATGAGTAGAGACTGAGTAGACTGGGGGCTATACTCATTGGAATTCAGAAGGGAATCTAATAGAAACATGTAAGATTATGAAGGGAATAGATAAGATAGAAGCAGGGAGGTTGTTTCCACTGGCGGGTGAAACCAGAACTAGGGGACATAGCCTCAAAATAAGGGGGAGCAGATTTAGGACTGAGTTGAGAAGGAACTTCTTCACACAAAGGGTTGTGAATCTGTGGAATTCCCTGCCCAGTGAAGCAGTTGAGGCTACCTCATTGAATGTTTTTAAGGCAAGGATGGATAGATTTTTGAACAGTAAAGGAATTAAGGGTGAGTGGGCGGGTAAGTGGAGCTGAGTCCACAAAAAGATCAGCCATGATCTTATTGAATGGCGGAGCAGGCTCGAGGGGCCAGATGGCCTACTCCTGCTCCTAGTTCTTTTCTCAGTCTTAAGCCCGAAATCAAATCACATTCTGACGAAAAGATGCATTGGTGCTTTTTGTTATTTCCCCCACCCTCCGGCTAATTAGTCATATCTCGAGCGTAACCAAAGGAAGAGATCGAATTGAAAAAATAAAGAAATTGGTCAAAAGGTGGACATTTTAACACAATGCAGAGTGAAGCGAGTGAGCTGATGGGGTTATCATGCGAGGTACAAGGTGTGGAGATTTTTCTGTGCGTGTGAGTGTCCCAGACGGGATAAAGCCAGCCTTTGTGTTTAATCGGGCTCTCACCTGGAATGACTGAGATAGTTTTCAATGCTCTCAGCACTCTGAACGTTCTCAACGCTGAAACATTGCCAAGGTCCACAAATTCTGTCACATATCTGCAAGGAGGGAGGTCACACACAACACAATGACAAGACACAAAACAACTAGAGGTACACGGGACCTAGTCAACACCTAACACCGATCACAGGTCCTTACCTGGAATTACAGAAATAGTTTTCAAAGCTCTCAATACTCTGAAAGTGCGAAGAGCTGAAACATTGCCTAGGTTTACAAATTCTGTTACATACCTGCAGAATTAAATCACAGTTATTTGTGGGTATATTGTAACCCTTTGAGGACTGTGGCAACATTTTGCACCAAAGCAACATTTGTCAAATTTTTAAAAATATATATATATCGATGTATATTTAAAATTGTGTATTTCATTACCTGCATGCTTTGTTTGGCGAATTGATTGGCCAATGATAGAACAGACTAAAATCCATCATTTGTTTTGTTTTTTTTAAAAAAAAATGACAACCTGTAAATGGAGGTAATCTCCTTCCGTATCTCTCAAGGAAAATTTCAATCCTTTTTCCACAAGGAAACAGTTTTGAACCCTTATCTCCCCCCCCCCCCCCCACCCGCCTCACAGTGATTGTTTGCCTTCTATTCCACAACCGAATGGAATTAAATTCCTCCCGCGGCAACACCATTGCCGTCCACAAACGTCTCAGAGCTGGATACCGTCAGCCATGTTCTCGCTGTCGCGGTGACAGGTTTTTGCCGACAGTGCTCCTCAGCACGTCCGAACCTGGGTGAAGATCATTGGTGTTCACCTTTCGAAGTGCGTAACTGTTGTCTTCCTTTCTCCCCAAACGAGAAAACGTCCACGTTCTGGAGCGCTAACTTAAGTCCGTGTATCTTCCTTGTTCTTCATTTTTTTTGATTCCGTCCGGCAATTTCCGTGTGCCTTTCGGTCCTGCGCGCGGTGTGAAATTGCCAGCGGCAATAGCGACAGACCAAGAATGCCACATCAGATAATATGACAACAGTACGTTCTGGCCAATAGTGAACAAAACTGGATATGCGATCTCACCAAAAGTTATCCCGACAACACCAATCGCTGGCGAATAATATGACAATGATATCAACACATAACAACTTCTGATTCATCATCCTCAATAATATTTGCTCGATTACAGAAACAGGTTGGCTATTTTTAACGCAGACGTGTATTAACACTGAATTTCACCATCTGAGACTGCATTTATTTATAACTTTGGTTGTCCAATCTCTTTCTCCGCCAAAAACACTTTGCGCCCCCGCATTTTGGAGTGCTATCCACAAACATACGCACCCTGACAATCCACCCACCAAATGAATCAAAGCTAAGCCGACAAAGGTGACCCCCCCGGAAGACCCCAATGGTCACTGCTTGCGAACAATCGTGATAACTATCATCTGCTTTCAGATGCCAACATGTTACTTGGCCCATTCTGTGGGGTTTTCCAGTCAAGGTAGATGGCATTTTACCCTTAGCTGCACGTTTGAGATGTTCCTCACCCAAGTCCGGTAAATTCATTCGGCCCCCATCCTTGCCAATTTCACAGCTCTGCACCACAGATTCACCATCACCCTCCGGCCTACATTAGCCAAAATTTTCCAGCCATTCCCAATGGCATGATTTTCTGCCATCCCTGCCGTGTGTTTCCCAGTGTCAGCGGCACGGTGGCACAGTGGTTGGCACCTCTGCCTTGCAGCGTCAGGGACAAGGGTTCGATTCCAGCCCTGGTCAAAACCAATAAACTGGGTGGCACGGTGGCACAGTGGTTGGCACTGCTGCCTCACAGCGCCAAGGACCCGGGTTCAATTCCAAGCTTGGCCCACTGTCTGTGTGGAATCTGCACATTCTCCCCCGTGTCTGCGTGGGTTTCCTCCGGGTGCTCCGGTTTCCTCCCACAGTCTGAAAGACATGCTGGTTAGGGTGCATTGGCCATGCTAAATTCTCCCTCAGTGTGCCCGAACAGGAGTGTGGCGACTAGGGGATTTTCCCAGTAACTTCATTGCAGTGTGAATGTAAGCCGACTCATGACTAATAAGTAAAAGCTTTCAACTTTAAACTCCAATTCCTGGTCAAAACCAATAAACTAGGCAGTATGGTGGCACAGTGGTTAGCACCGTTGCCTCACAGTGCCAGGGACCCGGGTTCGATTCCCGACTTGGGTCACTGCCTGTGCGGAGTCACAAAGTCAGAGAGTCATAGAGGTTTACAGCATGGAAACAGGCCCTTCGGCCCAACTTGTCCATGCCCTCCCTTTTTTTTTTAAACACCTAAGCTAATCCCAATTGCCCACGTTTGGCCCATATCCCTCTATACCCATCTTACCCATGTAACGGTCTAAATGTTTTTTAAAAGACAAAATTGTACCCGCCTCTACTACCACCTCTGGCAGCTCGTTCCAGACACTCACCACCCTCTGTGTGAAAATATTGCCCCTCTGGACACTTTTGTATCTCTCCCCTCTCACCTTAAACCTATGCCCTCTAGTTTTAGACTCCCCTAACTTTGGGAAAAGATATTGACTATCTAGCTGATCTGAGCCCCTCATTATTTTATAGACCTCTATAAGATCACCTCTCAGCCTCCTACGCTCCAGAGAAAAAAGTCCCAGTCTATCCAACCTCTCCTTATAACTCAAACCATCAAGTCCTGGTAGCATCCTAGTAAATCTTTTCTGCACTCTTTCTAGTTTAATAATATCCTTTCTATAATAGGGTGACCAGAACTGTACACAGTATTCCAAGTGTGGCCTTACCAATGTCTTGTACAACTTCAACAAGATGTCCCAACTCCTGTAGTCAATGTTCTGACCAATGAAACCAAGCATGCTGAATGCCTTCTTCACCACCCTGTCCACCTGTGACTCCACTTTCAAGGAGCTATGAACATGTACCCCTAGATCTCTTTGTTCTGTAACTCTCCCCAACGCTCTACCATTAACTGAGTAAGTCCTGCCCTGGTTCAATCTACCAAAATGCATCACCTCGCATTTGTCTAAATTAAACTCCATCTGCCATTCGTCAGCCCACTGGCCCAATTGATCAAGATCCCGTTGCAATCGGAGATAACCTTCTTCACTGTCCACTATGCCACCAATCTTGGTGTCATCTGCAAACTTACTAACCATGCCCCCTATATTCTCATCCAAATCATTAATATAACTGACAAATAACAGTGGATTCAGCACTGATCCCTGAGGCACACCGCTGGTCACAGGCCTCCAGTTTGAAAAACAACCCTCGACAACCACCCTCTGGCTTCTGTCAAGAAGCCAATTTTGTGTCCATTTCGATACCTCACCCTGGATACCGTGAGATTTAACGTTATGCAACAACCTACCATGCGGTACCTTGTCAAAGGCCTTGCTAAAATCCATGTAAACAACACCAACTGCGCTGCCCTCATCTACCTTCTTGGTTACCCCTTCAAAAAACTCAATCAAATTTGTGAGACATGGTTTTCCACTCACAAAGCCATGCTGACTGTTCCTAGTCAGTCCTTGCATCTCTAAATGCCTGTAGATCCTGTCTCCCAGAATACCTTCCAACAACTTAGGAGTCTGCACGTTCTCCCTGTGTCTGCGTGGGTTTCCTCCGGATGCTCCGGTTTCATCCCACACGCTAAAGATGTGTAGGTTAGGTGGATTGGCCATGCTAAATTGCCCCTTAGTGTCCAAAGATGTGCAGGTTAGGTGTATTTGCCATGCTAAATTGCCCCTTAGTGTCCAACCATGTGCAGGTTAGGTGGATTGGCCATGCTAAATTGCCCCTTAGTGTCCAAAGATGTGGAGGTTCGGTGGATTGGCAATGCTAAATTGCCCCTTAGTGTCCAAAGATGTGCAGGTTAGGTGGATTGGCCATGCTAAATTGACCCGAGTGTTATGGGGATTAGCATGGTAAATATGTGGGGTTATGGGGATAGGACTCGGGTGGGGTTGTGGTCGGTGCAGACTCAATGGGCCGAATGGTCTCCTTCTGCATTGTAAGGATTCTATGAGCATGTCTTTTAAAAGGCTACGGAGTAAAGTGTCTGCTAGTTATATTTTAAATGTTGCTTTCCAAATTTCAACTACCAAGGGAGGATATCAAAATCAGCGGCAGGCCAAAGCAATCGAAGCTTCCAGACTGAAGCCATTGTGACTCCCATGCCAAGCGATCAGGGGCCAGATTGTATTCATTCTTTGCTTTCCTTACAGGCTCCAACACTGCTTCTCCCCGACTCCAATTCTTCCCTTCTGACACTCCCCCTTCCGAACACTTAACCGAACGCCAGGCGTTGTTCCTTCGAGTGCTCCACGACCCAAAAATCCCTGGCTACAGCCTGCTGACCTATTGGTGCTTCTTACTGGGTTCGGGCAAGAAACTCAAGGGTCCAGGGGTTGAACTCAGTGCCGCCGTGTCCAATCATTCTTAGAAGCCATGTCCACTGCTGCCAACGTAGCTTGTTCTTCCGTTGGATGTTGGATTCGATCCTTTTCAATGCTCTGTTTTTGGATCGAAACAAACGCCAAAATATCCTTGACAAATAACATTTCTAATGACTCCCAATCCTTGGAGATGGAACCGTTTTGCCCCCTTCATCCCCCATCCAAACGTTACCACCTTTTTCCATTCAGGAATGTTGTCCTTGTACATCACCGTCCCCTGATTTCTACTTCTGTAGGCCTGCTATCCAGTGCCAACCCGGTATGCAACATCTATTGGCAAGACTCTTCAGTGATGCAATCCTCTTCTTCAGGAAGTTTCCCTTGGGCATTGAGAGTCAGTCCGGGGTCAACCACTAGAAAGCCCTCGAGTGAGACAAACCAGCGTTCTACCAGATGCAGCGGAAATCAGACACAGATTTGATTTGATTTATCATTGCCACAGGCACCGTGATGCAGTGAAAAGTATTGGGCGGGTTTCTGCAGCCTCCCAGGCCACGTGTTTCCCGTCGGCGGGAGGTGGGCGCGTTGTTTGCTGGCGGCGGGATTCTCCAGTCCCGCCGCTGTCGATGGGAATTCCCTTTGACGTAACCCCCCACCCCTGCAGGCCGGTGGGAAAACCCCGTGGGTGGGAGTGCCCTGCAGGCGGGACCACAGAATCCCACCTGTGTGAACAGCTGGAGAATTTGTTACACAGACAAAGCATACTGTTCATAGAGTACATAAGGGAGAATGAAAGGAGAGGGTGCAGAATGTAGTGTTACAGTCATAGCTAGGGTGTAGAGAAAGATCAACTTAATGCGAGGTAGGTCCATTCAAAAGTCTGACAGCAGCAAGGAAGAAGCTGGTTTTGAGTCGGTTGGTACGTGATCTCAAACTTTTGTATCTTTTTCCCGACGGAAGAAGGTGGAAGAGAGAATGTCCGGGGTGTGTGGGGGTCCTTGATTATGCTGGCTGCTTTTCCAAGGCAGCGGGAAGTGTAGACAGAGTCAGTGGATGGTTTGCGTGATGGATTGGGCTACATTCACGACCTTTTGTAGTTCCTTGGGGTCTTGGGCAGAGCAGGAGCCAGACCAAGCTGTGACACAACCAGAAAGAATGCTTTCTATGGTGCATCTGTAAAAGTTGGTGAGAGGCATAGCAGACATGCTGAAATTCCTCAGCCTCCTGAGAAAGATGGTGGGCTTTCTTAGATAGAAGTGGTCCTGCCTATTCTCGTGTTACTTACTCCATGATAAATGCTGCTTACGTTCCAAATTAATTTGTGTTCCGTCTTTGTGTAACAGATACCATCATTGTGGACAAAGGACACGTTAAAGGGTGCCGCATGGTGCAATATTCCAGTTCAGCACTCAAAGGGTTAGCAACTCTTTCAACTTAAAACACCGCTTACACAATTATCTGTTCAACGAGAGCCGTCGGAACGAGACTCGCCAGCGATCCGTCCTCTGCTCGCAAGGCGTTCAAGCAGTCCGAATTACGGGGGATTCGGGTGGACGAATCTGCTGACTCCGCGTCAGGTAAACGCGACGCAAAGCGCAAACCAATGACGTCAACTCACGGGATCTGCAAGACCACAATGCTGCCAGTACCGCCGCCAGGATCGCGCAACACCTGTCAAATAATTTGGATGAAAGATTGCAACCTTCGCATCGCTCCGGCTGTCTCTGGGTCCAGTTTCGTTCAATAGACATCCTGGTCGGTACAATTCGATCGGTATGACATCGAAAGAAGGGCAGTCGACTTTCAAGTCTTGCAGGTACCGTAGCCAACTTTGTACCGGTCAACTCCTCCACTGGAGGCATCGCAAACTTTTCCATTGCAAATTGAAACATTAAAAAGTCTCCGAATATTACCGAAAGCGGTCAGCATTTTAAACATTTTGAATAAATAAATATTTTCTTTGACTGTTAAATAAAAGAATAATGTTTCATGTGGATTGAAGCATCAAATTTTACCGATTTAACTGAGTCATTTAACGATCAACTTTTCTGAATCGCAAGCGAGTTTGGAAGTTACTTACGCCATCATTATTACACTGAAATCCAACCAATTCCATGGATCTCGGAGAAAGGTAAAGCTATCTATGCAGAATCCTCTTGCAATCATTTTCACAAGAGATTCAAATGTATAAATGCCGGTAAATGTGTACCTGTGGGTAAAGAAACAAAAGCACGATTATTCACAGAGGGTGGTAAGTGTGTGGGACAGACATGCCCAGCGAGATGGCAGACACAAAGGGAAAGGGACAAAACTTTTCTTCTTCAAGCATGAACATGAGCAATAAGGGTCCATCGTAAAAAGTGTGACAACCTCAACGAGGCCCATGAGGCTCTTTGAGTATGAGCTCCCTGATTGAGGGAATGATTGGCTGTCCAGTCAGGGAGTCTGACCTGTGTACATATTGAGGAGTGTCAGAGTTACTGACACTTCAGATTCTGACTCTGTACCTGAAGCACTCTTAGGAGTGGAATTGAGTTTGTAAATAAATGGGAATCTGGTGAAGGAACTCCATTTTGAAATCCATTTGGGAAAACATAAAATGAAAACTGGGCATGAGATTATGCAATGGGCACTTTCTAAAATACTGCTCTTAACTTCTGGAGATCTTTAGCAGGGTAGAATCAAACCAAGGTCAAGTGGCTTGAGGAGGCTCGCTGAATACGCTATGGAAGTTAAGGCCATTTCCCAATGAGTGAAGGTTGAACATTTTCAATCACCACCCGACATCATGAATCATGATCTTTACTGGTAGGAATCATTCCCTATCCGGCTCTTGCCAGGAACTGTAGCGTCCTAAGGAGGTTAAACCACATGCTTCTCTATATCCTTCTCAATATCAGGGCGGTACAGTGGTTGGCACTGCTGCCTCACAGCGCCAGGGACCCGGGTTCAATTCCGGCCTCAGGTCACTGTCTGTGTGGAGCTTACACGTTCTCCCCGTGTCCATGTGGGTTTCCTCTGGGTGCTCCGGTTTCCTCCCACACTCCAAAAATGTGTAGGTTAGGTGGATTGGCCATGCTAAATTGCCCCTTAGTGTCCAAAGATGCGTAGGTTAGGTAGATTGGCCATGGTAAATTGCCCCTTAGAGTCCAAAGATGTGTAGGTTCAGTGGATTGGACATGGTAAATTGCCCCTGAGTGTCCAAAGATGTGTAGGTTAGGTGGATTGGCCATGGTAAATTGCCCCTTAGAGTCCAAAGATGTGTAGGTTCGGTGGATTGGACATGCTAAATTGCCCCTTAGTGTCCAAAGATGTGTAGGTTAGGTGCTTTGGCCATGCTAAATTGCCCCTTAGGGTCCAAAGATGTGTAGGTTCGGTGGATTGGACATGCTAAATTGCCCCCTAGTGTCCAAAGATGTGTAGGTTAGGTGGATTGGCCATGCTAAATTGCCCCCTAGTGTCCAAAGATGTGTAGGTTAGGTGGATTGGCCATGCTAAATTGCCCCCTAGTGTCCAAAGATGTGTAGGTTAGGTGGATTGGCCATGCTAAATTGCCCCTTAGTGTCCATTTATCAATGATTTGGAGGAAAAGTAGATAGTCTGATTGGTAAATTTGCAGGTCATACAAAAATTGGGGGAGTGGTGGATAGTGAGGAGGATTGTCAGAGGATACAGCAGGATATAAATCAGCTGGAGACCTGGGCCAGATGATGGCAGGTGGAATTTAACTCAGACAAATGTGAAGTGCTGCGATTTGGAAGGTCTACTGCAGAAGGGAAGTATATAATAAATGGTAGAGTCCTTAGAAATATTAGCATACAGAGGGATTTAGGTGTGCAGATCCACAGTTCCCTGAAGGTGGCAACTCAGGTGGACAAGGTGGTCAGGAAGGTTGGTGATTGAGGTTGAAACACTCAACTCATTTCAGATCTGCATCGGAATTCAACTTGGGCAGTGAATTCCCACCACCCTCAGAATGAAAAAGCTTTTCCTCTTGCCCCCTCTAATCCTTTTGCCAATCAGCTTAAATCTATGCCCTTAATAATTGACTCCTCGGCTAGATAGAAACAAGTCTTTTCTGTCGACTGTGTCTCATCCCCTCATCATTGTGAACGCCCCTTCTCCTCCTCTGTCCAAAGGAAACCAACCCCAGCCTATCCAACCTCTCCTCTCAGCTGCAGGTTTCCAGCCCTGGCTGCATTCTTGTGGATCTCCTCGGCACTCTCTCTCCAGAACAATTAACGTAAAGGGGTGACCAGAACTGTGACCTGCAGGGTGCTGGAAGGTGGGATTAGAATGGCTTGGAAACAAAATGGAGAACACTGGAAAATACTCAGCAAGTCTGACAGCACCTGTGGAAATCCCACATGAGGTCAACGGACCTTTGCATCGCGCCCCCCGCCCCCGCTACATTTCCCATGGTGGGCGGGATTGGAAAATTCCTCCCCCCCCACCGTTGGTTCTATTTTCTCTCCACAGATGCTGTCAGACCTGCTGAGATTTTCCAGCGCTTTCTGTTTTTGTTTCAGATTCCAGCAACCGCAGTCATGTTGCCTTTGTCTTAGAATGCGTTGGCGCATCTTTTCAGCTGGCGCGGGCACGGTGGGCCTCTTTGTGCGCCAAAACCTTTCTAATGTTCTGTGCCACTTGGCTGA
Organism: Mustelus asterias; assembly: GCF_964213995.1. Lineage (NCBI taxonomy): Eukaryota > Metazoa > Chordata > Chondrichthyes > Carcharhiniformes > Triakidae > Mustelus > Mustelus asterias. Next base: position 7,474,229 of record NC_135834.1, on the reverse strand, counting down.
CCCTTGATTCGGCCCAGTAGTGGGTGGCACTTGCACCTCAAGTCATCAGATAAGTTGCGTCGACCATTCTGAAGCGGAACACCAAAGAGTGATGGTTTTTGGGGCGTTATGGTCAGCACGGGCTTGGAGGGCCAAAGGGCCTGTTCCTGTGTTGTACTTTTCTTTGTTCCTTGTTCTTGAACAGTGTTGAATAACCTGACTTCTGGTGGGGGAGGGGTGAGGGGGGGAACCAAGCTAAGTAACACGGCTAATCATACAAGGATAATTCATGTCATATTCTGCCGACATGGAAGGGTCCCTGCAAAGCTCAAATCATTGCGGCCATAACGGATGATGACATTACTCGGGTTCCAACACAGATGCCTACTTACTGCGTTTGCAAATCTTTCACAGTGCATGAACCACCAGCAAAACATCAGATTAGTGAGCGACCTGGGTTCAACTCCACACAGTCTGAGAGAAGTGTAGGTTAGGTGGATTGGCCATGCTAAGTTGCCCCTTAGTGTCCAAAAATGTGTAGGCTAGGTGGATTGGCCATGCTAAATTGCCCCTTAGTGTCCAAAGATGTGTAGGTTAGGTGGATTGGCCATGCTAAGTTGCCCCTTAGTGTCCAAAGATGTGTAGGCTAGGTGGATTGGCCATGCTAAATTGCCTCTTAGTGTCCAAAGATGTGCCAATTAGGTGGATTGGCCATGCTAAATTGTCCCTTTGTGTCCAAAGATGTGCCAGTTGGGTGGATTGGCCATGCTAAATTGTCCCTTTGTGTCCAAAGATGTGCCAGTTGGGTGGATTGGCCATGGTAAATTGCCCTTTAGTGTCCAGGGATATGTAAATTAGGTGGATTGGCCATGTTAAATTGCCCCTTAGTGTCCAAAGGTGTGCGGGTTAGGTGGATTGGCCATGCCAAAGTGCCCCTCAATGTCCAAAGATATGTAGGCTGGGTGGATTGGCCATGATAAATTGCCCTTTAGTATTCAAAGATGTGCAGGTTAGGATGGATTGGCCATGCTAAATTGTCCCTTAGTGTCCAAAGATGTGCAGGTTAGGTGCATTGGCCATGCTAAATTGCCCCTTAGTGTCAGGAGGGATGAGCAGGGTAAATAGGTGGGGTTATGGGGATAGGGCCTCGGTGGGATTGTTGTCGGTGCAGGCACGATGGGCCGAATGGCCTCTTTCTGTACTGTGGGGATTCTATGAACAGTATTTTAGAAAACCCAGTTCACAGATCATGCTTCAATCGAGTCTTTTGAACTCTATTAAAAATGATAATCTGCAATAACACATGGGAGCAAACACCCAGATTCAAAATAGGTCTTGTGTGTTTTTCAGGATGAATTTTGCGGGGAGGGGGCTTATTTTACACTATTGAGTAAGTCAATTCACTCTCCCATTCTTCATGGTTTGTGGGAATGACTTCAATCGTAATTATCCTTCACACGAGGCCATTGTACCATTCATAACCATTGTACCATTCATAACTCTGATATTTGCCATTTATTCTGAACAGTGCATGCAGACAAGATCAGAACTCGGGAGAATTCATGCAATTCCTTTTTATACAACAGTGGGGAAATATTAGCAAGAGATTCTCACTCCAATGTCCGCCATCTTCATTCTTATGGCAGTTCCAATGACTTGGCCCTTGCCACACCACCCGAAATTTAATTTGCAGTGGAATGATTACTTTCCAAATGGACCTGATGGGTCGAGATCTCGTGACAATGTTGTATTTTCCACCTTCACTTGGAGCTCAACACTCACCCCGAATTCTCTGACAAGGGCAGAAGAAGCAACAGGATTTTGTGTCTCATTCCAATTCTCTTCCCGCACCCAGTGGTTGCTCTCAGGCAGACTTACAGCTGTGGCCAGTTAATTCCCAGAACAGGTTGCTTGTCTGTCGTTAGGGGCTTATAGCTTGAGGGGGCGGCACTCCACATCAAGCTGGGCTGACCAGGAGTCTCTCCCACTCTTACCGCCAGCCATTGGCATGTTTGGAAGGATTTACAGGTTGACACTCAATTGGGTGGCGCGGTGGCACAGTGGTTAACACTGCTACGTCGCAGCGCCAAGGACCCAGGTTCGATTCCCGACTTGAGTCACTGTCTGTGTGGAGTCTGCACGTTCTCCCAGTGTCTGCGAGGGTTTCCTCCGGGTGCTCCGGTTTCCTCCCACACTCCAAAGATGTGCGGGTTAGGTGGATTCGCCATGCTAAATTGCCCCTTAGTGTCAGGGGGACTAGCTCGGGTAAATACATGGGGTTATGGGAATAGGGGCTGGGTGGGATTGTGGTTGGTGCAGTCTCGATGGGCCGAATGGCCTCCTTCTGCACTGCAGGATTTTATGATTCTGTTTTGCCACGTTACGATTCCTTGGCCGTCAGGTCCTGGGATGGGACTCGAACTCAGAGCTTCTGGCTCAGAGGCAGGGATGCTAACCCCACTGCGCCACAAGACCTCATGTGTTGCGGCGGTCCAACAATCCCAGCTCAGGCCGGGATTGTCCGGTCTTGTACACCCTGCCACCACTGCCAGTGGAAAAACAGAATCAGCCGAATCTCTGTTCACATCAGCGGGACTGGAGAACCCCGGCCTCTGTCCCTGACTTCAAGATGACACTTCTAGCCTGAGGTCAGCCAGTTTGCATGACCTGGAAGGAGTTTGTTGGACTTGACCTTCTGCACTTCTGACAATCCCCAATTTATTGTTTTTTGTTTTTTTTAAAAAATGACATTATCTCCACATCTGTTGTATGAACAGAAGACACAAGGCAGAACTAGTGGATCATCAGTTTTGTTGCACTTCATAGAATCATAGAATCTACGGTGCAGAAGGAGGCCATTCGGCCCATCGAGTCTGCACCGACCACAATCCCACCCAGGTCCTATTCCCGTAACCTCACATATTTACCTTTCTAATCCCCCTGACACTAGGGTCAATTTAGCATGGCCAATCCACCTACCCTCCACATCTTTGGATACTAAGGGGCAATTTAGCATGGACAATCCACCTAACCTCCACATCTTTGGATACTAAGGGGCAATTTAGCATGGCCAATCCACCTAACCTGTACATCTTTGGACACTAAGGGGCAATTTAGCACGGCCAATCTACCTAATCTACACATCTTTGGACACTAAGGGGCAATTTAGCATGGCCAATCCACCTAACCTCCACATCTTTGGATACTAAGGGGCAATTTAGCATGGCCAATCCACCTAACCTGTCCATCTTTGGACACTAAGGGGCAATTTAGCACGGCCAATCTACCTAATCTACACATCTTTGGACACTAAGGGGCAATTTAGCATGGCCAATCCACCTAACCTACACATCTTTGGACACTAAGGGGCAATTTAGCACGGCCAATCTACCTAATCTACACATCTTTGGACACTAAGGGGCAATTTAGCATGGCCAATCCACCTGACCTGCACATCTTTGGACACTAAGGGACAATTTAGCATGGCCAATCCACATAACCTACACATCTTTGGACACTAAGGGACAATTTAGCATGGCCAATCCACCTAACCTACACATCTTTGGACACTAAGGGACAATTTAGCATGGATATTATTAAACTAGAAAGAGTGCAGAAAAGATTTACTAGGCTACCGGGACTTGATGGTTTGAGTTATAAGGAAGGGTGGATAGGCTGAGACTTTTTTCTCTGGAGCGTAGGAGGCTGAGGGGTGATCTTATAGAAGTCTATAAAATAATGAGGGGCGTGGATCAGCGAGATAGTCAACATCTTTTCCCAAAGGTAGGGGAGCCTAAAACTAGAGGGCATAGGTTTAAGGTGAGAGGGGAGAGATACAGAAGTGTCCAGAAGGGCAACTCTTTCATTACAGAGGGTGGTGAGTGTCTGGAACAAGCTGCCAGAGGTCGCAGTGGAGGCGGGTACAATTTTGTCTTTTAAAAAGCATTTAGACACTTACATGGGTAAGATGGGTATCGAGGGATATGGGCCAAATGCGGGCAATTGGGACTAGCTTAGGGGTTTAAAAAAATGGGCGGCATGGACAAGTTGGGCCGAAGGGCCTCTTTCCACACTGTAAACCTCTATGACTCTATAACCTAACCCGCACATCTTTGGAGCGTGGGAGGAAACCGGAACACCCGGAGGAAACCCACGCAGACACGGGGGAGAACGTGCAAACTCCTCACAGACAGTGACCCGAGGGCGGGAATCGAACCCGGGTCCCTGGCGCTGTGAGAGGCAGCAGTGCTAACCACTGTGCCACCGTGCCGCCCTTGCGAGGTGAGGCTTGGCAACTCACTTGTCAACACTTTGGCCGAGCCTTCCTCAGAAGACTTCCGGCGGAATTTGCCGGAAGGATCCACTGCCTTTCCCTGTATCTTCTCAATGCAATGCAAAATCTGCTCACGCTCACGCACGGAACAAGTCAAATTGAACAGAAAAAAAACAGAAGCATACATTCAGACGAAAGAAAGGAAAAGTGATACTTACTCCACCTGCTTGGACCAGTCCGGGGGTTTACTAAAAGTCATGAATACACAGTTTGTCAAAATAGTAGCCATAATAATCACGCTGAACACTGTAGATTGGGGTTAAGGAAATCATAATTATTCTCAGCGCTTAATGATTCTTAGCACAATATTTGCAAATACATTGGATTTTCATTTTCATGGCATCGTACTGATTTCTACCTCGGGGCCGGAATTCTCCAGTATCTCTCACACCACCCTCCCGCGCTACTAGCGAGACCGCGTTCTCTGGTCTCCCCCCCTCCGCCAGCCAGAACGGAGAATTTAGCGCTCAGCTAAAATCTCCATTCGCTGCAGCGGGACTGGCGAATCCCAGCCGCGGGCGAGACCGCCCCCCCCGGTTTTCTTATTTCCGCCACTCGGGCCGAATCGCCGGGTGCGGCGCTGGGCTAACTGGCTGGCGTGAAGCCTTGGCTCGCACAGCAGAGATGCGGAGAAAGTCGACCCCCACCTCCCCCCCGGCCCCCCCCCCTCTGCTCAAGCCAAAAGTACCGAGGCCTCATCAGATCTCAGGCCGAGAATGAGAATGGTCAACTTAACACCCTGAGCGAACACCCCTGCAAGTCGTTTGATGAACAGATTGAAAATACACAGACTTTCAGTCAGTGGGACGCGATTACATTGGCGGGCAGAATGGCCTTGGGGCAAGATGGCTTGATCATGGTTAATGGCCAATGTATCTTTTTATTCATTTGTGGGACATGGGCGTCGCTGGCTGGCCAGCATTTATTGCCCATCCCTAGTTGCCCTTGAACTGAGTGGCTTGCTAGGCCACTTGAGAGGGCAGTTGAGAATCAACCACATTGCTGTGGCTCTGGAGTCACATGTAGGCCAGACCGGGTAAGGACGGCAGATTTCCTTCCCTGAAGGGACATTGGTGAACCAGATGGATTTTTCTGACAATGGTTTCATGGTCATCAGTAGATTCTTAATCCCAGATTTTTTTTATTTTGAATTCAAATTCCACCATCTGCCGTGGTGGGATTCGAACCCGGGTCCCCAGAACATTAGCTGAGTTTCTGAATTAATAGTCTAGAGATAATACCACTAGGCCATCACCTCCCCTTGAATGCAGCATTCAGATGGCTAACTTGGGATTGATACTGGCATCCATTTTGGGCCACAGAACTCTTTTTGTTTTGAGTGGGCTATTCAAGGAGCTTCAAAGAAAAATGGCACGCAAACATCCAAAAATAGCCCAATAATCCCACTCGTCTCTGCATTTGATGATGTGACAAAATTCCCGCGTTCAATTAAGTTTCATCTGTCAAAGAGAAAGGTAAGAATTCGAAGTTGACTTCCCCCATCCCAGTCGCCGCTCTATCCTGCATTTGGGCTCCAACCTCCGGTTTTCTGACAGGATCTCTTACCCTTTCATTTATTCTTTGTCCTTACTTCACTGAAGCTCCCAGGGGGGGTATCCCGGGCACGTAAGGCAGTTCTGAGAATGGGCAGGACACAGAGGTGAGTATGACTTTGCAAACAGTAACACGGATGAGGCGACACAAAGAGGCAAAGGGAGGCCCTGGCAATCTGCGTGATAACAGCTTCCCTTTCAAGGGTGTGGGGCCAGGCCAGAGGAGCGAGAGCAACTTTCGATACGAGAGGACGGAACGCGTGTTGCGAGTGGCAGGGAACGCGCACCACGTGGGATGACTAATGCCGTGACGCAAACAGGATGAAACTCAATTCCTGTTATCCAAACAAATCAATTCCCGCCTGTCCACCGTACAGAAATTTTTTTTCAAAAGAGCAACACTCTGGCGCCTGACTGAAGTGCTGGAAATTCACAGCAAGCCAATCAGCCTCTGAATGGAAAAGAAAACCCGACCTCGTGTAACCCCTCTCGCCAGATGCGGGTGCAAGTCCACACCAGCTCACTGATCTGGTGAATTGGAATCACGGTGTCGCTCTGCGTTCTAAATGACAAGTTAGTGTTTATAAGCGCTGCTTCTGGCTCCGTTCCCACTTTCTCCCAGCTTTCAGTGGTCGATGTGTCGCTGGATATATTTGCAGCACGGTGGCACAGTGGTTAGCACTGCTGCCTCACGGCACCAGGGACCCGGGTTCGATTCCCGGCTCGGGTGACTGTCTGTCTGTGTGGAATCTGCACATTCTCCCCGTGTCTGCGTGGGTTTCACGGCGGCACAGTGGTTAGCGCTGCTGCCTCACAGCGCCAGGGACCCGGGTTCAATTCCCGGCTTGGATCACTGTCTGTGTGGAGTCTGCACGTTCTCCCCGTGTCTGCGTGGGTTTCCTCCAGGTGCTCCGGTTTCCTCCCACAGTCTGAAAGATGTGCGGGTTAGGTACATCGGCCATGCTAAATTCTCCCTCAGTGTACTCGAACAGGAGTGTGGCGACTAGGGGAATTTCACAGTAACTTCATTGCAGTGTTAATATAAGCCTACTTGTGACACTAATAAATAAACATTAAAACTGGTATCCAAAGACGTGCAGGTTAGGGTGCATTGGCCATGCTAAATTCTCCCTCAGTGTACCCGAACAGGAGTGTGGCGACTAGGGGAGTTTCACATTAACTTCATTGCTGTGTTAATGTCAGCCTACTTATAAATAAATAAACTTTAAACTTATTCCAAGAGTTCAAAGCCCCTCGATTACCAGCAAGCAATTAGTCCTGCCCCAATGGAGTGTAAGTCTCCTCTGTTTACTGGCTGCTAGGGTCCCAAGTGGTATGAGATTCGATCCCGGCCAGACCATATAACTGCTCCTAATTCTGTTCCATCTGGTAACCTCATGGCAAGGATCGCTTGGTGTCGGCCTTGAACACGTGTCCCTCTTTGCGCTCAGCGGAGCGTTGGGGTGAAGCTAAGGTAAGTTGTCGAAGCAGGAGCTATACTCTGCGTCGGACTGCATGGAAGGTCGCGAGGCCCAACATTGGGAATCCAAAATCGGAAACCCTCCTTTCAACAGGGAACTGGAATTCAAATCATTTCCAGGGAAGACGTCATTCCACCCAAACTGATGGGGATGACAATTCCCCTCCTGGCTGTGGAGATCCCAGTCAGCATAGGTTTGGGTCATCACGGCCTAGCTCCTCCAGCCCGTAGGCCCAACCTACTCCTACGGCACCAGCAATCGCCAGTCTCCCTCAAAGGGGGTGTCTGGATGGACGGGTACGGGAGATGGGACCGGAACTTGGACATGTCTTTCGGCAGTAAGAACCAGGAAAGAAGCTGGCGAGATAAGACCCCGGAATTTTACCATCCCTGCCCGCCACGGGAATCGGAGCGGGCAAGGGGGCGGACCATGGAAAAGCCCGTCGACCTCGGGCGGGACTTTACGGCTTCGGAACGAGCCAGGCCGTAAAATCCCACCCAGACAGTGTGGCGTAACATTTTTTTTAACCTGTGTTCATATCTGGCTAGGGAGAGCTTGATGTTAATACAAGGTGCACCCAAAAATGGGGGAAAACGTCCCATCGGTCAACAGAAAAACATTCCCCCTTCCCTGACCCCTCCCCGCCGTTCCCGTGCCTTAACAAGTACACAATTTACAACAACTGGAAGAGGAAGCCTGGTCTGGCAAAGAGTTACATCTTTTCGTTTTCAAATGCCGATGGATGCCAAGTGTATTTCCAGCATTTGTGGCTTGCAATGCATGCTCCTGACATTTCAGGTCGCAGCAAGCGCTTTGCTCTTTGTTTCTGCATGGCTGTCGTACATTGAACTCCCGGCTGCGGTGACGGAAATCGGAACAGTTCACAAAAGAAGACTTTCTACTTAACTTTTGGTTACATCAGCCATCGAGAGGATAGAGCATCTTGCGCCCAGTGCTACAGAACACATCTGCATAATCGTGTGCGATCTCTGAAGTTATGTTTTAAAAAGCAAAAGTGACTCGATCGCTTGTCAGTAATTGTCCCCCAGCAGCCATTTTGATCATGGCTTCCGCATCTTTTGGAGGCAGGCTGTCCCCTTTGTTTTTTTTGGCTCGCTTGACTGTTTGCTTGCAGGCTGCTGATTGGCTGCGGGCTGTCAGCCATCTTGGCTGAGTGGCGGGGTTGCCAGTCCCCGCCCTTGGTTTGCGAGCTTGGCTTAGCTTGGCTCATTGGCGGCAGGCGAAAATGGCTGATTGCTTTCTGCTTCCCACTTTCTGCTCAGTCCCCGCGTTGCTAGAGCGACCATGATTGTACTGCATGGCGGAGCAGGCTCGAAGGGTTGAATGGCCTTACCTCGTTCTCACGCGTTGCAACCTCACCTGTATCCTTTCTTTCTCAAAAATTCTAAATTGCCCCGTTCCTACGTCCCATTTTGTTTCGAGTTACAAACTCCAGATAGATCTCATACAGAATTCAATTGGCGCAGAGTTTTATCTGAAATTGCCCCAGAGTTTTTGGGGACATGGGCATATTTTAGGGGCGGCGTGGTGGCACAGTGGTCAGCACTGTTGCCTCACATCGCCAGGGCTCAATTCTGGCCTCGGGTGACTGCGTGGAGTCTGCACATTCTCCCCATGTCTGCGTGGGTTTCCTCCGGGTGCTCCGGTTTCCTCTCACAGTCCAAAGATGTGCAGGTTAGGTGCATTGGCCATGCTAAATTGTCCCTTAGTGTCTAAAGATGTGCGGGTTAGGTGGATTGGCCATACTAAATTGCCCCTGAGTGTCCAAAGATGTGCAGGTCAGGTGGATTAGCCATGCTAAATTGCCCCTTAGTTTCCAAAGATGTGCAGGTTAGGTGGATTGGCCATGCTAAATTGCCCCTTAGTGTCCAAAGATGTGTAGGTTAGGTGGATTGGCCATGCTAAATTGCCCCTTAGTGTCCAAAGATGTGCAGGTTAGGTGGATTGACCATGCTAAATTGTCCTTAGTGTCCAAAGATGTGCAGGTTAGGTGGATTGGCCATGCTAAATTGTCCTTAGTGTCCAAAGATGTGCAGGTTAGGTGGATTGGCCATGCTAAATTGTCCCTTAGTGTCTAAAGATGTGCGGGTTAGGTGGATTGGCCATACTAAATTGCCCCTGAGTGTCCAAAGATGTGCAGGTCAGGTGGATTAGCCATGCTAAATTGCCCCTTAGTTTCCAAAGATGTGCAGGTTAGGTGGATTGGCCATGCTAAATTGCCCCTTAGTGTCCAAAGATGTGCAGGTCAGGTGGATTAGCCATGCTAAATTGCCCCTTAGTGTCCAAAGATGTGCAGGTTAGGTGGATTGACCATGCTAAATTGTCCTTAGTGTCCAAAGATGTGCAGGTTAGGTGGATTGGCCATGCTAAATTGCCCCTTAGTGTCCAAAGATGTGCGGGTTAGGTTGATTGACCATGCTAAATTGTCCTTAATGTCCAAAGATGTGCGGGTTAGGTGGATTGGCCATGCTAAATTGCCCCTTAGTGTCCAAAGATGTGCAGGTTAGGTGGATTGGCCATGCTAAATTGTCCTTAGTGTTCAAAGATGTGCAGGTTAGGGGGATTGGCCATGCTAAATTGTCCTTAGTGTTCAGAGATGTGCAGGTTAGGCGGATTGGCCATGATAAATTGTCCCTTAGTGTCCAAAGATGTGCAGGTTAGGTGGATTGGCCATGCTAAATTGTCCTTAGTGTTCAAAGATGTGCAGGTTAGGGGGATTGGCCATGCTAAATTGTCCTTAGTGTTCAAAGATGTGCAAGTTAGGCGGATTGGCCATGCTAAATTGTCCCTTAGTGTACAAAGATGTGCAGGTTAGGTGGATTGGCCATGCTAAATTGTCCTTAGTGTTCAAAGATGTGCAGGTTAGGCGGATTGGCCATGCTAAATTGTCCCTTACTGTCCAAAGATGTGCAGGTTAGGTGGATTGGCCATGTTAAATTGTCCCTTAGTGTGCAAAGATGTGTAGGTTAGGTGGATTGGCCATGCTAAATTGCCCCTTAGTGTCCAAAGATGTGCAGGTTAGGTGGATTGACCATGCTAAATTGTCCTTAGTGTCCAAAGATGTGCAGGTTAGGTGGATTGGCCATGCTAAATTGCCCCTTAGTGTCCAAAGATGTGCGGGTTAGGTTGATTGACCATGCTAAATTGTCCTTAGTGTTCAAAGATGTGCAGGTTAGGGGGGTTGGCCATGCTAAATTGCCCCTTAGTGTCCAAAGATGTGCAGGTTAGGTGGATTGACCATGCTAAATTGTCCTTAGTGTCCAAAGATGTGCAGGTTAGGTGGATTGGCCATGCTAAATTGCCCCTTAGTGTCCAAAGATGTGCGGGTTAGGTTGATTGACCATGCTAAATTGTCCTTAGTGTCCAAAGATGTGCAGGTTAGGGGGATTGGCCATGCTAAATTGCCCCTTAGTGACCAAAGATGTGTAGGTTAGGGGGATTGGCCATGCCAAATTGCCCCTTTAGTGTCGGGGGGGTTAGCAGGCTAAATATGTGGTGTTAGGAGAATAGAGCCTGTGTGGGATTGTTGTTGGTGGAGACCCGATGGGCCGAACGGCCTCCTTCTGCAGTGTCGGGATTCTATGATTCACTGATTTAGTGGACGGCTTTAATTCAGGGCAGACTGTGCGTCAGCCGTGTGCTCTCACTGAGGGCACCCTTGTTTGTGAGAATAAATCACGCTCTCTTGCTCCCTCTGTTGGGGGAGTCTTGCTGGGTATCAGACAGGCTGCTCGAGACAGTCAAAAGACAGTGTCGGCGGCTGTACAGCAGAGGAATTCAATTGTTGTCCTGGCGTCAGCAGGGAGAGCCTGTGCCAACTCCGGAGACGCAAGTGGGGTGGTGAATAAAATGAGCCAACACTGGTGGCGGCTGGAAAGAATGCAGTGCCTCAGCTGGTCCCAACCTTCTGCTGTTTTTGAAGGATTTGAGCCCCTCCTCGCTTTAGTGAATCCGCAGCCTCGCTGATGTAAATATAGCTCAGTAATCGGAACGAGGGGAAAAAAAAACCCACACGCAAACATGAATGAGCACAGCAGTTGGTGAACTTTGCGCAAATTTGAAGAGCTGCATTGGCTGGTAAACACCCTGTGGCAGCAGTTGATTTCCATGACGGATTTGCAATACACGCTGCGGTATATCACGGCCAAGGGGACGGATGGGCTGAATGGCTGTGCGGCGTGGGGGGAGGGGAGGGGGAGAATTCATTAACCCCCAGCTAAAAGAAGCGGGCAGCTGAGATAGCTCTTATGTGGCACAACGAAAGGCTGATAACTGCTGTCAAATAGGCACCATGCCCGGACTAACCACGTCGACATAGTGAACAACCGTGACGCGGGGGCCCCCCGAGGTGCGTTTTCGCCAGATATCTTTTTTTGGGAAAAAAGATCATTATCCGCCGCGCGATTCGTGAGATTGCAACTTAATTTGTGCAAATGAGGAACGGGCCGCCAGATTCCTTCGACAACGAACGAGCTACTTAACCAGTCTACTCATTCTTTGACATTTCTGTCCCTCGAGTTCTGAAGGACTCAAAAACAAAGAACAAAGAACAGTACAGCACAGGAACAGGCCCTTCGGCCCTTCTAATGATGCCTGCCTGAACTAAAACCGTATGCACTTACGGAGTCCATATCCTTCTGTTTCCATCCTATTCATGCATTCGTCTAGATAAATGCCGCTATCGTACCCGCTCCCACCACCTCTGCGTTCCAGACATTCACCACCCTCTGTGTAAAAAACTTGCCCCACACATCTCCTCTAAACCTTTCCCCACGCACCTTAAACCTATGTCCCCGAGCACTTGATTTTTCTGCCCTAAGGGCATCTGACTATCCACTCTGTCCACTCATAATCTTGTAAACCTCTATCAGGTTAGCTGTGTTTTCTCTCCCCGCGGATGCTGCCAGACCTGCTGAGCATTTTTTCCTCTTGTTACAAATCCATAATTGGCGAACATTTCAGCTGAAGGGGTGCGCAGAATTGCCAGCGGGAAAGAAATAAGAAGATCCTACAGTTGCAAATGAACACCCGTGTGACGCAGTGGTCGCGCAGCAGTTGGTAAGGGGGGAAAACAACAATTTACCCAATAAGGACAACGCTTCCTCCGCAACTCACACGATCTGGCAGGAATTAAGGAAATCACGCACAATTTAAAAGTAAGCCTGAAGGTGAGGAATGCATATTGTTGTGTAGTAGGAGCACAGATGTACATGGATATAATGAAAAGCAGATATATGCAAACAAAAACACACACATACACGGACTGAAACACAGAAATATTAATGAAAATCTTGCAAGCAGGGCATTAAACCTGACAATTATTCTGGGCCCTGTCTTTGGAGATCGGGCTACAGGTCTTTACGTGAGTATTGACTGAGTCAAAACGGCCTTGCTAGTGTCCTGTGATGGAGGAACTGAAGGGATGAAAATGGTATGGGGTGGACAGAGTGCGGAGTTTGCACATTCTCCCCGTGTCTGCGTGGGTTTCCTCCGGGTGCTCCGGTTTCCTCCCACACTCCAAAGATGTGTAGGTTAGGTGGATTGGCCATGCTAAATTGTCCCTTAGTGTCCAAAGATGTGCAGGTTAGGTGGATTGGCCATGCTAAATTGCCCCTTAGTGTCCAAAGATGTATGGGTTAGGTGGATTGGCCATGCTAAATTGTCCCTTAGTTCTAAAGATGTGTGGGTTAGGTGGATTGGCCATGCTAAATTGCCCCTTAGTGTCCAAAGGTGTATGGGTTAGGTGGATTGGCCATGCTAAATTGCCCCTTAGTGTCCAAAGATGTGCAGGTAAGGTGGATTGGCTATGTTAAATTGTCCCTTAGTTCTAAAGATGTGTAGGTTAGGTGGATTGGCCATGCTAAATTGTCCCTTAGTGTCCAAAGATGTGCAGGTTAGGTGGATTGGATAGGGTAAATGTGTGGGGATTGCAGGGCTGGGACAGGGGACGAGGGCCTGGGTAAGACACTCTTTCTGAGAGTCGATGCAGACTCGATGGGCTGAATGGCCTTCCTCCGCACTGCAGGGATTCTGTGAACAGTGTTTCTTGTGGAGCCAGAGGAGTGCTCATGTTCCGATCTCCACAAAATGGCCTCTTTAAACTGGAGTTGGTTTGAGGAAGGTTTCGGCAGGGGAGGTGGGGAGGGGAGGTGGGGAGGGGAGGGGAGGTGGGGAGGGGAGGGGAGGGGAGGTGGGGAGGTGGGGAGGGGGGAGGGGAGGTGGGGTGGGGAGGGGTGGGGAGGGGAGGGGTGGGGGGTGGGGAGGGGAGGTGGGGAGGGGAGGGGAGGTGGGGAGGGGAGGGGAGGTGGGGAGGGGAGGGGAGGTGGGGAGGGGAGGGGAGGTGGGGAGGGGATGGGGATGTGGGGAGGGGAGGGGAGGTGGGGAGGGGAGGGGAGGTGGGGAGGGGAGGGGAGGTGGGGAGGGGAGGGGAGGTGGGGAGGGGAGGGGAGGTGGGGAGGGGATGGGGATGTGGGGAGGGGAGGGGAGGTGGGGAGGGGGGAGGGAAGGTGGGGAGGGGAGGAGGGGAGGGGAGGTGGAGAGGGGAGGTGGGGAGGTGGGGAGGTGGGGAGGAGGGAAAAAGATGGGGAGGGAAGGTGGGGAGGGGAGCGGAGGGGAGGTGGGGAAGGGAGGGGAGAGGTGGGGGAGGGGGGGGGAGATGCAATGAGTGGGGGAAATCCAATGATGGCCGATTCAATGAGGGCCTTAAAGAGGGCCTTCACGTTCCCTCGGTTACACATCTAAGGAGCCTAATGCCTGTTTTTGACATCCTCGAAATTAAAAAAAGAGCCTCCCAATATTGGCAGTGTGACTGATGTCTGAGAGGATTGGGCGCAGCCTGCACAACTGCTACATTGGCACTTCTGGAGGAAAGCGGACGCAACGCACATTAACCTCTGCTTCGTGGACAATCTCAATCGCAGCGTAACATCACTTCAGATATGCCATGATGTAACTGGCAAAAGCGCCATTCCCCAGTCTCCACTTCTCTCGCATTTAAATGCCAAGCTGGCACATCGTGGGGGTGGTGCGGTGGGGGTGGCTGAGAAGGGAATTTTCAAACCCCAAACGCGGTCTGCTGCATGTTGCCGCACAGCTGTCGTGTTCCAAGGTTTTTTTAAAGATCTTCAGGAGTGGCAATTTAGCATGGCCAATCCACCTAACCTGCACATCTTTGGACACTAGGGGGCAATTTAGCACGGCCAATCCACCTAACCTGCACATCTTTGGACACTCAGGGTGCGGGTTAGGTGGATTGGCCATGCTAAATTGCCCCTTAGTGTCAGGGGGATTAGCAGGGTAAATACGTGGGGTTAAGGGGATGGGGCCTGGGTGGGATTGTTGTCAGTACAGACTCGATGGGCCGAATGGCCTCCTTCTGCACTGTCGGGATTCTATAGGTCTGCGATTGTAAATGTGTGCGAAAAGAAATTTAAAAAGCACTTTTTATAGCATCACATCACATCTTTTCGAAACATCAGTAGTCCTTCACGCAGGGTGAACTGCAGGGGAGACAAAGAATGAGAATGATCCAATGGTGTTTGAATTGCAAACGGATAGAGTTGGGCTTTGGGTCACGTGTATCAATCGCTGGGTCTTGTTGAAGTTTGAATGCATACTGAGCCTCAGGTGCCTCTGTAATAAAGTTGTGCGTCAAAGATGGTGACGTTTTTTTCTGGACGATGCTCACTCTCAGGGTCTTAAAGGTCCCCGGGCACCAAAACTGAAGGGCAGGACGAACCTTCACGATCCAGTTGGCCACTGGAGGCCCATTTGGCCTGTGGAAGTGGATCCATAATGACCGTCCCCAAGCATCCTCATGTTCTGTTTCTCCCACTAGGCCCAAGCACAAGACTTTACTGAGGTACTGCCCAGGGGTAATGGCAAAAGAAAGGTTGTGTACCTCCTGTGCTGAACAACCATTGCCAACTACCCTTTCGTTGGGGGGAAAACTATCACTGGCGCAAAGCCCCTATTCATTTGCCTCAGTGTCAAAATGGCACCCTCACATTATACTCTACGAGAAACTCACCAAGTCTGCTTCGGCCTGAAGCGAAATGTCAACCGGCCAATACAATTTTGCAAGACAGTGCTGAAGTTCACCATTGGGTGACCTTTTGCCAAATCTTAAAAGGCTTAAGTTCGCCTTTGAAAAAACATAACTTCTTTATTTGAGGGATCGGACCAATAACAAGGACATATCAGGGGAGATTTTCCTGGATTTGCAGCCAGGATCGCCAAGGTTCGGATATGGGGCAGGCCGGAACCCTTTGTGTGCAGAGAAACCCTCACCATTTCCTTTGAATGGATGGAAAATCCGGAACATTCCGTGCCAAAGGTGGGGCCTAATCTATCTGTGCGCTGTTGATCAGGGAAAGGACCCAGAAAATGCCCGTCATCTGTTGTTTTCTCCCAGCATTCCACCCTCCTTTGCTCACATCTGCTTTTACGTCAAGGTGAGTGGATGCAAAGTTGTAGGGTCCGAGGTTAGTCTGCAGGTCAGACACAAAACTGGTTGAAAATACAACCACCCGAAGACGTTCTTTGACTGCAAAGATTTGGCCTTGCTTGGCTTGTGCAGAAACCCAATCACTTCGAATTTTAGAATGAGAAGTTGGTTTTTATTCTTGTCTGTCCATCTTGGCACCACGAACGTGGACAATTTAAAAGAGTTTCATATCCCAGGACAGGGAATTGCAAGCATGATATTGTCCCTTAGTGCACAAAGGTTGGCTTGGATAAATGGAGTAGCCATGGTGAATTACCCCTTAGTGTACAAAGATGTGTAGGTTAGGTGGATTGGCCATGCTAAATTGCCCCTTAGTGTCCAAAGATGTGCAGGTTAGGTGGATTGGCCATGCTAAATTGCCCCTTAGTGTCCAAAGATGTGCAGGTTAGGTGGATTGGCCATGCTAAATTGCCCCTTAGTGTCCAAAGGTGTGCAGGTTAGGTAGATTGGCCATGCTAAATTGCCCCTTAGTGTCCAAAGATGTGTCGGTTAGGTGGATTGGCCATGCTAAATTGCCCCTTAGTGTCCAAAGATGTGCAGGTTAGGTGGATTGGCCATGCTAAATTGCCCCTTAGTGTCCAAAGATGTGCAGGTTAGGTGGATTGGCCATGCTAAATTGCCCCTTAGTGTCCAAAGGTGTGCAGGTTAGGTAGATTGGCCATGCTAAATTGCCCCTTAGTGTCCAAAGATGTGTCGGTTAGGTGGGTTGGTCATGCTAAATTGCCTCTTAGTGTCCAAAGATGTGCAGGTTAGGTGGATTGGCCATGCTAAATTGCCCCTTAGTGTCCAAAGATGTGTAGGTTAGGTGGATTGGTCATGCTAAATTGCCCCTTAGTGTCCTAAGATGTGTAGGTTAGTAAGATTGGTCATGCCAAATTGCCCCTTAGTGTCCAAAGATGTGCAGGTTAGGTGGATTGGCCATGCTAAATTGTCCCTTAATGTCCAAAGATGTGCAGGTTAGGTGGATTGGCCATGCTAAATTGCCCCTTAGTGTCAGTGGGACTAGCTAGGGTAAATACATGGGGTTGTGGGGATAGGACCTGGGTGGGATTGTGGTCAGTGCAGACTCGATGGGCCGAATGGCCTCCTTCTGCACTGTAGGATTCTATGATCAGGATAGTCAACCTATTTATAACGAACACATTTGAGTTTGTACTTGAGGGCATCATCTCCCTCCCTTCCTACAGTGTCAATATTAAGCAAAGCACGTTATGTAAGAGTGACCCAGATACTCTCAAACGTTTAGATAGATTCAGAAGTGTGCTTTGAACATTCAAATCAGAGAATCATAAACATTAACAGCGCAGAAGGAGGCTATTCAGCCCACCGTGTCTGTTTGGGCCAAAAAATGAGCTACACAGCCACTTGGTCCAGAGGCTTGTTGCTTATGGTACTTGCCTATCCAAGTACTTTTTCAACACAATGAGGAATTATGTCTCTACCACCCTTTCAGCAAGTGAGCCCCATTACCACACCATCCTTTGGGTGAAAAAAAATCCTCTTCAATTTCCTCTAACTCTTCCCCATGTACTCGAAATCTACGCCCCCTGATTATTAACCTCTATTCTAAGAACAATAGATCCTCCCTATCCCCTTTTATCTCAGTTGGGTGCTCTGGTTTCCTCCCGCAGGCCAAAGATGTGTAGGTTAGGTGGATTAGCCATTTAAATTGCCCATTAGTGACCAAAGATTTACAGTTTAGATGGATTAAGTATGTTAAGTTTTCCCTTAGTGTCTAAAGATGTGCAGGTTCGGTGGATTGGCCATGCTAAATTGCCCCTTTCTGTCCAAAGATGTGCAGGTTAGGTGGATTGGCCATGCTAAATTGCCCCTTCGTGTCCAAAGATGTGCAGGTTAGATGGATTGGCTATGCTAAATTGCCCCTTAGTGTCCAACGCTGTTCAGGTTTGGTGAATTAGCCTTGGTAAATGTGTGGGGTTGCAGCAAAAGGGCGGGGGAACGGGCTTGGGGAAAGGCTCTGTTGGAGAGTCAGTGCAGACTCGATGGGCCAAATGGCCTCCTTCTGCACTGCAGGGATTCTATCATTCTTGTGAACCAGATGGGTTTTTCCGACAATGGTTTCATGGTCATCAGTAGATTCTTAATTCCAGATATTTTTTATTGAATTCAAATTCCACCATCTGCCGTGGCGGGATTCGAACCCAAGTCTCCAGAACACAAGCTGAGTTTCTAGATTAATAGTCTGGCGATAATACCATGAGGCCACCAGACATAATGACAGGCCATTTGACAAAAACAGCAACCAAGGAGTGTCGGAAATGGGTTGGATTGTATATTGACTGCAATATGTTCTTCCATCGCTGCAAGACACAAAATCCCTCGGGTCCACACAACCCGACTGCCATAGCCCGGCAACACAGATCTACAAGTGGTTATATTTCTGTCGGTTTGTCCCCTTTAACATTTTCAAATATTTAAAGAAGTCTAATTCAAAGGCGCAAGACCAAAACTAATAAAAGATCCAGAATTGGAAAAATAGATGGAAAACCGCAATGCATAAAATCAAAGATGGGGATAATATGTGTTCAAAAGATGCAAGATACTACATACAATTATTTAGATCATTCGACCCTCGAGACTATGACGCTGCCACTATGGCCGATATTATAAAGTTCATTATTGGGATGCGATGGATGGCATGGTGGCACAGTGGTTAGCATTGCTGCCTCACAGTGGTTAGCATTGCTGCCTCACAGTGGTTAGCATTGCTGCCTCACAGTGGTTAGCATTGCTGCCTCACAGTGGTTAGCATTGCTGCCTCACAGTGGTTAGCATTGCTGCCTCACAGTGGTTAGCATTGCTGCCTCACAGCGGTTAGCACTGCTGCCTCACAGCGGTTAGCACTGCTGCCTCACAGTGGTTAGCACTGCTGCCTCACAGCGGTTAGCACTGCTGCCTCACAGCGGTTAGCACTGCTGCCTCACAGTGGTTAGCATTGCTGCCTCACAGCGGTTAGCATTGCTGCCTCACAGCGGTTAGCATTGCTGCCTCACAGTGGTTAGCACTGCTGCCTCACAGCGGTTAGCACTGCTGCCTCACAGCGGTTAGCATTGCTGCCTCACAGCGGTTAGCATTGCTGCCTCACAGCGGTTAGCACTGCTGCCTCACAGCGGTTAGCATTGCTGCCTCACAGTGGTTAGCACTGCTGCCTCACAGTGCCAGGCTCCCGGGTTTGATTCCCAGCATTGGGTCACTCAGTGGGATTTTATGGCCTCGCTCATCTGGAAACCGTAAAATCTCACCCGAGATTAACGCACCTTTCCATTGTCCGCCCCTCGCTCGCTCCGATTACTGTGGCGGGCGGGGCGGTAAAATTTAACCGACTGTCTGTGCGGAGTCTGCACGTTCGCCCCCGTGTCTGCGTGGGTTTCCTCCGGGTGCTCCTGTTTCCTCCCACACTCTGAAAGACGTGCTGGTTAGGGTGCGTTGGCCATGCTAAATTCTCCCTCAGTGTACCCGAACAGGAGTGTGGTGACCAGGGGATTTTCACAGTAACTTCACTGCAGTTAAAGTTTTTAAAGTTTATTTATTAGTGCCACAAGTAGCCTTACGTTAATACTGCAATGAAGTTACTGTGAAAACCCTCTGGTCACCACACTCCCGTACCTGTTCGGGTACACTGAGGGAGAATTTAGCATGGCCAATGCACCTAACCAGCACATCTTTGGACACTAAGGGACAATTTAGCATGGCCAATCCCCCTAACCTACACATCTTTGGACACTAAGGGACAATTTAGCATGGCCAATCCCCCTAACCTACACATCTTTGGGCACTAAGGGGCAATTTACCATGGCCAATCCACCTAAGCTTCACATCTTAGGACACTAAGGGGCAATTCAGCATAGCCAATCCACCTAAGCTGAATATCTTTGGACACTAAGGGACAATTTAGCATGGCCAATCCATCTAACCTGCAAATCTTTGAACACTAAGGGGCAATTTAGCATGGCCAATCCACCTAAACTGAATATCTTTGGACACTAAGGGAAAATTTAGCATGGCCAATCCATCTTACCTGCAAATCTTTGGGCACTAAGGGGCAATTTAGCATGGCCAATCACCCTAACCTACACATCTTTGGACACTAAGGGGCAATTTAGCATGGCCAATTCACCTAAGCTTCACATCTTTGGACACTAAGGGGCAATTTAGCATGGCCAATCCACCTAACCCACACATCCTTTGGACTGTGGGAGTAAACCGGAGCACCCGGAGGAAACCCACGCAGACACGGGGAGAACGTGCAGACTCCACACAGGCAGTCACCCAAGCTGGGAATCGAACTCAGGTCTCTGGCGCTGTGAGGCTGCAGTGCTAACCCACTGTGCCACCGTGAACCTTACTTGTGACACTAATAAATAAGCTTTAAAACTTTTCCATTGTTCATATCATACATTTGGCTTACTTAAGGCAAATTGTTGGGCACGAAGTGTCGAAAAGTCATAAGTATTTTCCTTTTGAACATATTTACGATGCTAATTCACATGGCGACCCAAGCAACGATGTCTCGTTCCAGTTACTGAGGCTATTTTCCGTCCGACCATTTGCTTTCAAAGGGGAGCGTTCAAACATCTTAACCATTCTCAGCCCAGCCAGTGCGACACGCTGATTGGCGCTCGCACCTCTGCGAGGGCCACTGGATCCAAACTGCCCAGCAAAACTGCACGCCGCGAAAATACCTTTCTCACCCCCACAAAATCAATCCTAAAATCCGCCGTCCAGAACAAAAACAACATTGCAAAAAGCCAAGCCATACCATCGGCATGCCGCAAGTGGTGGAAGCCACTCCAGTTATCATGTCGGCCTTTTGTGACGTCTAAAGCCTGTGCCACGGAATGTCAGAACGTGCCATCTCTGGCGCCTGGCATCTTGGCATACGTGAAACACCATTCGACCGATTTTTCAAGTTTCAAAACGCACAGCGAAAATATAACATGCTTAAGACACAGTTGACCAATATCGTGGAAAACCGTTTGCTATGCACCGCATAAGAAAAACGATCAAAAATAAATCCGCTCGTCAACATATTTGGGGTAGAAAAGATTAGACGTACCAATACTTACTGTACGATGGACTCAAGTTTGGCCTGGACATCAAATCGCCTGACTTTGCATTTGACGTGCTGGCATAAATACAGATGTTGGAAATCACAATACATCGTTGCTCACAACTGCCTGATTATCACCCGTTAACACAGAAGAAAAGCATCATCTAAAAAGGATATGAATGTATCAAAATTTTAATAGCGAATCTCCTCAGTGGATTCAAAGGGCCTAAAATGTACATGGCAGGTGTGGCACTAAATCGGAAGATAGCTTTTCCTCTGTTTAGTACTATAAAGGTCTGTGAGGAGAAAAAGAGGAAACATGGTTACACAAGGTTTAAACACCAAACAATCAATACATTATCATGCAGTCGGCAAATGTTACTTCAACGGACAGCGAGGGGAGGTTGTGCAAGGTTGAAGAAAACACTTCAAAGCACCGCATCGCACAAATATTTCCCCCCCCGAGAGAGCGTTTGAGTGAAGGGGGAGGAAATATCAAACCCACACCGCGAGTTGCTTAACGAGTCGCGGCTACGTTCGTGCGCGCGCGCCGGGATGTCGGGAGTGCGCCAGGACGGGGTCCGTACGGGGAAGAGGGTTAAGAGAGTGTCACGGGCTCCTGCTGCGCCGGCCACCTATCGGACAAGCAGAGGGAGCCACGCGGGACTCGGACGTGGCGAACTGGCTCTCCACGCGCCCCCTCACACGCAGAATCAACTCGAACTGAGCAAAATGCATTTTTTTTCACACCACAATTGCATGCTCAAACTGTAGATCCAGCTCATTTTTCCATCATTTTCTGAACTGTCACAAGTTTCATGGCCAACGCAACACAAAGATTGAAAGACCAATGTACAAATGATGGAAACTGTACTTATTTTCCCCCTGAAATTCACTCACACGAACAGAATAGTATCCCACTGACTTTACAAAATCGTCATTGAATGAAAAAGGCCTTTCTCAACTTTCGGTCTCATCCTTCCAGAGCGCTAATCTTTCTGTCTCCCCATAAGAGGATTTTTTTTAAGAGACATTTTTTAAACAGGTCTGATGTCTTGGCTTGAAGCACCCTTCCTGACGCATCTGTTTCCATTGCGGAGCATCTTCTGTGTAAAGGCTTCACGCATGCACACTCTCTCACGCAGACACACACGCGTGTGCACACACACACGCAGACACGCACACACAATGGTGGCATCAACTATGCCACCCATCTTGATAAATTTGATTTATTATTGTCACATGTATTGGGATACAGTGAAAAGTATTGTTTCTTGCGCGCTATACAGACAAAACATACCGTTCACAGAGTATATACATACATGCTAACTTCTCCCTCAGTGTACCCGAACAGGAGTGTGGCAACTAGGGGATTCTCACAGTAACTTCACTGCAGTGTGAATGTAAGCCTATTTGGGACTAATAAATAAACTTCAAACATAGGGGAGAAGGAAAGGAGAGGGCGCAGAATGTAATGTTACAGTCTTAGCTAGGGTGTAGAGAAAGATCAGCTTAATATAAGGGAGGACTTTTGAATGGACTTATCTCGTATTAAGCTGATCTTTCTCTACACCCTAGCTATGACTGCAACACTACATTCTGCACCCTCTCCTTTCCTTCTCTATGAATGGTATGCTTTGTCTGTATAGCGCGCAAGAAACAATATTTTTCACTGTATCCCAATACAGGTGACAATAATAAATCAAATTTTAAAAATATACACATACACACGCACGCAGACGCACACATGCAGACACACACATGTGCTCACACGGACACACGCAATTGAGGAATCAACTATGCCACCCAACTTGATAAAGGCTTGCTGAACCCTTGTAATTACACAGTCGTGATGCATTGCAGAAGGTGTAAGTGAAGAGTTCCACATTGAGAGAGCAATTAGTCCAAATTTAGTTAGAATGATGAGTGATCTTTATGGGATTAATTTCCATGTGAAAGTGACAGGCAGTTTATCTGCAAAATGGTTCAACGACAAGCTTAAAGTCCACTGCCTTTTTGGTTGTGTTTCCAAATTGTTCTTTCGGTTACGTTTCTGGGCCTGACGGAGCAAAGCTGGTTTGGAGAGGGGGGGCATGGAACACCTTGTTTGAGACAAATCAGTGCCAACATCCATCACTTAACCATCATGCACACCCAAGCCCGGCGCAAAACTTCCTTTGCCCTGTTGGATCTTCAGAAGGTCCTCTGCCAATGCAGGGTGGCTTTTAGGCTGTGGGCACATGAAGAAGTGGGTTAAAACTGGCCAATCTGCTGGGCCTTAAACTATTTTCTGACTGCAGATTCCCACTTCATGCATGGGGAGGGAAGAGAGGGGTATGGGCCAAGTAAGGGCAGAAGGTTTTTAGTTTACTTGGGGCATCATAATTGGCAGAGGCTTGGAGGGCCGAAGGGCCTATTCCTGTGCTGTACTTTTTTTTGGTCTTCTTTGTTCTTATTATGAAATAGTTCGAATAATTGCACCTGTTTCCCGGATGTGAAGATGATGGCGCCATCAACCCGTGGCTATTTGAAGTGGGCAGTGGCAATTTGGGGCGGCACAGTGGTTAGCACTGCTGCCCCACAGTGCCAGGGACCCGGGTTCGATTCCGGCCTCGGGTCACTGTCTGTGTGGAGTTTGCACGTTCTCCCCGTGTCTGCGTGGGTTTCCTCCGGGTGCTCCGGTTTCCTCCCACAGTCCAAAGATGTGCAGGTTAGGGGGATTGGCCATGCTAAATTGCCCCTTAGTGTCCAAAGATGTGCAGGTTAGGTGGATTGGCCATGCTAAATTGCCCCTTAGTGTCCAAAGATGTGTAGGTTAGGTGGATTGGCCATGCTAAATTGTCCCTTAGTGTCCAAAGATGTGGAGGTGAGGTGGATTGGACATGCTAAATTGCCCCTTAGTGTCCAAAGATGTGTAGGTTAGGTGGATTGGCCATACTAAATTGCCCCTTAGTGTCCAAAGATGTGCAGGTTAGGTGGATTGGCCGTGCTAAATTGTCCCTTAGTGTCCAAAGATGTGCAGGTTAGGTGGATTGGCCATGCTAAATTGCCCCTTAGTGTCCAAAGATGTGCAGGTTAGGTGGATTGGCTGTGCTAAATTGTCCCTTAGTGTCCAAAGATGTGCAGGTTAGGTGGATTGGCCATACTAAATTGCCCCTTAGTGTCCAAAGATGTGCAGGTTAGGTGGATTGGCCGTGCTAAATTGTCCCTTAGTGTCCAAAGATGTGCAGGTTAGGTGGATTGGCCATGCTAAATTGTCCCTTAGTGTCCAAAGATGTGCAGGTTAGGGGGATTAGCCATTCTAAGTTGCCCCTCAGTGTCCAAAGATGTACAGGTTAGGTGGATTGGCCATGCTAAATTGGCCCTTAGTGTCCAAAGATGTGTAGGTTAGGTGGATTGGCCATGCTAAATTGCCCCTTATTGTCAGGGAGACTAGCAGGGTAAATCTGTGGTAATAGGGGGATAGGGCCTGGGTGGGATTATAGTCGGTACAGACCCGATGGGCCGAATGGCCTCCTTCTGCACTGTCGGGATTCTATGATTCGATGAAAGGGTTCATTACCTTCAACACGTTCTCACGTCACCCCCAAAGTCAAACACGTCGGCTCTGATTTTACCAGCACGCCCACCCCGAAAGGCATTCCCCGTTGACCTCGGCGCGGTCTGACGAGCCTCGGCCGGGCGTGCCGGTAAACCTCCAGCCGTAATCTCTCAAAGCCTAAAATAGGACCAATGTGGGCCGTTAAAGTGCTCCAATATAATGACTTACATCTTCACGTGCATCGCTTTAGTTACCTTGGAATCCGCAGCTTTGCTTCAGAGTGTCTGCTCGTCAGGGTCGGAACTGGTCAGTCCATTTATGGTGGGTGAGGGGGTTGGGGGGGGCGTTGGCGGGGGACGCGTGCCAATAATTTTGAGAAACACCAAACTAAAGAGTTTTCCCAATGCCGCATTCGGAGGATTGGCGGCACAGATGCGATAGCGAGCCGTTTTTGCATTTGCGCGCAGAGGTTGCAGGCCACTCCACGTCTGCACGTGCTCCTAGCTCATTCGCTTCTGCGCAACGTCTTTGAAACCACGACTCCTCCCATCTGGTTTTACGCTGGGTAGATCTTGGCTAACCTATTGTGCCGGGGTCTAAAAGCAGCAACAGCTCACAATCACGGGCATTGCACCCCCCCCTCTCAAAATAAACTACCTGGTACAAGCCAGCGTAAAACATAACACAATACCACTTGTCCGCCCATCTATTTTCAGACAAGCTCCAATTTGAGAGAGCGGCGTCTCGGAAATGCTAAAAGTAAGGCACAGAGGCCAATAATCTTTCCTGCATCCTACATCGCGGAGGGTGCCAGTGTAGGAGGTGCCCGCTGTAAAGCGAACCTCAATCTCAGGCCGAGAGTCCATCACCTGCTCTTCCAACTCTCCTGCGCTGAGGTAGCGCCATGCCGCTTTTTTGTAAAGTTCCCTGCCACTGACGGCCACAAGGGCGCGTTAGATATTGGTCAATTTTCCGTCGGTCAATAAAAGTCTCTTTGGTACACATCCTTCCCAAGTGCCAGCCATTTTGGAAGAACACGGAAGCCCAGACACAATGGAACAAGTTAACTGTTGGATCCGACAGAAGAAAATGACAAGGTGGCATATCAAATTATTCGTTGCAATGTCAGAAGCACCGGTTACTGTTGTCAAACGTTACCCCTCTCCCCCCGCATCCCCGGCACAAGAGCAACACCGTCGGCACCGGTGACCCAGTGAGGCAAACACACCAAGCATTGAATTTTGGAATTTTTCGGTATCGCACGCCGACCCTGCCAGCGAGAACGGAGAATTTGACGTTCAGCTAAATCTCCATCCGCTGCAGCGGGACCGGAAAATCCCAGCCCCGGGCGAGGTGGGAGAATTCCACCCACTGGATCCCCATGCTGTACTGAAAACATAAAATGATGATAAATAGCATTTCTGTCAGCTAACATTGCGACAATTCCTTCCAAGGTAAAAAAAGAAACTTGTTACTTGATAGACAGTCCTTCTCTCACCTAGCATCCTAACTCTTCCCTCGATTAATGCCACGGACATTCGCACTGATTCAATGATTTTCTTTCCTAAGATAACCAGTGCAAACACGGTACAAAATGCCACTTCTGCTGCAATCCTCAGTCTACTCTTGTACAAGTTAATTTAATTTATTCATTTTCGGGGATGTGGCTGGGCCGGCATTTATTACCCATCCCTAACTGCCCTCCATTTCAGAGGGCATTTGAGAGTCAACCACATTGCTGTGGCTCTGGAGTCACATGTAGGCCAGACCGGGTAAGGACGGCAGATTTCCTTCCCTCAAGGGACACTAGTGAAACAGATGGGTTTTCTTTTTACAACAATCGACAATGGTTTCATGTTCACTTTTCATTCCAATTATACATCGATACAAAAGTCTAAGATCACGTACCAACCGATTCAAGAACAGCTTCTTCCCTGCTGCCGTCAGACTTTTGAATGGACCCACCATATATTAAGCTGATCTTTCTCTACACCCTAGCTGTGACTGTAACACTATATTCTGTACCCTCTCCTTTCCTTCTCTATGAACGGTATGCTTTGTATGTATAGCGCGCAAGAAACAATACTTTTCACTGTATCCCAATACATGTGACAATAATAAATCAAATATTAACCTGATCTTTCTCTGCACCCTATCTGTGACTGTAACACAATATTCTGCACCCTCTCCTTTCCTTCTCTATGAACGGTATGCTTTGTCTGTATAGAGCGTAAGAAAAAATACTTTTCACTGTATCCCAATACATGTGACAATAAATCAAACCAAATATTAAGTTGATCTTTCTCTACATCCTAGCTCTGACTGTAACACTACATTCTGCACCCTCGCCTTTCCTTTCCCCCAATGTACTCTATGAACGGTATGCTTTCCTTCTCCCCTATGTACTCTATGAATGGTATGCTTTGTCTGTATAGCGCGCAAGAAACAATACTTTTCACTGTATCCCAATACACGTGACAATAATAAATCAAATCAAATTCAAATTCAAATTTCACCATCTGCTGTGGCAGGATTCGTCCCCAGAGGAGTAACAGGGTCTTTGGATTACCAGTCCAGTGACAATACCACTACGCCACCATCTCCCCTCAAGATGTCAAAGCTACAGAACTTTGGCCTACCCTCAGCCTTATCTACAGCATCCAAGATTTTCAACAGCCAAACTGAACATGACTGGATGAACACTTTTGAAGATCTGCGCTATCTTTTCTCCTCTCCATTTCTGCTAACCAGGCCCTGCAGTTTGGCTGCTTCGCGGCACACGCAACGTACACGCAAGTCACGCTACTTGCATCAATTCAGATTGGGAAAAGGCGGCATGCGTTTCTGCGTGAACAGCCAATGCGCAAGATGGCGCCGCACTCCCAATGCGCAGATAATCCAATTAGCGGTTAAAGCGATGGATTTTACACAGGGGGGGGGGGGGGGGGGGGGTTCGGGTTCTTAAAAGCCTTTGGGCCTAAAACAAAAATCATGGGTGTTGTGATTTTGCAGAGCATTAACAGTGTCAAATCTCAGGGTGAAGAACAGACTTGTGTGTATATCACATCTTAGCACACACAACAGTCACTTTATGCATTAGCTAGCTCGGCAAGGCAGCCATTTTGCGCATTGCAAGCTTTTGCGGCGATCGATGTGTCTGCTTTTGATGGCGTGGCGGATTGCGGGCACACCAGCGTAGTGCTGTTTTCAAAACAGTGCCTTTTAGGGCTCTTTAATGCCCATCTATGGGCATTATGGGTGGCATGGTAGCACAGTGGTTAACACTGCTGCCTCACAGCGCCAGGGACCCGGGTTCGATTCCCGGCTCGGGTCACTGTCTGTGTGGAGTCTGCGCGTTCTCCACGTGTCTGTATGGGTTTCCTCCGGGTGCTCCGGTTTCCTCCCACAGACCAAAGATATTTCCTCCCACAGATCAAAGGTCAGGTGGATTGGCCATGCTAAATTACACTTTAGTTTCCAAAGATGTGCAGGTTAGGCGGATTGGCCATGCTAAATTGCCCCTCAGTGTCAGGGGGACTAGCTAGGGTAAATGTATGTGGTTACAGGGATACAGTCTGGGTGGGATTGTTGTCAGAGCAAACGTGATGGGCCGAATGGCCTCCTTCTGCACTGTAGGGATTCTATGAGAATCTTCCATCTCTTTCTATTCTAAACCATGGGCGAACAGGGGGAGCCTGGGTTTAACACTGGATCCAACAGCGGGCGTGTCTGACAGTGCTGCAGTACCTCAGTACTGCACAAGTGTGTCAGCTTCGATTATGCGTTCAAGACCTGGGAGAGGGACTTGAATTGGCAATTCTGATTCTGAGGTGAGGTGCGACCTACTAAAGTCGAACTGCCCGCTACGTTCAAGGCCACCGCTGCCCTGAACGCAAGGCTGGCAGAGACTGGGCGGAATGCCTTCGGCTTAGCAAAATGGGGCATGAGATTTGACTTCTCTTTGTTCAATCCATTTCCCGCTGGTAAGTACAAGGCTTGTTGCGCTACTGTAAACCAGAACGAACGCGGGTTGGATTACCCCAGCCTCTTCAGAAGCCGTTCCTCGGAGTGGAACTGGTGCCCAGTGGCCTTGGCACCCTTGGACAGGGCTCCTGTCCCCAGTTATTGCCTCATACCCGCTGTCGGGAAGGGCGTGCAGGCGAACGTTGGGACCGGGTCGGGCAGGGAGAACATGATTCCCCTGCCACACCCCCTCTTCCTTCACCCACCTCGCCAACTCCAAAGAGTGGCAACGTGGGCTGGGTACTGGGAGGGGGGGGGGGGGGGAGGGGGCTGGGGGGAGGTTGGCAACTCCTATGACTGTACCCGGCAGAGGTCGGCGGCAAAACAAAGAGAGGTTGGCAAAAGAGACAAAATAAATAATTCGTAAATGAATGGTCATCCTCGCTTATTTAATGAGTGCTATCTCACCATTTAATACGTTGGGTTCAGCTTGTACAGTGAGAATGCTTGGAATCAGTCATTTTTATTACATTTTCCTTCGAAACTTATCGAAACGCCTGTTTCCTGTCATGTTACAGAGCCAGAGACATGTCAGACCTTATTCAAATCTTGACCTTACCCTTCCCTGTCCGAGAATCAAAATGGAAATCTGGCAAAAAAAAGGTTAATTTTCACAATTTTCCTGTCACTTAAAGCAGTCTGTTTGGTTTCACAAGGTTCAAATTGCAAGAGAAAGCTAATGCGTTATTCACAAACCGTGTACCTCCATGAACCATCGTGAGGTTTTGGCGTGAAGTTAGTGCGGCCTTCATGTGCTTTGCCCTCATGGACAACGGGGTGAGTACTCCTTGCCAAACTTCCTGGAGCAATGGCAAAAACAAGGCAAAGCTCCCCAAAACTATCTTTTGAGAAAGTGCCCGCCACATACCAGGCAAGTCAGAAGATTTCTCTCGTGCAGCTGGCTGGCATGCCCGAGCGGTAACCCTCCAACCTACACAATCCAGAAAGACCCCAATACCTCATCTGTGGTGATTTATCTGATCCGAACCAAAGCAATGGTGACATTAGGGCCGACACGGTGGCACAGTGGTTGGCACTGCTGCCACACAGCGCCAGGGACACGGGTTCAATTCCCGGCTTGGGTCACTGCCTGAGTGGAGTTTGCACGTTCTCCCCATCCCTGCGTGGGTTTCCTCCGGGTGCTCCGGTTTCCTCCCACAGTCCAAAGATGTGCAGGTTAGATGTGTTGGTCATAGTAAATTGCCCCTTCGTGTCCAAAGATGTGTAGGTTAGGTGGATTGGCCATGCTAAATTGTCCCTTAGTGTCTAAAGATGTGCAGGTTAGATGTATTGGCCATGCTAAATTTCCCCTCAGTGTTCAAAGATGTGCAGGTTAGGTGGATTGGCCATGCTAAATTGCCCCTTTCTGTCCAAAGATGTGCAGGTCAGGTAGATTGGCCATGCTAAATTGTCCCTTAGTGTCTAAAGATGTGTAGGTCAGGTAGATTGGCCATGCTAAATTGCCCCTTAGTGTCCAAAGATGTGCAGGTTAGGTGGATTGGCCATGCTAAATTTCCCCTCAGTGTTCAAAGATGTGCAGGTTAGGTAGATTGGCCATGCTAAATTGTCCCTTTGTGTCCAAAGATGTGCAGGTTAGGTGGATTGGCCGTGCTAAATTGCCCCTTAGTGTCCTAAGATGTGCAGGTTGGGTGGATTGGCCATGCTAAATTGCCCCTTAGTGTCCGAAGATGTGCAGGTTGGGTGGATTGGCCATGCTAAATTGCCCCTTCGTGTCCAAAGATGTGCAGGTTGGGTGGATTGGCCGTGCTAAATTGCTAGATTAGTGGGGTAAATCCATGGGGTTATGGGGATATGGTGGGGAGAGGGACTGGGTCAGATGTTCTGTCAGAGAGTCGGTGCAGATTCGATGGGACGAATGGCCTCCTTCTGCACTGTCAGGATTCTATGACTCTGTGATTGCGAATGACAACAACTATCCTGGGATTGGGTGGAAGAATTTGAACAAAAAACAGGCAGCATTCTCAGTCTGAATGGCCACTTGGTGACCTCTCTGCTTTTTCTTTATTCATTCACAGGATGTGGGCGTCGCTGGCTGGTCAGCATTTACTGCCCATCCCTAATTGCCCCTTGAGAAAGTGGTGGTGAGCCGCCATCTTGAACCCGCTGCAGTCCGCGTGGTGTAGGTACACCCACAGTGCTGTTAGGGAGGGAGTTCCAGGATTGTTATTGGATATCAGTCAGCCCATGTTGTGTAGGTACACCCATAGTGCTGTTAGGGAGGGAGTTCCAGGATTGTTATTGGACATCAGTCAGTCCATGTGGTGTAGGTACACCCACAGTGCTGTTCGGGACAGAGTTCCAGGATTGTTATTGGACATCAGTCAGCCCATGTGGTGTAGGTACATCCACAGTGCTGTTAGGGAGGGAGTTCCCAGATTGTTATTGGACATCAGTCAGTCCATGTGGTGTAGGTACACCCACAGTGCTGTTAGGGAGGGAGTTCCAGGATTGTTATTGGACATCAGTCAGTCCATGTGGTGTAGGTACACCCACAGTGCTGTTAGGGAGGGAGTTCCAGGATTGTTATTGGACATCAGTCAGTCCATGCGGTGTAGGTACACCCACAATGCTGTTAGGGAGGGAGTTCCAGGATTTTGACCCAGTGACAGTGAAGGAACGGCGATATGTTTCCAAGTCAGGATGGTGAGTGTCTTGAAGAGGAATCTCCAGGTGATGGCGTTCCCAGGTATCTGCTGCCCTTGTCCTTCCAGTTGGTAGGGGGTCATGGGTTTAGAAGGTGCTGTCTAAGGAGCCTTGGTGAGTCGCTGCAGTGCATCTTGTAGATGGTACACACTGCTGCTACTGAGCGTCGGTGGTGGAGGGAGTGGATGTGTTGATGGATGTGTCAATTGAGGACATAATTAAACACAGCACGCATCACTCCTCATCTGGGCTCACACATGGACAGCCATGAGAGAAGGAAATGGAAGTGAGGAGGAATCCAGGTCACCCTACCCTGAGAATAAAAACTGGCAGGAAGGGCAACTAACCTTCAGTTCTTAACCAATTATCCTCCCATCAGCCCATGGGCTGGAGTTAAAGGGGCTGGTCTGCTGAAGGATTGTTTTGCTCTCATTGCTATGAATGCGGTGAGGCTTTTCCAAGTGAAGTTTAACCCAAGGCATCGACTGTGCCGATTCTGGTAAGCTATCCTCTCAATCTGCCATGGGTGCAGAACAGAGGGAGGCAGTGGCGTAGTGGCATTATCACTGGGTTGTAATCCAGAGACCCAGGGTGACAGTCTGGGGACCTGGGTTCAAATCCCACCATGATAGATGGTGAAATTTTAAAAAATATCTGGAATTAAGGCCGTTGTCGGAAAAACCCATCTGGTTCACTAAAGTCCTTCAGGGAAGGAAGTCTGCCATCCTTACCCGGTCTGGCCTACATGTGACTCCAGAGCCACAGCAATGTGGTTGACTCTTCGAACGTCCTCTGGCCTGGCGAGACACTCAGTTCAAGGGGCAATTAGGGATGGCCAACAATGGCTGGGGCCAGCCAGCGACACCCACATCCCCCAAATGAGTCTGAGTCTGAAATCAGTCATGTAAAAGAAAGGAGAGTTTGTCTTGTCTTTTCACTAGCCATAAAACTAGAAACAAAAGGGACATTTCCAGATCAGGACAACATCATCACACTATCCAAATGTGGGGCTTTCATCCTTAGGGGGATATGGAAGCTTATTTTCACAAAATAATTTGGATATTCATCGGGTGAGACAATTTAAATCCATTTCTTAAATTCACCAACACATAATGGATATAAGGAACTGTATAAAACACTGGTGAGGCCGCAACTGGAGTATTGTGTGCAGTTCTGGTCACCACATTACAGGGAGGACGGTGCAGAGGAGGTTTCCAAGAATGTTGCCAGGCCTGGAAAGGTGTAGCTACGAGGAGAGGTTGGAGAGATTGGGGCTATTTTCCTTGGAACAAAGTAGGCCGAGGGGTGACTCGATAGAGGTGTCCAAAATTATGAGGGGAAGGGATAGAGTGGACAGGATAAAATGGTTTCCCTTGGTGGAGAATTCTAGAACAAGGGGACACAGATTCAAGATAAGTGGCAGTAGGTGTAGAGGGAGCATGAGGAAGAACTTTTATTACGCAGAGGGTGCTGGGTGTCTGGGATTTGCTGTTCGTGTTGGTGGTGGAGGCAGAGACCCCAAACTCATTTAAAAAGTACCTGGATCTGCACCTTAAGTGCCGTAAGCTACAGGGCTATGGGCCGGGCGCAGGAAGGTGGGACTAGAAATGGCTGGGTGTCCTCCAGCTGGCATGGACAGGATGGGCCCAATGGCCTTCTTCTGCGCTGTGACTTTTCTATGGTTCTCGAGGTGAATTTGAACAGGAAATTAAATCAGCTATTGAGCGCTGAATGTTGGAAAAGCTTCTTCGCAGGGCTTAAGAACAACCTTTGGATGCTGGTTTGTAAGGCCTTGGTCAAAGTCTTGAATTTTGAGGACCTTAAAAGGATTGGAATTGAGCCCAGGATGGGATGCGATGTCCTGTCTTGTCAGCTTGGATCTTGTTTGCGGGGGTGAGTTGGATTCAGTCGGATTTTGAGTTTGGTTTCTGGAGCAGGGGATAGATTTGTGTTTGCCTGGTCTGTTCTGAGCATTGGCTAAAACAAAAATGGATGCCTGGAACAGACAAGGTCAGGCTAGGAATTCTGGGGTCAGGGGCGGGGGTGGGAGAAGCAGCTAAAGGCTGGGTTGCCAATGATGTGGCAAAGGGGAAGCGGGTGAAGAACAAGGCCAGAGTTGGAGGACCAGCGAATTTGTGGGCCTTTGAAGGGTGAGCTGTGGCTACCGGGACAGTGGGCGGAGCGGGGGGCGGGGGGGGAGGGGGGGGGGGGGGCGGTGGGGGGAGGGAAAGGGATTGAAATATGAGAATTAAAATTTGAATGTTGAGGCATTGGAAGATGGGAAGCCAATGTGGTTAAACTTGAACAGGGGCGCTCAGTGAGGGGACATAAAAGGAGGAATTTTCCCGTCTCACCCGCCACGGGAATCTTAGTGGGCGGGAGGGGGGTTGCGGTGGTGGAGTGAACCATGGTCCGCAGACGTCAGGTGGGATTTTCCGGTTTCGGGGCAAGCACGGCTGGAAAATCCCGCCCAATTTATGACAGGGTGCTGCTTTGCAATGCCCCCTGGGTAGTTTTCAGATCTGACCTTTGATCTCCGTCTATTTTTTAAGCTGTATATTAAAGATAACCCGCACCCACCACCCCCCCGCACTCCCCTAAAAAATATTAATCAGCATCTTGGAATTCATAGCTTACTTGAGGAGATGAAATCTGCTTTAGGGGGTACAATTGTAAAGAGGATAGAACAACAACTAAGTCTGTGCACAAACCTTTAAAGGTGACAGGGGAGGTTTAATAGGGCAATATGGGCGGTCTGTAATGTTCCTTTGACCGTACTGGAGCACTTCAAGAGTGTGACATGATGTATGTGGAGAATCTGAACTTTGTGTGGCAGCCATTTTGAATTGCAGTGCTCTTCCAGATATTTTGCGAATAAAGCATTTTTTTGCAACAGCAAAATAAAGGTATGCCTGACAGGAAATTTTTATTTTAAATCTTAACCGGGATTCTCCGGTCTCGCACACCCCATACCCGCTGCCAGCGAGAACAGAGAATTTGGTGCCCAGCCAAATTTCCATTTGCTGCAGCGGGACTGGAGAATCCCAGCCGCAGGCGAGGCCGGAGAATCCCAGCCGTCACGTGTACAGAGGCACCTAAGAATCGCCGTACACGTGTGTGGAGACAAGTTGAATTTCATTGGACTTCTCTGTAATGTTCTAAGTTTTTTTTAAGTTTACTTATGAGCGTCACAAGTAGGCTTACATTAACACTGCAATGAAGTTATGTGAAAATACCCTAGTCGCGACATTCCTGTTCAGTTACACTGAAGGAGAATTTAGCATGGCCAATCCACCTAACCTGCACACCTTTGAACAGTAAAGGACAACTTAGCGTGGCCAATCCACCTAACCTGCACATCTTTGGACTGTGGGAAGAAACCGGAGCATCCGGAGGAAACCCACGCAGACAGGGGGAGAAGGTGCAGACTCCACACAGACAGTGACCCAAGCTGGGAATCGAACCCGGCTCCCTGCCACTGTGAGGCAGCAGTGCTAACCACTGTGCCACCGTGCTGCTAAATTGCCCCTTAGTGTCCAAAGATGTGTAGGTTAGGTGGATTGGCCATGCTAAATTGTCCCTTAGTGTCCAAAGATGTGTAGGTTAGGTGGATTGGCCATGCTAAATTGTCCCTTAGTGTCCCAGGATGTGTAGGTTAGAGGGATTAGCAGGGTAAATATGTGGGGTTATGGGGATAGGGTCTGGGTGGGATTGTGGTTGGTGCAGACTCGATGGGCCGAATGGCCTCCTTCTGCACCGTAGGTTTCTATGGTTCTATGACAACGTACCACAAAATGTTATCAAAGCATTGAACACATTCTCCAGACCGCACTCATTCAGGTGGCACGCCAAAAGAGACATTGCAACCGCCTAACTACTCGCCAACGGGGAGTCTGCCGCCTCACTGCACCAGGGCTGGTGCTGCATTCATCACAAAGAAAGCATCAACACCTTTCCGAAGCGTCTTCCTCACACAACAGGAAAATTGCACCATTCCACCAACAGCAACATTCAATCGGGCTTTCGTGTCCAAACCGAATGCTCATGGAACATCACAAAATGTCATGTTTTCCCTTCACAAATCATCCAATCCCTACAGTGCAGAAGGAGGCCATTTGGCCCATCGAGTCTGCATCAACAACAATCCCACCCAGGCCCTACCCCCATAACTCCATCCTGCTAATCCCCCTGACACTAAGGCACAATTTAGCATGGCCAATTCATCTCACCTGCACATCTTTGGACACTAAGGGGCAATTTAGCATGGCCAATCCACCTAACCTGCACATCTTTGGACACTAAGGGGCAATTTAGCACGGCCAATCCACCTAACCTGCACATCTTTGGACACTAAGGGGCAAGTTAGCATGGCCAATCCACCTAACCTGCACATCTTTGGACACTAAGAAGGACTCAGAGCTTTCATGGGGGTCACTTGCTGCCCAAGTTTGATTTTCATTTGCAACGTGTCTAGTTATCCTTCTCCTGGTACCATGCCCCTGAGTGGGCATTAGCGACCATGGCCTTCTGTTGGATTGGCCCGTGGCTATGCTTGGCAATGTATTGCAGTGGTTTGCCCTTGCCCTCTGCAGTGTGACTGATCAGAAAACTCTCCCACTCTTACTGCCTGCCCTCAGGCATGTTGGCAGATATGAAAGGCTGATAATCGACTGGTTTGGCCACGTTATGAACACACAGAGAGGCCGTGGGGTGCAGGTACATAACTTCCTTGAACGAGGCATCACAGGTAGAGAGGATGGTGAAGAAGGCGCTTGGCACACTTGCCTTCATCGGTCAGAGCATTGAGTTCAGGAGTTGGGACGTTCTGTTACAACTGTACAAGACATTGGCAAGGCCACACTTGGAGTATGGTGTTCAATTCTGGTCTCCCTGCTAAAGGAAGGATGTTATTAAACTGGAAAGGGGGTAAAACAGATTAACAAGGATGTTACTGGGACTGGAAGGTTTGAATTATAAGGAGAGGCTGGATAGGCTGGGACTTTTTTCCCTGGAGCGTAGGAGGATGAGGGGTGGTATAATAGAGGTTTATAAAATCATGAGGGGCGTCGATAAGGTGAATAAGCCACGCTCTTTTCCCCAGGGTAGGGGAGTCCAAAACTAGAGGGTGTAGGTTGAAGGTGAGAGGGGAAAGGGGACCCGAGGGGCAACTTTTTCACACAGAGGGTGGTGTGTGTGTGGAATGAGCTGCCAGAGGGGGTGGTAGAGGCGGGGACAATTACAATATGTTAAAGACATTTCGACAGGTACATGGATGGGGAAGGTTTAGAGGGATATGGGACAAACACAGGCAAATCGGACTAGTTAAGTTTAGGAAACGTGGGCGGCATGGACGAGTTGGGCCGAAGGGCCTGTTTCCGTGCTGTATATCTCTATGACTAAGGGGCAATTTAGCATGGCCAATCCACCTAACCTACACATCTTTGGACACTAAGGGGCAATTTAGCATGGCCAATCCTCCTCACCTGCACATCTTTGGACACTAAGGGGCAATTTAGCATGGCCAATCCACCTAACCTGCACATCTTTGGACACTAAGGGGCAATTTAGCATGGCCAATCCACCTAACCTGCACATCTTTGGACACTAAGGGGCAATTTAGCATGGCCAGTCCACCTAGCCTGCACATCTTTGGACACTAAGGGACATTTTAGCATGGCCAATCCACCTGGACATCTTTGGCATGTGGGAGGAAACCGGAGCACCCGGAGGAAACCCACGCAGACACGGGGAGAATGTGCAGACTCCGCACAGACAGTGACCCGAGGCCAGAATCAAACCCGGGTCCCTGGTGCTGTGAGGCAGCAGCGCTAACCACTGTGCCGCCCCATAATTCCAAACTCGGAATGACTCAAAACACATCCAAAGCATCTTAGATATCAAAAATCCAAATATATTCCAAACTGCGTTGATCGGGTCACCACCAAGTCATGGCTTTGAGTCAAGGCCTCGGTTGACCACATGACTTTAAAGTATAAACCCAAACTTTAGCTTTCATCATACCTCAAGACATGTTTTTTTTAAGCAAATAATAGAGAATCAAATGCTGTTCAATAACCATCCCATCCAATGATCCAAATTCTCCTCATCCAGCACTCACAGGGTGTCAAGGGAGGCCAGGGAGACCTGGCGACACTACACCATCCCTCAGGACAGGGGCCTTCTCATCATTGACA
The DNA here is from genome assembly GCF_964213995.1 of Mustelus asterias. Lineage (NCBI taxonomy): Eukaryota > Metazoa > Chordata > Chondrichthyes > Carcharhiniformes > Triakidae > Mustelus > Mustelus asterias. The sequence goes on along the minus strand of NC_135834.1, from coordinate 7,436,863 downwards.
TCTGGCTACCATTACTCAAGAAACACGCGACCATCCATTCTGCACAGTGGACCAATCAGCAGCAAGAATGTTAGCAGGTGCAAAGCATTTTTTTCGCCCTTCATGGGATGTGGGGAATCATTGGCTTGGCCAGAATTTGTTGCCCATCCGGAACTGAACTGATTGGCTTGCTGGGCCTATTTCAGAGGGCAGTTGAGAGTCAACCACATTGCTATGACTGGAATCACATGTAGGCCAGACCGGGTAAGGACGGCAGATTTCCTTCCCTAAAGGACGTTAGTGAACCAGATGGGTTTTTTACAACTCGAGGGTAGTTTCACGGTCGCCATTAGTGAGACTAGCTTTATATTCCAGATTTGATGAACTGAATTTCAATTCCAACAGTTGCCATGGTGGGATTTGAACTCCCGTCCCTGTGTATTAGCCTGGGCCTCTGGATACCGGCCCAGTGACATTACCACTACACCAGCGTCTCACAATAGCCTGACCAATCAGCAGTAGGATCTTGCCCATAGTTCCATCTTCCACTATATATATCTAACTCTTTTACCTGTTCCAGCTAACTCCTCTGGGTAAAGTGCTGAGTACACCACCCAAAACAGTGATGACTGTTCCTCTTCCAACAAATTGTCCATGGTTTAACCAGAATTAATAGTCTTACCAAATAACAGAATCATAGAATCAATACAGTGCAGAAGGTGGCCACTCAGCCCATTGAGTCTGTGCTGACATTCCAACACATCATCTTACCCAGGCCCACTCCCCCACCCACTTCTCCCACCTCCTGTAACGCCACGTATTAACCCCGCCACTCTCCCCAACCCAGCAGAATGAGAATGAAGGAAACATCGAAACATTGAAGCAAGAGGCGGCCGTTCAGCCCTTCGAGTTTGCTCTGTCATTCATTATGATTATGACTGATCAGCCGACTCAATAGCCTGATTCCCCCCTTCCCCCCATATCATGGAGTCGTAGAATCCCAACAGTGCAGAAGGAGGCCATTCAGCCCATCGAGTCTGCATCAACTCTGACTGATACACTGACAGAATATCTTACCTCGGCCCTCTCTACGCTCTATCCCCCTAGCCCCACATATCTACCATATCTAATCCATCTAAATGACACATATTTGGACACTAAGGGACAATTTAGCATGGCCAATCCAACTAACCTGCTCATCTTTGGACACTAAGGGACAATTTAGCATGGCCAATCCACCTAACCTACACATCTTTGAACACTAAGGGACAAATTAGCATGGCCAATCCAACTAACTTGCTCATCTTTGGACACTAAGGGACAATTTAGCATGGCCAATCCACCTAACCTACACATCTTTGGGACACTGAGGGACAATTTAGCATGGCCAATCCACCTAACCTACACATCTTTGGACACGAAGGGGTAATTTAGCATGGCCAATCCATCTAACCTACACATCTTTGGACACTAAGGGACAATTTAGCATGGCCAATCCACCCAACCTGCACATCTTTGGACACTAAGGGACAATTTAGCATGGCCAAGCAGCCAGAGGAAACCCATGCAGACACGGGGAGAATGTACAAACTCTACACACACAGTGACCCAAGGCCAGAATTGAACCCGGGTCCCTGGCGCTGTGAGGCAGCAGTGCCAATCACTGTGCCACAATGCCGCCCGTATCCTTATTTCCTTCGCCCCAGTGCTATATCTAACTGCTTCTTGAAAACATTCAATGTTTTGGCCTGAACTATTTCCTGTGGTAATGAATTCCACAGATTCACCATTCTCTGGGTGAAAAAATGTCTCCTCACCTCAGTCCTAAACCTTCTACCCTGAATCCTCAGACTGTGACCCCTGGTTCTGGACTCCCCCCACCATCGGGAACATCCTCCCTGCATCCACCCTGTCTTGTCCTGTTAGAATTTGATAGGTTTCTCTAAGATGCTCCCTCATTCGTCTGAACTCCAGCGAATACAATCCTAACCGACTCAATTCCCCCCTCATACATCAGTCCCGCCATCCCCGGAATCAGTCCGATAAACCTTCGCTACTCCCTCCACAACAAGAAAAGAATCGTGTACACAATCTCAGTCAGCACCCACTGCTCACCTGCGGCTAAGTATTTTGACATCTTTCGAAAAAGAAAAGCCTTGGAAATGTAGTATATTGACATAACACACAAAATGGCAAAGTGTTGGATTCTGACTGAAAACTGGTGTGTTTCGCCTCCCCCACACCCACGCCCCCCACCACCCCCCCCAACCCCCTCCCCATCCAGAGAAACAGCCATGTTTTCTATCCAGATCTTCTGACAATTTGTCGAAAGAAATCCAGGGCGGCCTGTTTTGTGCCGCCATTTTGGGCGGGGGGGGCGCTAAAGATGCCGGCAAGACCTTTTTGAGATGGTGTCCCGCTCTCACCATTATGAGCAATTCCCCCCCCTACCATCGTCGCCCCACTCCTTGGCACACCCTTTGGCTCCACCCCTTGGCAGTGCATTGCCAACCTGGCAGTGGCAATCAAGGAAACACAACGTTATGCTATGTAGGCACATTACAATGGAGTCAACTTGCCCTTGCTAGGCGTGATCCTGTCACCGGTGGGGGGAGCGGGGAAGATCCCATTCTGAGATCTCCCACAGGTATAAATCCTGCCATGGTCCTCACGCGGTGATAACGGGATTTGAGCCCACAGTCAACAGGTTCTGAAACCGCTCCCCCCACCCCCTCACCCACCAATCAACATGCATCACTCCAGGTGTGGACCATTTGATTGGAACCCCACCCGCCACCTTAAACAATAGCTCCCCCCACCATCGACGCACAGTGGCAGCTGTGTGTGCCGTCTACGCAACGCAGCAAGGCTCCTTCAAAAGCATCTTTGGAGATCGCAAACTCTACCATCTAGAAGGACAAGGGCAGCAGATACCTGGGAACACCACCACCTGGAGGTTCCCCTCCAAGTCACTCACCATCCTGACTTGGAAATATATCGGCCGTTCCTTCACTGTCGCTGGGTCAAAATCCTGGAACTCACTCCCTAACAGCACTGTGGGTGTACCTACACCACACAGACTGACTGATGTCCAATAACAATCCTGGAACTCCCTCCCTAACAGCACTGTGGGTGTACCTACACCAAATGGACTGACTGATGTCCAATAACAATTCTGGAACTCCCTCCCTAACAGCACTGTGGGTGTACCTACACCACACAGACTGACTGACGTCCAATAACAATCCTGGAACTCCCTCCCTAACAGCACTGTGGTGTACCTACACCAGACAGACTGACTGATGTCCAATAACAATCTGGAACTCCCTCCCTAACAGCACTGTGGGTGTACCTACACCACATGGACTGACTGGTGTCCAATAACAATCCTGGAACTCCCTCCCTAACAGCACTGTGGGTGTACCTACACCACATGGACTGACTGATGTCCAATAACAATCCTGGAACTCCCTCCCTAACAGCACTGTGGGTGTACCTACACCACATGGACTGACTGACGTCCAATAACAATCCTGGAACTCCCTCCCTAACAGCACTGTGGTGTACCTACACCAGACAGACTGACTGATGTCCAATAACAATCTGGAACTCCCTCCCTAACAGCACTGTGGGTGTACCTACACCACATGGACTGACTGATGCCCAATAACAATCCTGGAACTCCCTCCCTAACAGCACTGTGGGTGTACCTACACCACATGGACTGACTGATGTCCAATAACAATCCTGGAACTCCCTCCCTAACAGCACTGTGGGTGTACCTACACCACATGGACTGCAGCAGGTTCAAGATGGCAGCTCACCACCACCTTCGCAGGGGGCAATTAGGGATGGGCAATAAATGCTGGCTTTGCCAGCAATGCCCACATCCTGTGGACAATATTTTTTAGATGTTCCAGGTACTATCCCTCCGGAAAAGATGAGAGCTTCAAGGATAAACACCCAGGTCTACATACAAACAGGAGTAAGGCCATTCAGCCCCTCGAGCCTGCTTCACCATTCAATAAGATTGTGGGCTGATCTGATTATAACCTCAACCCCACATTCCTGCCCACCCCATTAACCTTTCACCCCCAATCACCTTTCACCTCCCCTCATTAATCAAGAATGTATCTAAATCTGCCTCAAAAATATTCAGACACTCTGCTTCCACTGCCTTTTGAGGAAGAGAGTTCGAGAAACTCACCGTCCTCTGAGAAAAATTCTCCTCATCTCCGTCTTAAATGAATGACCACTTATTTTTAAACAGTAATCCCCTCGTTTTAGATTCTCCCACAACAGGAAACATCCTCTCCACATCCACCCTGCCAAGACCCCCTCAGGATCTTAAAGGTTTTGATCAAAAAACTCCAGCAGACACAAATCTAGCCTCGCCCACCTTTCCTCATAAGACAACCCGCCCATTAGTCTGCTAAGCCTTCTCTGAATTGCTTCTAACACATGTCTAAAATTAAACGTTTATCTATTCGTGTCACAAGTCGGCTTACATTCACACTGCGATGAAGTTACTGTGAAAATCCCCGAGTCGCCACACTCCTGTTCGGGTACACTGAGGGAGAATTTAGCACGGCCAAACCACCTAACCAGCATGTCTTTCGGACTGTGGGAGGAAACCGGAGCATCCGGTGGAAACCCACGCAGACACGGGGAGAACGTACAGACTCCACACAGTGACCCAAGCCGAGAATTGAACCCAGGTCCTTGGCGCTGTGAGGCAACAGTGCTAACCACTCTGCTACCGTGCCGCATGTAGATCCGTCCTTAAATAAGGAGACCAATACTGTCCACAGTATGACGTATGAGGAGAGAGTGAACAATTTGGGCTTATACTCGCTGGCGATTAGAAGGATAAGGGGGGATCTGATCAAGACATATTTATTTATCATCTTTACTTATTTACTCATGGGACATGGGCGTCGCCGGCTGGGTCAGCATTTATTGCCCATCCCTAGTTGCCGTTGGAGGGCAGTTGAGAGTCAACCACATTGCTGTGGCTCTGGAGTCACATGTAGGCCAGACCGGGTAAGGACGGCAGATTTCCTTCCCTAAAGGACATTAGTGAACCAGATGGGTTTTTGAGACGCAAAAACCCAGTCTGCAGGTGCAACAGGTGATCAAGAAGGCAAATGGGATGTTGGCCTATATCGCAAGGGGGATAGAATATAAAAGCAGAGATGTCTTGCTGCATCTGTACAGGGCATTGGTGAGGCCGCAGCTGGAATACTGTGTGCAGTATTGGTCCCCTTATTTGCGGAAGGATATATTGGCCTTGGAGGGAGTGCAGAGAAGGTTCACCAGGTTGATACCAGAGATGAGGGGTGTTGATTATGAGGAGAGACTGAGCAGATTGGGTTTGTACTCGTTGGAATTTAGAAGGCTGAGGGGGGATCTTATAGAGACCTATAAGATAATGAAGGGGCTGGATAGGGTAGAGATGGAGAGATTCTTTCCACTTAGAAAGGAAGCTAGAACTAGAGGGCACAGCCTCAAAAATAAAGGGGGGTCAGTTTAGGACAGAGTTGAGGAGGAACTTCTTCTCTCAGAGGGTGGTGAATCTCTGGAATTCTCTGCCCACTGAAGTGGTGGAGGCTACCTCGTTGAATATGTTTAAATCACGGATAGATGGATTCCTGATCGGTAAGGGAATTAAGGGTTATAGGGATCAGGCGGGTAAGTGGAACTGATCCACTTCAGATCAGCCATGATCTTATTGAATGGCGGGGCAGGCTCGAGGGGCTAGATGGCCTACTCCTGCTCCTATTTCTTATGTTCTTATGTTCCGACAACGGTTTCATTGTCATCGGTAGATTCTTAATTCCAGATATTTTTTAATGAATTCAAATTCCACCATCTGCCGTGGCGGGATTCGAACCCGGGTCCCCAGAACATTAGCTGAGTTTCTGGATCAATAGTCCAGCGATAATACCACCAAATCGAAAGTAGAGGCCTTGTTAAAATGGAGGCAGGGAGCCTCCTTACAAGGTGGCATCGATGGCCTGTCCCCAGAGAGTGGATTTGTTGCTTGCTCCCAGTACACCCAACAGCCCACCGTCATTAGAACCGGGTTCAAGGTGATTTAGGTTCAGTTTTGACATTTATAACATTTTAACTTCCCAACCAAAAGTATGGCCCCCAGTTTTCTGGAGTTAAAGCTACCACCTCCCCCTCATGCTTTTTCCTTTAAACCCCTCGAAGAACAAAGTCTTTTGCAATCCGAAATTCCCTCTTCCCCGATAGTTCTTGATCCAGCTGCGTTTCAGTGGGGATCAAATCCCTTTTGGGGGAGTCTGTTCCCCAAAGTGATACCCGTGGGAGTGGGGGAGGCGGGGGGGGGGGGGGGGAGACAAAGAGTTTCTTCAGCTATAACCTAGTTGGGGTCTTCCAACAAGGCCCCTCCTTCAGCCACTCTGTAACCTGCCACTTCCCTCCGCACTGTCTACAACTCCACCGACTTTAGTGTCATCCGCAAATTTACTAATCCATCCTTCTACGCCCTCATCCAGGTCATTAATAAAAATGACAAACAGCAGTGGCCCCAAAACAGATCCTTGCGGTACACCACTAGTAACTGAACTCCAGGATGAATATTTCCCATCAACCACCACCCTCTGTCTTCTTACAGCTAAGGGATGGGCAATAAATGCTGGCCCAGCCAGCAATGCTCACATCCCGTAAATGAAATTTTAAAAATGCATCATCATAGAATCCCTACAGTGAAGAAGGAGGCCATTCGGCCCATCGAGTCTGCACCAACCACAATCCCACCCAGGCCCTATTCCCATAACCCCACACATTTACCCTGTTAATCCCCCTGACACTAGGGGGCAATTTAGCATGGCCAATCTACCTAACCTGCACATCTTTGGAGTGTGGGAGGAAACCGGAGCACCCGGAGGAAACCCACGCAGACACGGGGAGAACGTGCAGACTCCACACAGACAGTGACCCAAGCCGGGAATCGAACCCAGTCCCTGGCGCTGTGAGGCAGCAGTGCTAACCCACTGTGCCACATTGTGTCAACAATTTCAACAACACAGCACCCCCAAAACCTTGAACGGTGTTTATGCTGGAAAGAAGCTCCAATTAAGTTAAAATTGTAAATGAGTTTGAAGAACATGCAATTGAACCATTTTTGGAAACTCTCTTGCGATTTCTTCGTGAAATTACAGTTGGGTTTAGGGTTGATCATTAGGATTTGGTAGCTATCGTTCTTCTAACAACTGCTGTTACGGTTGTGTGTGCATGACTTGAGGTCAATCATTATGCAGCAGTTTTTATTATTGAGTACAAAATTACTCTCTCAATGCCCCCGCCACCATGCCCTCGACACCTCTCTCTCTTCTGTAACACTGACTCACCCTCTGCAGAGCCCCTTACGCCCCCACCTCAATGAATTTGTATCTCTCCCCTCTCACCTTAAACCTATGCCCTCTAGTTTTAGACTCCCCTCCCTTTGGGAAAAGATATTGACTACCTAGCTGATCTGTGCCCCTCATTATTTTATAGATCTCTATAAGATCACCCCTCAGCCTCCTACGCTCCAGAGAAAAAAGTCCCAGTCTATCCAGCCTCTCCTTATAACTCAAACCATCAAGTCCCGGTGGCATCCTAGTAAATCTTTTCGGCACTCTTTCTAGTTTAATAATGTCCTTTCGTGAAGGAAATCTGCCGTCCTTACCCGGTCTGGCCTACATGTGACTCCAGAGCCACAGCAATGTGGTTGACTTTCAACTGCCCGCGGGCAACTAGGGATGGGCAATAAATGCTGGCCAGCCAGCGATGCCCATGTCCCATGAATGAATAAAAAAAAACCTCTACGTTGCAAAGATAGAATGCCAACTCCCTGGCACATTCTCCAACATCCCCGTGGACCAAGATGCCAGTAACAGCCATCGTTTCCCAATCGGTCACCACCTTCATCTCCTCTGGGTGTCACGCTCCACTCCCCCACCTTGTAGCCTGTCCCACAAACAGGACGTGCCTGGTACACTCATCCTGCCCCTTCCCTCCTGAACGGATTCCTTCCAAACTTGGCCATAATTTCTTCCCAACCTTGTCCAGTCCCTCCCAATCCGCATCGTTCGACACCCACGACTATTTGAACAGTTTGCCGTTTCCTGCCCAGAACCACCTCCATTCCTTCACAGAATCCCCACAGTGCAGAAGGAGGCCATTCAGCCCATCACGTCTGCACCTACCACAGTCCAACCCAGGACCTATTCCCGTAACCCCACACATTTACTGTGACCAGTCCACCTAACCTACACATCTTTGGACACTAAGGGACAATTTAGCATGGCCAATCCAGCTAACCCGCACATCTTTGGACACTAAGGGACAATTTAGCATGGCCAATCCAGCTAACCCGCACATCTTTGGACACTAAGGGACAATTTGGCATGGCCAACCCACCTAACCTACACATCTTTGGAGTGTGGGAGGAAACTGGAGCACCCGGAGGAAACCCAGGCAGACATGGGAAGAACGTGCAAACTCTACACAGGCAGTGACTCAGTGGCCCTTAGTATCAAAGGATGTGCAGGTTAGGTGGATTGGCCATGCGAAATTGTCCCTTAGTGTACTAAGATATGCTGGTTAGGTGGATTGGCCATGCTAAATTGCCCCTTAGTATCAAAAGATGCATTGGTTAGGTGGATTGGCCATGCTAGGTTAATTTTGAGGTGGCAATTAAGAGTCAACCACATTGCTGTGGCTCTGGAGTCACATGTAGGCCAGACCGGGTAAGGGCGGCAGATTTCCTTCCCGAAAGGACATTTGTGAACCAGGTGGTTCGAGATTCTGCGGAGTTCTAGAACCTTGAAAGATGGTGAACACTATCAAGTTGGTCATGTTCTTCTGAAGTTCATCTCCCGAATCTCTATCGGAGAGTGCCCCCCGAGGTACCATTTACTTTGCAATAGACACCAAAAATCACGGTTGGCAATTCACTAAGGAAAGAGGAAGAACTTGTATTTCTTTTGCACCTTATTGCATTTTCAAGACACCCTCAATCCTTCTGTTCCAACAAATTGTCTTGAAATGTTGCTCCGCAGGCAAATGTGACAATTACGCAGAGCAAGATCCCACGTACGACAAACAAATGAGGCAGAAACACTGCCCGGGTTATTAGAACCTCCTTCACATCTTTAAATAACAGGATTAGACAGGGTAGATTCAGAAAGAATGTTCCCGAGGGTGGGGGAGTCCAGAACTCGGGGTCATAGTTTGAGGATAAAGGGTAAACTTATAAAATTCTAACAGGGTTAGACAGGGTAGATTCAGAAAGAATGTTCCCGATGGTGGGGGAGTCCAGAACTAGGGGTCATAGTTTGAGGATAAGGGGTAAACTTATAAAATTCTAACAGGGTTCGACAGGGTAGATTCAGAAAGAATGTTCCCGATGGTGGGGGAGTCCAGAACTAGGGGTCATAGTTTGAGGATAAGGGGTAAACCTTTTCGGACTGAGGTGAGGAGAAATTTCTTCACCCAGAGGGTGGTGAATGTGTGGGATTCACTCCCACAGAAAGTAGTTGAGGCCAAAACGTTGTGTGATTTCAAGAAGAAATTAGATCTCGCTCTTGGGGCTAAAGGGATCGAGGGATATGGGGGGGAAGGGGGGATCAGGATATTGAATTTGATGATCAGCCATGATCATAAGGAATGGTGGAGCAGGATCGAAGGGCCGAATGGCCTCCTCCTGCTTCTAGTTTCGATCTTTAAACAACGTTGCTGATTTTTGCTTCTAACTGGGTGGCCAGTTGAGCACCATGTCCAAAGAGAAACACCATCTGTGACAATGCAGCACTCCCTCGGTACTGCACTGAAGTCTCAGCCTCGAGTAGGTGCTCGATTTCTGAAACAGGATTCAATCCCACAAGCGACTGAGTCACAGGAGAGAGTGCCACAAACCCGAAGATACTGACACCCTGGAGAAGCAAGTGACTCAAATTTCCTTTCAATATATTAAATGCCAGACCGCTGTTCTTTAATTTGGCACAGTGGTTAGCACGGCTGCCTCACAGCGCCAGGGACCCGGGTTCGATTCCGGCCTCAGGTGACTGTCTGTGTGGAGTTTGCATATTCTCCCTGTGTCTGCGTGGGATTCCTCCGGGTGCTCCGGTTTCCTCCCACACTACAAAGATGTGCAGGTTAGGGGGATTGGCCATGCTAAATTGCCCCTTAGTGTCCAAAGATGTGCAGGTTATGTGGATTGGCCATGCTAAATTGCCCCTTAGTGTCCAAAGATGTGCAGGTTATGTGGATTGGCCGTGCTAAATTGCCCCTTAGTGTCCAAAGATGTGCAGGTTAGGGGGATTGGCCGTGCTAAATTGCCCCTTAGTGTCCAAAGATGTGCAGGTTATGTGGATTGGCCATGCTAAATTGCCCCTTAGTGTCCAAAGATGTGCAGGTTAGGTGGATTGGCCATGCTAAATTGCCCCTTAGTGTCCAAAGATGTGCAGGTTAGGTGGATTGGCCATGCTAAATTGCCCCTTAGTGTCCAAAGATGTGCAGGTTAGGTGGATTGGCCATGCTAAATTGCCCCTTAGTGTCCAAAGATGTGCAGGTTAGGTGGATTGGCCGTGCTAAATTGCCCCTTAGTGTCCAAAGATGTGCAGGTTAGGTGGATTGGCCATGATAAATTGCCCCTTAGTGTCCAAAGATGTGCAGGTTAGGTGGATTGGCCATGATAAATTGCCCCTTAGTGTCCAAAGATGTTCAGGTTAGGTGGATTGGCCATGCTAAATTGTCCCTTAGTGTCCAAAGATGTGTAGGTTAGAGGGATTAGCAGGGTAAATGTGTGGAGTTACAGGGATAGGGCCTCGGTAAGATAGTTTGTCAAAGAGTCGGTCCAGACTTGATGGGCTGAATGGCCTCCTTCTGCACTGTTGAGATTCTATGATTATTAATTGACATTTTCAGTAAGATAATGGTGGGTAATTTGGTATGGATGAAATGAAGACTTCTCTCAGCAAGTTCAGCAACAAGCAGGGGTAAATTCCCTCTTCACCATTTCCTTACACCAGGCTGCACTCAAATTCCTCACACCAGGGTTTCCCCTCATGAGAGCGCTCATTACTTGTCCCACCACTGTAAAACCAGCCACCTTGTGACACCTCGGATTGGGTTTGCCTGTTAAGTACAATTTGGAGTCAAATTGCGGCGAGTTTAGTGCGATGGACTTCTGCAGCAAACACAGCAAAGTTACAACAGCAGGCCAGTCAACCCAACAAATCCACGTCAATAATTCCTTTCCTCATGAGCAAATAGTCCAAATCACGCTTGCCTGCCATGCTCCCCGTTCCCCCTGACCTTCATCCACCTATTAAATCCAACTTTGAATGTCGCCACGAGTGTCGGTCTGCTGAACCCAGCAAAGTCTGTCGATGTGAAGATGTTTCGGCTGCCCTCTCAGAGGTCTTTTGGAATTAGTCGTGCTCCTTATTCTCGAGCCCTTGATGACCAGTCTGCTTCTGTTGACCCTCCTCATGCCTCCATATTGTCAAACATCAAATCACCCCATGATCTGCATTATTCCAACAAACAAAGGCCCAATTCCCTCATGCCAGTCCGCTCTCCATTTATCTCCTCACTCCAGGCCAACCTCCGTTTACTCACGGTAGGCCGCACCCTGTTCCCTCAGGCCAGGCCGCAGCCTGTTCCCTCAGGCCATGCCGCAGCCTGTTCCCTCAGGCCAGGCCGCAGCCTGTTCCCTCAGGCCAGGCCGCAGCCTGTTCCCTCAGGCCAGGCCGCACCCTGTTCCCTCAGGCCAGGCCGCACCCTGTTCCCTCAGGCCAGGCCGCAGCCTGTTCCCTCAGGCCAGGCCGCAGCCTGTTCCCTCAGGCCAGGCCGCAGCCTGTTCCCTCAGGCCAGGCCGCAGCCTGTTCCCTCAGGCCAGGCCGCAGCCTGTTCCCTCAGGCCAGGCCGCAGCCTGTTCCATCACGCCAGGCCGCAGCCTGTTCCCTCATGCCAGGCTGTGGCCTGTTCCCTCATGTTAGGCCGCAGCCTGTTCCCTCACACTGGGCCGCAGCCTATTCCCTCACGCCAGGCCGCCCTCTAATTAGTCAATGTTGTCTGTTCTCCTTCCTACAATTTAGAGCCTAAAGTTTCAGTCAGGTTTTTTTTTTGAAGTAGCAATATCAATTTAAGGTGTTGCCTTCAATGTTCTGTGCACCTGTTTCCCTCAATCTCTCCAACTTTCCACAGTATCAAGTCTCATTCTATTCATGGCCTCATTCCTGGGATTATTGTTTGTCACTGTTCCATGCTTACTGTCACCGAATTCCATCTGCCACTTTTTAGCCTATTTCCCTCTCCCATCTTCCTCTCCTTTGGCCAGCCAATCAATTCACTGCACTTCCGATGTTGTCATGTCAAAACATTGACACCACTGCCTTGGAGCCTCAATCCAAGTCACCAATAGGCACAGTGAACTGAGCGCGTGCAGGCCTGAATCCTGTGGGACACCATCAGCCACTCCCAAATTGGCCTCAACTCCGATCCTCCCTCTCTCTCCACCAATTTTCAATCCATTTTTGCCATTCCCCATAACTCAGATCCCTTCATTGTCTTGGTAACGTCTTGTGTGGGAGCTTAGTCACAGAGGTCCACAGCCCAGATAAAGGCCCTTTGGCCCATCACCTCTGCACCGGTCAAAGGTGAACCACCTAACTATTACGATACCATTTTCCAGCACTTGGCCCATCGCCCTGTATGCCTTGGCGTTGCAAGTGCACATCTAAATACTTCAGTTTAAAGTTTATTAGTGTCACAAGTCAGCTTACATTAGCACTGCAATGAAGTTAATGTGAAAATCCCCCAGTTGCCACACTCCTGTTCGGGTACACTGAGGGAGAATTTAGCACGGCCAATGCACTTAACCAGCACGTCTTTCAGACTGTGGGAGGAAACCGGAGCACCCGGAGGAAACCCACGCAGACACGGGGAGAACGTGCAGACTCCGCACAGACAGTGACCCAAGCCTGGAATTGAACCTGGATCCCTGGCGCTGTGAGGCAGCACTTGCTAACCACAGTGCCACCGTGCCGCATAAAAGTTATGAGGGTCTCTGCTTCCACCACCCTTTCAGGCAGTGCGTTCCAGACTCCCAACACCCTCTGGGTGAAAATGTATTCTGCAAATCCCCTCTAAACCTCCTGCCCCTTACCTTAAAATGATGTCCCCTGGTCATTGATCCCTCCACCAAGGGGAAATGTTTATTCCTATCTACTCTATGTCCCTCATCATTTTCTCCATCTCAATCATGTCCCCCCTCAGTCTCCTCTGCTCCAAGGAAAACCAGTCTATCCAATTTCTCTCCATAACTAAAACTCTCCAGCCCAGGCAACATTTTTTTTGTTCACTCGTAGGACATGGGCGTCGCTGGCTGGCCAGCATTTATTGTCCATCCCTAGTTGCCCTTGAACGGAGTGTCTCGCTGGGCCATTTCAGAGGGCAGTTGAGAGTCAACCACATTGCTGTGGCTCTGGAGTCACATGTAGGCCAGACTGGGTAAGGACAGCAGATTTCCTTCCCTAAAGGACATTAGTGACCCCAGATGGGGTTTTCCAACAGTGGTTTCATCAGTAGATTCTTAATTCCACATTTGTTTTTATTGAATTCAAATTCCACCATCTGCCATGGTGGGATTTGAACCCGGGTCCCCAGAACATTAGCTGAGTTTCTAGATTAATAGCCTAGCGATAATACCACTGGGCCATCACCTGCCTCTGGGACACATTACATTACACCTGGTAAAGCTCCTCTGCACCCTTCCCAGTGCAACATTATCAAAGGACTTCACAAACTCCCTGTACACCACATCCATGCCGTTTCCCAAATCTACATCTATCACCGTATCAAGGGACTTCGAACTTGTCCCTTTTTGAAATTCATGACAGCTGGTGCATGGCACGTGGCACAGTGGTTAACACTGCTGCCTCACAGCGCCAGGGACCTGGGTTCAATTCCCGGCTTGGGTCACTGTCTGTGTGGAGTTTGCACGTTCTCCCCATGTCCGCGTGGGTTTCCTCCGGGTGCTCCGGTTTCCTCCCACACTCCAAACATGTGCAGTTTAGGTGGATTGGCTGTGCGACATTGACCCTTAGTGTCTAAAGGTGTGTAGATTAGGGGGATTGGCCATGCTAACTTGACCCTTAGTGTCCAAAGCTGTGCAGTTTAGGTGGATTGGCCGTGCTAAATTGTCCCTTAGTGTCCCGGGATGCGTCGGTTAGAGGGATTAGCAGGGTAAATAAGTGGGGTTGGGGGATAGGGCCTGGGTGGGATTGTTGTTGGTGCTGACTCTTATAAGGGGAGTGATAGTTATAAGGGAATGAACTTTGTGACACTCTTATTATGAATAAGGGCTGAATGGCCTACTTCTGCACTACAGGGATTCTATGGTGCTTTTTACGGTTCCCACATCTGTGACTCCAGTGCTATTTTCCCTTCATCCAGATGTGGCACCCGTAAAATAGTTAAAAACGTCCCCTATGGCAGACGTGAAAGCAAACGGACCTGTGGTGATCTGAATTAGCCCCATCTCCGTTTATGAAAATGGGCATTGTACTGGCTATTCTCAAGTCCTCCGACACACATCCACATGTCCTGAAATAGCATTTCTGGGACCTCGGCAACTTCCTCCCTCATCTCCCCCAGGATTCAAGATGCATTCTGTCGGAGCCTGGTGCTCGATATTCCTTTAGACTAATGAGTTACGTGAATAAATTCCTACTAATTCACATTATCTTCAGGATTCACATCCTCTCAGGTATTCTTCACTTTCAGAATGGTCACCACAAAGTACTTGTTAAGTCAGTTGACCAACAGAACTTGCTGGGGAAAAAAGGCATTTCTATTGAAGCTTTTTGCCTTGCACTCATCAGGACATGCAAGTATGCAACGTCAGAGAAATCAACAAATTTCCACGGTATGCATTCTCTTATGCAGTATAAATTTGCTGATTTCCCTTACAATGCCTTCTTGCGAATGTCTTGATGGGTGCAAAATGAAATAATTCGACAAAAAGTGTACTTTCTGATCATCACCCATAAACCTTCACTCAGCGATCCCATCTCACGTTCAATTATTCTCCTTTAGTTGTTATACTTGTAAAATCCTTCATTGTTCTTTATGAATTTAAGTTTTCCTTTTTCATTTAACTTTCCCTATCTTGTGTTTGATCTGTTTTTTTTAATTCTCAATCTCCTCAGGTTCGGTTGAGTGGCCATGTTAAATTGCCAGGATGTGTGGGTTAGAGGGATTAGAGGGGTAAATAATGGGTTATAGGGATGCTCTGTTGGAGTCAGTGCAGACTTGATGGGCCAAATGGCCTCCTTCTGCAGTGCAGGGATTCCATGATTCAGTTGTATCATTCGCTGAAAGCCTCCGATCTCGCCCACAGCTGGGATTCTCCAGTCCCGCTGCAGTGAATGGCGTTTTGGTTGAGTGCCAATTTCTCCATTCTCGCTGGCAGCGAGGCAAATAGGGATGAAATCAGAGAATGCCGTCCGTTATCAATGCTCTTCTACAGCCTATAGACCCTTCTTGTCAACTGATTTCTAACCTCCGTATTTATCCTTAACCACATATTCAGATTTTCCTTTATTGCTGAAGAAATGTCCTTGGGCAGGATTTTCCAGCTGTTTCTGCTGGCGGGATTTTCCAGCCCCGCCGACGGTGAAACCCCGCCACGGGTTCCCCAGCGGTGGAGGGTGCAGAGAACAGGAAAGCCCATCGACAGCGGCGGGAAGGGGGAATTCGGCCGTCAGCCAATTGCGCAAAATATGCCAGGGAGGGGGATGGGAGGTGGGATGGAAAATCCAACCCCTAGACCTGAAATGTTGCACGGGCATTCGTGGCCCCGACACTGGAGGGCATTGGCAAGGGGCGGGACGGGAAGATTTGGGAAGACATTGGAAGTCAACGGCTGGGATTTTCCCACCCTGTGAAGGGTGTCCCAGGGGAGGAGGCGGTTCGCCATTGGCTTTCGGTGGGATTTTCCAGTCCCGCTGAAGTCAATGGACATTTCTGTTGCTCGCCAGGTGCGTTGCTGGGGAAACCCACCAAGGTGGGGGTGGGGGGGGCGGTGGGGCCTTTGGAGGAACTGGAAGATCCCGCCGGCAAGAAGGGCTGGAAAGTGCCAGCCAATGGCGTGCCAAATTTTCCCGTGCGGCCCACAATGATGTCCGCCAGAAGCCGGGCTGGAACATTCCAGTTGTTAACTCTGTTTCTCTCCACAGGTGCTGCCTGACGTACTGAGAATTTCCAGCATTTTCTGTTTTTATTCAAGCAATTTTCTTTCTTCTTAAAAAGTACCTTTGAAATTTATATACATAGAAAATATTCTACAGTTGCTCTCCATCTCAGTCTGCCTATTTCTCCGATCACTCACAGCTAGCAGCTAGCTCACATTTCACCTCTCGAAGATCTACCCTACTTGAATCTGGTATTGCACCATGAGAAACTGGGATATTTAACCACTCAAACCGACTTTACACGGGACCTGTAAAAGACAGGACAATTACTGAGAGTGAAGTGGCACTCTGAAGGAAGATGGTGGGGGATGACACAGTGGTTGGCACTGCTGCCTCACAGCGCCAGAGACCTGGGTTCGATTCGCAAGTTGGGTCACTGCCTGTGTGGAGTCGGCACGTTCTCCCTGTGACTGTGTGGGTTTCATAGTGGCACAGTGGTTAGCACTGCTGCCTCACAGCACCAGGGACCCGGGTTTGATTCCCGGTTTGGGTCACTGTCTGTGTGGACTTTGCACATTCTCCCCGTGTCTGCATGGGTTTCCTCCGGGTGCTCCGGTTTCCACCCAAACTCCAAAGATGTGTAGGTTAGGTGGATTGGCCATGCTAAATTGCCCCTTAGTGTCCAAAGATGTGTAGGTTAGGTGGATTGGCCATGCTAAATTGCCCCTTCGTGTCCAAAGATGTGTAGGTTAGGTGGATTGGCCGTGCTAAATTGTCCCTTAGTGTCCAAAGATGTGTAGGTTAGGTGGACTGACCATGGTAAGTTGCCTCTTAGTGTCCAAAGATATGAAGGTTAGGTGGATTGGCCATGTTAAATTGCCCTTTAGTGTCTAAAGATGTGTAGGTTCGGTGGATTGGCCATGCTAAATTGCCCCTTAGTGTCCAAAGATGTGCAGGTTAGGTGGATTGGCCATGCTAAATTGTCCCTTAGTGTCCAAAGATGTGCAGGTTAGGTGGATTGGCCATGGTAAGTTGCCTCTTAGTGTCCAAAGATGTGCAGGTTAGGTGGACTGACCATGGTAAGTTGCCTCTTAGTGTCCAAAGATATGAAGGTTAGGTGGATTGGCCATGTTAAATTGCCCTTTAGTGTCTAAAGATGTGTAGGTTCGGTGGATTGGCCATGCTAAATTGTCCCTTAGTGTCCAAAGATGTGCAGGTTAGGTGGATTGGCCATGGTAAGTTGCCTCTTAGTGTCCAAAGATGTGCAGGTTAGGTGGATTGGCCATGGTAAGTTGCCTCTTAGTGTCCAAAGATATGAAGGTTAGGTGGATTGGCCATGTTAAATTGCCCCTTAGTGTCCAAAGATGTGCAGGTTAGGTGGATTGGCCATGGTAAGTTGCCTCTTAGTGTCCAAAGATATGAAGGTTAAGGGGATTCACACTTGGCCCAGCCAGTGACACCCACATCCCCATGAATGAATAACAAAAAAAAATAATTCACCAGCGACAAAATAGAACAAACAATTGGCTGCTTTTGGTGGTGCTGCTTTAGGGAGGAATGTTGGCCAAAGCTTTGAGAGAACGGGTGGCACAATGGTTAGCACTGCTGCCTCACAGCTCCAGGGACCATCGTAGCTGTGGGGGACAGCTCGGTGGATAGGATATTGGCATGTAGATAGGCTGGAAAATTGGGCGGGGATCCTGGATTCAGGATTCAATCCTGGACCGGGGAGCGGCGCGGGCTTGGAGGGCCGAAGGGCCTGTTCCTGTGCTGTATTGTTCTTTGTTCTTGTTCTTTGGTTGCCAGTCAAGTGGATAGAGCTGTGAAGAAGGCCTATAGTGTGTTAGCTTTTATTAACAGGGGGTTGGAGTTGAAGAGCCGTGGGGTTATGCTGCAACTGTACAGGACCTTGGTGGGACCACATTTGGAGTATTGTGTGCAGTTCTGGTCGCCTCACTGTGGGAGGGATGTGGGAGCGCTGGAGGGGGTGCGGAGGAGATTTACCGGGATGCTGCCTGGTTTGGAGGGTGGGTCATATGGGGAGAGGTTGAGGGAGCTGGGGCTGTTCTCTCTGGAGCGGAGGAGGCTGAGGGGAGACTTAATAGAGGTGTATAGGATGATGAAGGGGATAGATAGAGTGAACGTTCAAAGACTATTTCCTCGGGTGGATGGAGCTATTACAAGGGGGCATAACTATAGGGTTCGTGGTGGGAGATACAGGACGGATATCAGAGGTAGGTTCTTTACGCAGAGAGTGGTTGGGGTGTGGAATGGACTGCCTGCAGTGATGGTGGAGTCAGACACTTTAGAAACATTTAAGCGGTTATTGGATAGGCACATGGAGCACACCAGGATGATAGGGAGTGGGATAGCTTGATCTTGGTTTCAGATAAAGCTCGGCACAACATCGTGGGCCGAAGGGCCTGTTCTGTGCTGTACTGTTCTATGTTCTATGTTCTATGACCCGGGTGCGATTCCGGCCTCAGGTGACTGTCTGTGTGAAGTTTGCACATTCTCCCTGTGTCTGTGTGGGTTTCCTCCGGGTGCTCCGGTTTCCTCCCACATTCCAAAGACGTGTAGGTTAGTTGGATTGGCCATGATGAATTTTCCCTTAGTGTCCAAAGATGTGCAGGTTAGGTGGATTGGCCATGATAAATTTTCCCTTAGTGTCCAAAGATGTGCAGGTTAGGTGGATTGGCCATGCTAAATTGCCCCTTAGTGTCCAGAGTTGTGCAGGTTAGGTGGATTGGCCATGATAAATGTGTGGAGTTACAGGGATAGGGTGGGGATTGGGTCTGGGTGGGATGCTAAGGCATATAGATAGTCGAAGTGAGTGGGCGAGGGTCTGGCAGATGGAGTACAATGTTGGTAAATGTGAGGTCATCCATTTTGGTAGGAATAACAGCAAAATGGACTGTTATTTAAATGGTAAAAATATTGCAGCATGCTGCTTTGCAGAGGGTTCTTGTGCATGGAACACAAAACGTTGGTTTGCAGGTGCAGCAGGTAATTAAGAAGGCAAATGGAATTTTGACCTTCATTGCTAGAGGGATGGAGTTTAAAAACAGCGAGGTTATGTTGCAGCTGTATAAGGTGCTGGTGAGGTCGCACCTGGAGTACTGTGTACAGTTTTAGTCTCCTTACTTGAGAAAGGATATACTGGCACTGGAGGGGGTGCAGAGGAGATTCACTAGGTTGATCCCGGAGTTGAGAGCGTTGGCTTATGAGGAGAGACTGAGTAGACTGGGGCTATACTCATTGGAATTCAGAAGAATGCGGGGAGATCTTACAGAAACATATAAGATTATGAAGGGAATAGATAAGATAGAAGCAGGGAGGTTGTTTCCACTGGCGGGTGAAACTAGAACTAGGGGGCATGGCCTCAAAATAAGGGGGAGCAGATTTAGGACTGAGTTGAGGAGGAACTTCTTCACACAAAGGGTTGTGAATCTGTGGAATTCCCTGCCCAGTGAAGCAGTTGAGGCTACCTCATTGAATGTTTTTAAGGCAAGGATAGATAGATTTTTGAACAGTGAAGGAATTAAGGGTTATGGTGAGCGGGCGGGTAAGTGGAGCTGAGTCCACGAAAAGATCAGCCATGATCTTATTGAATGGCGGAGCAGGCTCGAGGGGCCAGATGGCCTACTCCTGCTCCTAGTTCTTATGTTCTTTCGGACAGTCGGTGCAGACTTGATTGGGCAAATGGCCTCTTTCTCCACTGTGGGGATTTTATGGTCGAGCGTCGGGTGCTTTGACATGAGCAGATGAAGCAAATGTCAGTGCTTATTTTAGGGGAAGCGCGGATAACCGCTTGAAGCTGATGGAGGCTAGAACAGTTTAACAGAGAGAGTGCGCGTTGCAAAAGCAAAATCCTGCAGCTGCTGGGAATCGGAGGTAAAATTATAAAAAGAAAGCTGGAAAAAACTCATCGGGTCAGTGTTGTATATTTAAAAGGGTTGCAGGTTGCTTTAAGAGCGGGTCACATGATTTGACGGTGATGTCATTAGCATGTTTGCGCAGGCTGTACTCTATACATGCGAAGCCTCCTCGAATAAATCTGTTGTTGTTAGTTCGAATCTCCGTGTGCAAGCCACATCTTTTTCTTTTTGTTATAACCCACAACCCTTAACATAATTCGAACGGTATAGTCAGCTGACGAAAGGCCATCTCAATCTGAAACAATAACTCAGTTTCTCATTGGTCAACTGCACATCCACAGCCCTTTGCGCTCGAAAATTCAAAATATTCACAAGCTGTTTCACATCAAGAAATTTCTCCTCATCTCAGTCCTAATTAGTTAACCCCCCTCATTCGAAGACCGTGCACCCCGTGTTCTAATACCCCAGCCTGGGGACAATACGCAGCATCGACCCTGTTGAGCCCTCTTTGAATTTTATACATTTTTATGAGATCACCTCTGCACTGCAGAGGCCCATTTTATCCAAGTACTCTTCATAGGACAGCCCTGTCATCCCGGGAATCGATCTGATTGTTGCATTCCCTCTGAGGCAATTATATCCTTCTGAGGTTCTGGGGACCAAACCTGTGTACTATCCTCCAGGTGTGGTCCCACCAAAGCAGCAAGACATCCTTACTTTTAAATGCCAAACCCCTTGCATTAAAGGCCAACATATCATTTACCTTCCGAATGGGCGGCACGGTGGCACAGTGGTTAGCACTGCTGCCTCACAGTGCCATGGACCTGGGTTCAATTCCAGCCTTGGGTGACTGCCTGTGTGGAGTCTGCATGTTCTCCCCGTGTCTGCGTGGGTTTCATCCAAGTGCTTCAGTTTCCTCCCACACTCCAAAGAGGTGTCTGGGTTTGGTGGATTGGCCATGCTAAATTGTGCCTTAGTGTCCCAAGATGTGTAAATTAGATGGATTAGTCATGCCCCTTAATGTCCAAAGATGTGTGGGTTAGGTGGATTGGCCATGCTAAATTGCCCCTTAATGTCCAAAGATGTGTGGGTCAGGTGGATTGGCCATGCTAAATTGCCCCTTAGTGTCCAAAGATGTGCAGGCTAGGTGGATTGGTCATGCTAAATTGCCCCTTAGTGTCCAAAGATGTGTAGGGTAGGTGGATTGGCCATGCTAAATTGCCCCTTAGTGTCCAAAGATGTGTAGGTTAGGTGGATTGGCCATGCTAAATTGCCCCTTAGTGTCCAAAGATGTGCAGGTTAGGTGGATTGGCCATTGTAAATTGTCCATTAGTGTCTAAAGATGTGTAGGCTAGATAGATTGGCCATGCTAAATTGCCCCTTAGTGTCCAAAGATGTGCAGGCGAGGTGGATTGGCCATGCTAAATTGCCCCTTAGTGTCCAAAGATGTGTGGGTTAGGTGGATTGGCCATGCTAAATTGCCCCTTAGTGTCCAAAGATGTGCAGGCTAGGTGGATTGGCCATGCTAAATTGCCCATTCATGTCCAAAGATGTCGGTTAGGGGGATTAGTGGGAGAAATGCGTGGGGTTATAGGGATAGGGCAGGGAGTGGACCTGGGCAAGATGCACTTAGAGAGTCAGTGCATACTCGATGGGCTGAATGGCCTCTTTCTGCATTGCAGGGAACCTATGATTCTAATTCTTGCTGTACTTGCTTGTTTACTTGCTATAATGCGTGTGCAAGGACGCCCAAATCTCTGAATGCTGACGTTTCCCAGTCTCCAAACATTTCCAAAAACATTCTGCTTTTTCATTTCACCTTTCTCCGCATTACATTCCATCTGTCACCTTGCCGCGTAACCTACGTCCCTCGTTCTGTCCTGCTCTCAATCACATTTCCGCCTCGTTGTGTAACATCAGAAAATGGGGATATGTCACACTCAGCCCCTTCATCTCAATGAATTGACAGTCGCTCAGGCCATCTCTGACCTTGACTCACTCCACGGATTCCCTCCTGCCATCCCAAAAAAATCACCTGCTTATTCCTACTCGCCGCCATTTCTCCATTAACCAATCCTCAAACTATGCTAAAATATTACCAGGAATCCCATGCGCCCTAATTGTGTGTGATCACTTCTGATGTAGCCTATCAATGAATACCTTCTGAAAATCCAAATATACGACATCCACCGATTCCCCATTATCTACCCTGCTAGTGAATCCCTCAAAAGCTTCACATATTTATCAAACATTATTTCCCTTTCATAAAGCTGTGGAATCTGTCTAATCATCTTGTGTTGTACACCTCCTGTGATTCTGTGACATTATACAGCTAACATGGGATTACAGGGGGAAGGCGAGAAAAAGGGGAGGCGAGAGAGAGAGAGGGGGGCAAAGGGAGGGGGAGCGAGGGGGGGGCAAAGGGGGGGGCAAAGGGAGAGGGAGCGAGGGGGCAAGGGGGAGAGAGGGGGCAAGGGGGAGCGAGGGGGCAAGGGGGGGCGAGGGGGCAAGGGGGGGCGAGGGGGCAAGGGGGGGCGAGGGGGCAAGGGGGGCGAGGGGGCAAGGGGGGGCGAGGGGGCAAGGGGGGGCGAGGGGGCAAGGGGGGCGAGGGGGCAAGGGGGGCGAGGGGGCAAGGGGGGGCGAGGGGGCAAGGGGGGCGAGGGGGCAAGGGGGGGCGAGGGGCAGAGAGGGGGCGGGGGCAGAGGGGTGGCAAGGGGGCAGAGGGGGCAAGGGGGCAGAGGGGGGGCAGGGGGCAGAGAGGCAGGGGCAGAGAGGGGGGCAAGGGGGCAGAGAGGGGGGCAAGGGGGCAGAGAGGGGGGCAAGGGGGCAGAGAGGGGGCAAGGGGGCAGAGAGGGGGCAAGGGGGCAGAGAGGGGGCAAGGGGGCAGAGAGGGGGGCAAGGGGGCAGAGGGGGGGCAAGGGGGCAGAGGGGGGGCAAGGGGGCAGAGGGGGGCAGGGGGCAGAGGGGGGCAAGGGGCAGAGGGGGGGCAAGGGGGCAGAGGGGGGCAAGGGGGCAGAGGGGGGGCAAGGGGGCAGAGGGGGGGCAAGGGGGCAGAGGGGGGGCAAGGGGGCAGAGGGGGGCAAGGGGGCAGAGGGGGGCAAGGGGGCAGAGGGGGGCAAGGGGGCAGAGGGGGGGCAAGGGGGGGCGAGGGGGGGCAAGGGGGCAGAGGGGGGGCAAGGGGGCAGAGGGGGGGCAAGGGGGCAGAGGGGGGCAAGGGGGCAGAGGGGGGCAAGGGGGCAGAGGGGGGGCAAGGGGGCAGAGGGGGGGCAAGGGGGCAGAGGGGGGCAAGGGGGCAGAGGGGGGGCAAGGGGGCAGAGGGGGGCAAGGGGGCAGAGGGGGGCAAGGGGGCAGAGGGGGGCAAGGGGGCAGAGGGGGGCAAGGGGGCAGAGGGGGGCAAGGGGGCAGAGGGGGGCAAGGGGGCAGAGGGGGGCAAGGGGGCAGAGGGGGGCAAGGGGGCAGAGGGGGGCAAGGGGGCAGAGGGGGGCAAGGGGGCAGAGGGGGGCAAGGGGGGCAAGGGGGCAGAGGGGGGCAAGGGGGCAGAGGGGGGCAAGGGGGCAGGGGGGGCAAGGGGGGAGGGGGGCAGAGGGGGGAGGGGGGGCAGAGGGGGGCGGGGGGCAGAGGGGGGCGGGGGGCAGAGGGGGGCGGGGGGCAGAGGGGGGCGGGGGGCAGAGGGGGGCGGGGGGCAGAGGGGGGCGGGGGGCAGAGGGGGGCGGGGGGGCAGAGGGGGGCGGGGGGGCAGAGAGGGGCGGGGGGGCAGAGGGGGGCGGGGGGGCAGAAGGGGGCGGGGGGGCAGAAGGGGGCGGGGGGGCAGAAGGGGGCGGGGGCAGAGGGGGGCGGGGGGGCAGAGGGGGGCGGGGGGGGCAGAGGGGGGCGGGGGGGCAGAGGGGGGCGGGGGGGCAGAGGGGGGCGGGGGGGCAGAGGGGGGCGGGGGGGCAGAGGGGGGCGGGGGGGCAGAGGGGGGCGGGGGGGCAGAGGGGGGCGGGGGGGCAGAGGGGGGCGGGGGGGCAGAGGGGGGCGGGGGGGCAGAGGGGGGCGGGGGGGCAGAGGGGGGCGGGGGGGCAGAGGGGGGCGGGGGGGCAGAGGGGGGCGGGGGGGCAGAGGGGGGCGGGGGGGCAGAGGGGGGCGGGGGGGCAGGGGCAGAGGGGGGCGGGGGGCAGAGGGGGGCGGGGGCAGAGGGTGGCAAGGGGCAGAGGGTGGCAAGGGGCAGAGGGTGGCAAGGGGCAGAGGGTGGCAAGGGGCAGAGGGTGGCAAGGGGCAGAGGGTGGCAAGGGGCAGAGGGTGGCAAGGGGCAGAGTGTGGCAAGGGGCAGAGGGTGGCAAGGGGCAGAGGGTGGCAAGGGGCAGAGGGTGGCAAGGGGCAGAGGGTGGCAAGGGGCAGAGGGTGGCAAGGGGCAGAGAGGGGGCAAGGGGCAGAGAAAGGGGAGGAGGGAAGGGGAGGGGGAGGAGGGAAAGGGGAGGAGGGGGTGGGGGAGAGAAGGGGATGGAGGAGGGAGAGGAAACAGAAGGGTGAGGGGCTGTGCCTAGAGGGAACAAGCAGGCATGGTGAGGGACAGACGGGACAGGCTGGCACATGAGGGCACAGACGAGGGGGGTGGGGGTAGAAAGATGAGGGAGTGACACAGAAAGAGACCGCAGGAAGGAGCCAAACACATGGAGGAAGGAATGAGAGCGAGGAAGGTGTATACACCAAAGATAGGCGGTGTGGGTGAGAGTGAGGGAGCGAGAGAAAGGAGGAGAGAGAGGGATGAAAGGAGAGAACGGGTTGTGGTGGAAGGAGTAACATTCAGAGAGCACAGAGAAATCAGACTCAGCTGGAGCAGTGACTGGCCAGGAGGGAGTGTCCACAATCTGCTGCTGGCAGTTGCCCTGGTGAATGGCCACCCCCAGATATATACAGCACCTTCCTATTTTACCGTACAGGTGGCAATGCATGGGCTGCCATTTATGTTGGCACCAGCAAAGATTTGTTCAAAAATCATATTATTCCAGTTCCAGACACTTGCACACGAAACACAAAAAATAATTAAAACCATCTGGATTCCAATTGTACAATTAATCATTCGGCACGATCGGGGATCCAACCTCCCAAACATTCAGCAGTTTTCTTTCTGTGACCATTCACTGAAGAAATCCACACCAAAAAGGGCTCTAAAAATATTGGGTAGGAGTGAATAGGGTAGCACAGTGGGTTAGCACTGCTGCCTCCCAGTGCCAGGGACCCGGGTTCAATTCCTGGCTTGGGTCACTGTCTGTGTGGAGTCGGCACATTCACCCCGTGTCTGCGTGGGTTTCCTCCGGGTGCTCCGGTTTCCTCCCACACTCCAAAGACGTGCGGGTTAGGTGGATTGGCCATGGTAAATTTCTTATTGTCCAAAGATGTGCAGGTTAGGAGGACTGGCCTGATAAATTGCCCCTTAGTGTCCAAAGATGTGCAGGTTAGGTGGATTGGCCATGCTAAATTGCCCTTTAGTGTCCAAAGATGTATAGGTTAGGTGGATTGGCCATGCTAAATTGCCCCTTAGTGTCCAAAGATGTGTAGGTTAGGTGGATTGGCCATGCTAAATTGCCCCTTAGTGTCCAAAGATGTGCAGGTTAGGTGGATTGGCCATGCTAAATGGCCCCTTAGTGTCCAAAGATGTGCAGGTTAGGTGGATTGGCCATGCTAAATTGTCCCTTAGTGTCCACAGATGTGCAGGTTAGGTGGATTGGCCATGCTAAATGGCCCCTTAGTGTCCAAAGATGTGGAGGTTAGGTGAATTGGCCATGCTAAATTGCCCCTTAGTGTCCAAAGATGTGTAGGTTAGGTGGATTGGCCATGCTAAATTGCCCCTTAGTGTCCAAAGATGTGTAGGTTAGGTGGATTGGCCATGCTAAATTGCCCCTTAGTGTCCAAAGATGTGCAGGTTAGGTGGATAGGCCATGCTAAATTGCCCCTTAGTGTCCAAAGATGTGCAGGTTAGGTGAATTGGCCATGCTAAATTGCCCCTTAGTGTCCAAAGATGTGTAGGTTAGGGGGATTAGGGGGTTAAATACATGGGGTAAATACATGGGGTTACGGCAGGTTAAGATGCTCTATTGGAAAATCGGTGCAGACTCGATGGGCCAAATGGCCTCGTTCTGCACTATAGGAATTCTATGAATACATCTTGCAAGAACATCTCATTAAGTACAGTCACAAACGCAATAAAATATTAATAGGAACAAACAGGGTTACTTATCTGAAGGATGTATGGGTATCCATTTAAATTATTGGCCAAATTAATTCAAAACGTATGAAACAGCGAACTTGCAGCAATTTGACATTTCACATCTTGCGTTAAATGAACAAGTTGCATCTTCAGAAAACAAAAATTATAGACCATGGTATTGTGAGCTGAACAACTCCGGCCCTAAAATTGCTGCTGAATCAAAACGAGCAAGGGCTAAGTGGCAACATTGCAATGCCAGAAAATTTGCCAGTCATTTGTCTGTAATCCACCTTGGGTCAATACCAAGGCTGCTCCGGATTCTGCTGGTGAAGAACTAACACAGCGTTATATAAATCTCTCAAGTGATATTGCATGTGAAGCAATTTCAAGATGAGTTCCTCTTAAGTACTGTCACTGTGTCGAGTCACGTGGCAATCATTCCACACACAGTAATGTGGCTGACGCTTGACTGCCCATATGAAACGGGTCCAGCAAGCCACTCAGTACAGGGCAATTAGGGATGGGCAATAAATGCTTGCCCAGCCAGCGACGCCCGCATCCCCATGAATGAATTTTTTAAAAAGTCTCACCAGCGGCAATAGAACAAACGATTTGGTGCTGCTACTTTAGGGAGGAATGTTGGCCAAAGCATTGAGAGAACTGGCGGCGCGGTGGCACAGTGGTTAGCACTGCTCCCTCACAGGGACCCACGTTCAATTCCGACCTCGGGTCACTGTCTGTGTGGAGTCTGCACATTCTCCCCGTGTCTGTGTGGGTTTCCTCCGGGTGCTCCAGTTTCCTCCCACACTCCAAAGATGTGTAGGTTAGGTGGATTGGCCATGCTAAATTGCCCCTTTAGTGTCCAAAGATGTGTAGGTTAGGTGGATTGGACATGCTAAATTGCCCATTCGTGTCCAAAGATGTGTAAGTTAGATTGATTAGCCGTGCTAAATTGCCCCTTAGTGTCCAAAGATGTGTAGGTTAGGTGGATTGGCCATGCTAAATTGCCCCTTTAGTGTCCAAAGATGTGTAGGTTAGGTGGATTGGACATGCTAAATTGCCCATTAGTGTCCAAAGATGTGTAAGTTAGATTGATTAGCCGTGCTAAATTGCCCCTTAGTGTCCAAAGATGTGTAGGTTAGGTGGATTGGCCATGCTAAGTTGCCCCTTTAGTGTCCAAAGATGTGTAGGTTAGGTGGATTGGCCATGCTAAATTGCCCATTAGTGTCCAAAGATGTGTAAGTTAGATTGATTAGCCGTGCTAAATTGCCCCTTAGTGTCCAAAGATGTGTAGGTTAGGTGGATTGGCCATGCTAAATTGCCCCTTTAGTGTCCAAAGATGTGTCGGTTAGGTGGATTGGACATGCTAAATTGCCCATTAGTGTCCAAAGATGTGTAAGTTAGATTGATTAGCCGTGCTAAATTGCCCCTTAGTGTCCAAAGATGTGTAGGTTAGGTGGATTGGCCATGCTAAGTTGCCCCTTTAGTGTCCAAAGATGTGTAGGTTAGGTGGATTGGCCATGCTAAATTGCCCATTAGTGTCCAAAGATGTGTAAGTTAAATTGATTAGCCGTGCTAAATTGCCCCTTAGTGTCCAAAGATGTGTAGGTTAGGTGGATTGGCCAGCTAAATTGCCCCTTAGTGTCCAAAGATGTGCAGGTTAGGTGGATTGGCCGTGCTAAATTGCCCCTTAGTGTCCAAAGATGTGTAGGTTAGGTGGATTGGCCATGTTAAATTGCCCCTTTCATGTCCAAAGATGTGCAGGTTAGGTGGATTGGCCATGCTAAATTGCCTCTTACTGTCACAAGATGTATAGGTTAGGGGGATTAGCCGGGTAAATATGTGGAGGTACAGGGATTGGGCCTGGGTAAGTTGCTCTGTCAGAGAGCACGGGGGAAGGGAGAGGAAGAGGGAGGGAACGTGTGGAGCTTGCACATTCTCCCCGTGTCTGTATAGGTTTTCTCTGAGTGCTCCGGTTTCCTCCCACACTCCGAAGATGTGCAGGTTAGGTGGATTGGCCATGCTAAATTGCCCCTTAGTGCCTAAAGATGTGCAGGTTAGGTGGATTGGCAATGCTAAATTGCCCCTTAGTGCCTAAAGATGTGTAGGTTAGGTGGATTGGCCATGCTAAATTGCCCCTCAGTGTCTGTCCCAAGATATGTCGGTGAGGGGAATTAGTGGGTTAAATATGTTGCGGAGATAGGGCCTGGATAAGATGCTCTGTCAGAGAGTCAGTGCAGATTTGATGGGCCAAATGGCCTCTTCTGCACTGTGGTGATTCACTGATTCTATCACTGTCCACTTGGCCAGCTAGGTTATAACTCAGGATGCACTGTCACTTTCGGAATAAGACTCTCATTGTACACCACCCTTAAGAGTACAACGTCGACCTCAGGGTCTGGTGGCTATCAGGAACCCATTGTGAGCAGTGTAAATCACACAGGAAAGTGCAGACTCTGAAAGATGCTTCATAAATCAGCAACAACATTCTTGCAGGGATTTGTATAGATCTCTCTATCCAATTCTTTGCCACTGTATGTTCTGCCATGCCCAAGATAAAATAAATCAAACTCATCTGTACCATACATCAGACTTCGAGAATCATAGAATCGTACAGTGTAGAAGGAGACCATTCGGCCCATCGAGTCTGCACCGACCACAATCCCACCCAGGCCTTATCCCCATAACCAGAGCTAACCCCCCTGACACTAAGGGGTAATATGATGGCCAATCAACCTGACCCATACATCTTTGGAGTGTGGGAGGAAACCCACACAGACACGGGGAGAACACGCAGACTCCGCACAGACAGTGACCCAAGCCGGGAATCGAACCCGGGTCCCTGGCGCTGTGAGGCAGCAGTGCTAACCACTGTGCCACCATACCGCCCAGTTGAGTGTCAACCTGCAAATACTCCCAAACATGCCAATGGCTGGCGGTAAGAGTGGGAGAGGCTCCTTTCCAGAGTGCATACATAACCTTGTTTCACATAAAAATCTCAACACATCAGTGTTTTCATTGGAGGATGAATATAAACTGGAGTGACAATTTTCTCAGGAGGCTAAGGAAATTCAGCATGTCCGCTACAACACTCACCATTTTTTTTACAGAGGCAACATCGAAAGCATCCTATCCGGAAGTCTAATAAGAACATAAGAACTAGGAGCAAGAGTAGGCCATCTGGCCCCTCGAGCCTGCTCCGCCATTCAATAAGATCATGGCTGATCTTTTCGTGGACTCAGCTTCACTTACCCGCCCGCTCACCCTTAATTCCTTTACTGTTCAAAAATCTATCCATCCTTGCCTTAAAAACATTCAATGAGGTAGCCTCAACTGCTTCACTGGGCAGGGAATTCCACAGATTCACAACCCTTTGGGTGAAGAAGTTCCTCCTCAACTCAGTCCTAAATCTGCTTCCCCTTATTTTGAGGCCAAGCCCCCTAGTTCTAGTTTCACCCACCAGTGGAAACAACTTCCCTGCTTCTATCTTATCCATTCCCTTCATAATCGTATATGTTTCTATAAGATCTCCCCTCATTCTTCTGAATTCCAATGAGTATAGCCCCAGTCTACTCAGTCTCTCCTCATGAACCAACCCTCTCAACTCCGGGATCAACCTAGTGAATCTCCTCTGCATCCTCCCAATGACTACAAGTACACCATCAGACCTGTGCCCACCCCAGTTATTTTCCTCAACTAGTTTTGTCGAGGTCAAGGGTTTAGACAGAAGCACGCACTGCACTGGACCCATAAAGATTTTAGTTAATGATCGGAGCGACTGTTTTTGGTTGTAAGAAGGTCAATTTGACCATGACTTTTGTTGGTAACCTTGGGGTGGGGGACAGGAAGCGGCACAAAGAACAAAACAGCACAGGAACAGGCCCTTCGGCCCTCCAAGCCCGCGCCGCTCCCTGGTCCAAACTAGACCATTCTTTTGTATCCCTCCATTCCCACGATGTTCATGTGGCTATCTAGATAAGTCTTAAACGTTCCCAGTGTGTCTGCCACCACCACCTTGCCCGGCAGCGCATTCCAGGCCCCCACCACCCTCTGTGTAAAATAAGTCCTTCTGATATCTGTGTTAAACCTCCCCCCCTTCACCTTGAACCTATGACCCCTTGTGTTCGTCACCACCGACCTGGGGAAAAGCTTCCCACCGTTCACCCTATCTATGCCTTTCATAATTTTATACACCTCTATTAAGTCTCCCCTCATCCTCCATCTTTCCAGTGAGAACAACCCCAGTTTACCCCAATCTCTCCTCATAACTAAGCCCCTCCATACCAGGTAACATCCTGGTAAACCTCCTCTGTACTCTCTCTAAAGCCTCCACGTCCTTCTGATAGTGTGGCGACCAGAACTGGACGCAGTATTCCAAATGCGGCCGAACCAGTGTTCTATACATCTGCAACATCAGACCCCAACTTTTATACTCTATGCCCCGTCCTATAAAGCAAGCATGCCACATGCCTTCTTCACCACCTTCTCCACCTGTGACGTCACCTTCAAGGATCTGTGGACTTGCACACCCAGGTCCCTCTGCATATCTACACCCTTTATGGTTCTGCCATTTATCGGATAGCTCCTCCCTACATTATTTCTACCAAAATGCATCACTTTGCATTTATCAGGATTGAACTCCATCTGCCATTTCTTTGCCCAAATTTCCAGCCTATCTATATCCTTCTGTAGCTTCTGACAATGCTCCTCACTATCTGCAAGTCCTGCCAATTTCGTGTCGTCCGCAAACTTACTGATCGCCCCAGTTACACCTTCTTCCAGATCATTTATATAACAGACAAGCTGAAGGGCGCTGGAGTTAGGGCAGGTTGACAGAAGGAGCTGGATAGAAGGGCAGTATGAGGGTAACATCAGGAAGGTTATGCAACAGCCAAAGAACGAGAGAAACGGCTAGCCTCAGAAATTGAAACAGTGACCAAGTCGCCTCAGAGGGAAATGAACAGTTTCAATGAGGCAAACAAAAGTGACTTTTGAAAAATTTGGGTTCATATGCGGGATGTGGGCGTCACTGGCTGGGCCAGCATTTATTGCCCATCCCTAGTTGCCCGAGGGCAGTTGAGAGTCAACCACATTGCTGTGGCTCTGGAATCACAGGTAGGCCAGACCAGGTAAGGACAGCAGATTTCCTTCCCTAAAGGACATTAGTGGGTTATTCGGACAATGGTTTCATGGTCATCAGTAGATTCTTAATTCCAGATTTTTAAAAAATTAAATTCAAATTCCACCATCTGCCGTGGCGGGATTCGAACCCGGGTCCCCCAGAACATTAGCTGAGTTTCTGGATTAATAGGCTCGCAAATAATACCACTAGGCCATCACTTCCCCAACTGCCTTTCAGAAGGTGGGGGTGAGTTGCCTTCTTGAACTGCTGCATTCCCCAAGGTGTAGGTACATCCACAGTGCTGTTAGTGAGGGCGTTCCAGGATTGTTATTGGACGTCAGTCAGTCCATATGGTGTAGATACATCCACAGTGCTGTTAGGGAGGGAGTTCCATTATTTTGACCCAGTGACAGTGAAGGAACGGTGATATGTTTCCAAGTCAGGATGGTGAGGGACTTGGAGGGGAACCTCCAGGTGGTGGTGTTCCCAGGTATCTGCTGCCCTTGTCCTTCTAGATGGAAGTGGTCGTGGGTTTGGAAGGTGCTGCCTAAGGAGCCTTGGTGAGTTGCTGCAGTGCATCTTGTAGATGGTACACACTGCTGCTACTGAGCGTCGGTGGTGGAGGGAGTGAATGTTTGTGGAGGGCAACTTCAGAAAGACATGCAGAGCAAAAAAAAGAAAGGGTTGCTTGAGGGTGGAAGCAGCCAGCAAGGATACCATAAGCAGAAAAATAATTCAGAGAGGGGAACTGTGGTCACGGTGGCAGGAGAGGACAGTAGATATCAAGAAGTGGAAAAGGATGTCAGGATACATAACTATCAATAATGGCAGATTTCATTCCTCGACAGAATCCTGCTATTATAAAGGAGTACAAATCCTACTTTCACTCGATGTTTGATCTACATTGGCTTTCCAGTTACGCAACATTTTTATTTTAAGATTATCATCCTTGTTTTACAACTTACCACGGCCTCGCCCCCCTCTCCCTTATCTCTGTAATCTCCTCCAGCACTCACAACCCTCCGAGACTCCTCCGCTCCTCTCACTCTGACCTGATTTCCATTGCTCCACCATCGGCGGCCGTGCCTTTGGCCTTCTTGACCCGAAACTCTATCATTCCCTCCCTCCCTTGGCACGGTGGCTAGCACTGCTGCCTCACAGCGCCAGGGACCCAGGTTCAATTCCCGACTTGGGTGACTGTGCAGAGTCTGCACGTTCTCCCCATGTCTGCATGGGTTTCCTCCGGGTGTTCCAGTTTGCCCCCACAGTGCTGGGTAGGTGCATTGGCCATGCTAAATTCTCCCTTAGTGTCCAAAGATGTGCAGGTTAGGTGGATTGGCTGTGCTAAATTCTCCCTTGGTGTCCAAAGATGTGCGGGTTAGGTGGATTGGCCATGCTAAATTGTCCCTTAGTGTCCAAAGATGTGCGGGTTAGGTGGATTGGCCATGCTAAATTGTCCCTTAGTGTCCAAAGATGTGCGGGTTAGGTGGATTGGCCATGCTAAATTGTCCCTTCGTGTCCAAAGATGTGCGGGTTAGGGGGGATTGGCCGTGCTAAATTGCCCCTTAGTGTCCAAAGATGTGCAGGTTAGGGGGGATTGGCCGTGCAAAATTGCCCCTTAGTGTCCAAAGATGTGCAGGTTAGGGGGGATTGGCCATGCTAAAATGCCCCTTAGTGTCCCCGAACAGGAGTGTGGCGAAGAGGGGGATTTTCACAGCAATTTCATTGCAGTGTTAATGTCAGCCTACTTGTGACACTAATGAATCAACTTTAAAACCTCCCCACCTTGCTTCCCTCCTGTAAGACACACCTTAAAATCTACCTCTTCAGCCAAACAGTCATCTAACTGCCTATCCTCTGATCTGGGCTTTGCGTCATGTTTCTGTTTTGTAAGGTGCTTCCAGCCATTATGTGTTGTATTCTTGATAAAAGTCTCAAGCCCCTACAATTTATTTATTGTCGTGGCTGTCAGTGTGACCAGTTTCCACATCGTACTTGCAACCCCAAGCCGAATAAATCGATGGCTAAACCTGCAAACCTGATGCCGACATACATCAAATGTACCGAGTTGCTACTAAAAAATATATCCCTTGGACAAGAACCATCTTTCTCGTGCAACTAAATCATATTCCTCCGCAGCCCCCTCCCCCCGAAGGAAGATATTTAACCCTCCAGCATTTTTAATTCAAAACATGCCTGTTCATCAAATAATTCTAACTGAGATGGCAGGATCATTTTCTGCTGATATACAATTGCAGAAGCGTGAATACCCTGCCTATTTCATACAATCCCGACAGTGCAGAAGGAGGCCATTCGGCCCATCGAGTCTGCACCGACCACAATCCCACCCAGGCCCTACCCCCGTCACCCCACATATTTACCCCACTAATCCCTCTCACCTACGCCTCCCGGGACACTAAGGGGCAATTTAGCATGGCCAATCCACCTAAACTGCACATCTTTGGACACTAAGGGGCAATTTAGCATGGCCAATCCACCTAACCTGCACATCTGTGGACACTAAGGGGCAATTTAGCATGGCCAATCCACCTAAACTGCACATCTTTGGACACTAAGGGGCAATTTAGCATGGCCAATCCACCTAACCTACACACCTTTGGACACTAAGGGGCAATTTAACATGGCCAATCCACCTAACCTGCACATCTTTGAACACTAAGGGGCAATTTAACATGGCCAATCCACCTAACCTACACATCTTTGGACACTAAGGGGCAATTTAACATGGCCAATCCATCTAAACTGCACATCTTTGGACACTAAGGGGCAATTTAACATAGCCAATCCACCTAACCTGCACATCTTTGAACACTAAGGGGCAATTTAACATGGCCAATCCACCTAACCTACACATCTTTGGACACTAAGGGGCAATTTAACATGGCCAATCCACCTAACCTACACATCTTTGGACACTAAGGGGCAATTTAGCACGGCCAATCTACCTAAACTGCACAGCTTTCGGACCGTGGGAGGAAACCAGAGCACCCAGAGGAAACTCACGCAGACACGGGGAGAACGTGCAGACTCCACACAGACAGTGACCCAAGCCGGGAATTGAACCCAGGTCCCTGGCGCTGTGAAGCAGCAGTGCTAACCACTGTGCTACCGTGCCGCCCACCAGCATGTATTTTAAAAATTAAGCAAATCTATTAAGGCCTATTGACCTCGTCAAGACAACTATCACCCCTTCCCCTCTTTGCAAAACTTTCGAATCGCAGAAACCTCTGACTTTTAGTGCAGCGTCAGGGAAAGAACAGAGCTATCGAGGTGAGACAGACTCTTGCTGAGGAACGGAATGCTTTCCCCATTTTAGGAACGCCTTGTCAAGCACTCCCAGTATTTCATCATGAGATATCGACTGAAGCTCCCTCCACACGCACACAACACTGCCCCCTCAGCCCCAAGCACAGCAAGGCTCCTCCCACTGCATCAACATTTTCCGATCTAAACCGGCTGCCGATTCGGTAATCTTGTGTTGCGAGGCCCATGCTCATTCATAAAACTGGACTGAGACCATCCAAATATCGTTCAAGGGCAACTCTACTCGAAACATCAGCTTGCTTCAAAAAAATATACATATATATCCTGTATTTTTGCATAATCACACAGCTAAAGTCTCATGTTATTGAGAGGTACTGCAAAATGTGATTGGCACCACATCCACAAACATTCACTCCCTCCACCACCGACGCTCAGTAGCAGCAGTGTGTACCATCTACAAGATGCACTGCAGCAATTCACCAAGGTTCCTTAGACAGCACCTTCCAAACCCACGACCACTTCCATCTCGAAGGACAAGGGCAGCAAATACCTGGGAATACCACACCCCCCCCACTCCCCACCCCCCGACCCCCCCCCCCCACCCGACCCCCCCCACCCCCGCACCCACCCCCCGACCCCCCCACCGCACGGCCCCCTTCAAGGCACACTCGCCATTCCGACTTGGAAATATATCGGCCGTTCCTTCGCAGTCGCTGGGACAAAATCCTGGAATTCCCCCCCTAACGGCATTGTGGGTCAACCCACAGCAGGTGGACTGCAGCGATTCAAGATGGCGGCTCACCACCACCTTCTCAAGGGGCAACTAGGGATGGGCAATAAATGCTGGCCAGCCAGCGACGCCCATGAACCACGAATTAATTTTTTAAAATGTACAAACTTCTGGGGAAAACCAGGGGTCTAAGCTTTTCTTGATGGTGGTGAAGATTTTGTTTTTGCTCACCAGAGTAAGTATACAGAAAAAGAGAATGCGACTCAGTCGCAAGTCTCCTAAACCCTAACAGTGGCAGACTGCAATTTAATATTTGACAACATTGGGTCA
Source organism: Mustelus asterias (assembly GCF_964213995.1). Lineage (NCBI taxonomy): Eukaryota > Metazoa > Chordata > Chondrichthyes > Carcharhiniformes > Triakidae > Mustelus > Mustelus asterias. The sequence continues at coordinate 7,401,138 of NC_135834.1, read as the reverse complement.
ATAGGAAAACCAAATGATTGCTGGCTACAGTCATTCATTCAACAAAGAACAGTGCAGCACAGGAACAGGCCCTTCGGCCCTCCAAGCCTGCATCGATCACACTGTCCTATCTAGGCCAACAGCCTGTATCCCTCTGTTCCCCGTCTGTTCATGTGTCTATCCAGATAAGTCTTAAATGTTGCTAACATAACTGCCTCATCCACCTCACTTGGCAGCGCATTCCAGGCCCCCACCACCCTCTGTGTAAAAAACTTCCCCCGCAAATCTCCACTGAACCTTTCCCCCCTTATCTTGAACTTGTGCCCCCTTGTAATTGTCATTTCTGCCCTGGGAAAAAACTGTTCACCTTATCTATGCCCCTCATAATTTTATAAACTTCTATCAGATCGCCCCCTCAGCCTCCGTCTTTCCAGGGAAACCCGCATCACTCCTGGGATTTCCAGCAATGGATCCCAGCGTATGGGCAAAGATTTGCCTCCTACTGTGTTCCTGTTCTGGAAAGCGATACACTTACAAAATCTATGCACACCACCAAGCAAGCATGACTTACTTACTGATTTACCCCAATCTCTCTTCAGACTTGAGAGTGCCCTGCACCACAGTCCTTGACCCTTCATCCACAGTGACCTGAATTTACCAAGCAATGCTCCCCACTTGTGTCCCTCAGAGTGAACCTTCATTACAATGTTGCGGGCGGAATTCTACATCAGGTTTCATTTGCATTCCGCCAGTCGATCTCTGGTTGTTGAGACCAAAGGGAGGATTGCGTGACACGAGTGAGTGTACATGTTTCGCTCTTTATATTTGCAGCGACTTGTCACTTCAGGTGAATGTGGTCAATTAAACCGCATGGAATTAAAAAAATTGCTCATTTCTTAATTAAGAGTATTTCGGACGGTGTCTGGTCTATGACTCAAGGAACATGGGGTACGGATAAAAGGTTAAGTCGCCTTAGTCCCAGATGACCAATGGGCTTCTTTCTCCTTTGAGGGGGCGGGAGAGATGACCGGTGGTGATTTAAGCGGAGGGTCACCACCCCTCAGGCAAGGGACAAGTCATGAATAACCTGAGCTGGTATGGGAACTGAACCTGTGCCATTGGCATCACTCTGCATCACTAACCAGGCGTCCAGCCAACTGAGCTAATCCTCCGCCACCCCCTGCCGACCCCCGGATGATATATCCCCCCCCCATAAATGTTACAAGGCATCTTATTGGATCAAAGAAAAAGGAAATAGTCACTCCAAAACAAAAGGGCATCTTTCCAGCTTCCTCCTTCCACTTTCATCCTTTCCAAGCCCCATTTTTGGGGCCTTCACAACTATGGCTTGGCCTTACGTTAAGAGTCCATAGTCACCTGGAACCGAGCTGTAGACTTGACAAACTGGGAGCAGTTTTGTGTTGCAGCCTCACGCTCACTCAGAACCGAGTCAAGGCTGTCCACATTCATTTTCATCTGTACCCCTTACAACCAGCAGAGACTTCCACCCCATCGGTCTGGACTAGATTTGAACTCACGTCCAACGGTAACAGACTGCCAAAGCTTTTCAGTCAAATCAAGTTTGCCAATTGAGTCTTGACCCTGCCCCACTCGATCCACCCAAAATAAGATTTGAAAGTTCTCCTTACCGACCGAAGCGTTCTTTCTACTCCTTTGCCACAGTGTTCTTATTGAATGGCGGGGCAGGCTCGAGGGGCTAGATGGCCTACTCCTGCTCCTATTTCTTATGTTCTTAGGAAAAGTACACTTTGTGGTCGGAAAAACAGCGGAAGCTAAAGCGGAACTCCCCGTTTTTGCAACGGATAGCTCTCAAGATCCTCACAATCCTACCCACACATCAGATTTCCTCTTGAGCCTTGGCTATCCACGGACATAACACACAGACATCCTGACTGGAAAATCTTCCGGTGGAAAAGCAAATGCGTTCCACTGATGCACTCGAAAACCTAGCCACCTTTTTCGCTAATCGACTTAACGTAGACTTCGTGGGGGTACGCGCTTGGGGAAAAAAAAACAAGGTCACCAAGTCAGAAAGGTCCAATCAACTTGACGTTATGTCAAGAGGGCAAAGTTGGCAGTCTGTTAACTGAAGCTTTCAAATCCTTTCGATTCGAAACGGGACAGACGCTGCCGTTCTCCAAAGAGTTGGGGGGTGGGGGGGGGGGGGGGGCGGAATAAATTGCGGGGCCTATTTGCAAGGTGGCCGAGAATTTGCCATTCTCGTGGCACCAATGTTTGCTGTGGCTATTTCATGTTGATGGTCTGAAGGGAAGAGTTGGGCGTCAGGGGGAAACACCATAAATGGTGCTCCCTTTTGGATTTCCCGCACTTCGTCGCAGTGAACAGTGTCGGGGCGAATTCAAAAGTGGGTGTAAAAACATTGAAAAGAACATACAATTTTTATGGGCAGCGTGACAAAACAAAAGCTCAAGTCTTGCCCCTCTTAGCTCCAGTTCTTAGTTTAGCATTTTCTTTCCTTCTTTTAAACACGCCCAATCCTTTCGTTTTCCCGTCGCAGAACTACAATTTCAAGGCCAACATGTTTTATTCCTGCTACCCATAAACTTTAAGACATGGGCCACATCACCCAGTTGAAAATATATAGATTCATAGAAGATAGGAGCAGGAGGAGGCCATTCGGCCCTTCGAGCCTGCTCCGCCATTCATCACCATCATGGCTGATCATCCAACTCAATAGCCTAATCCTGCTTTCTCCCCATAACCTTTAACCCCATTCGCCCCAAGTGCTATATCCAGCCGCCCATTCAATGTTTTAGCATCAACTACTTCCTGTGGGAATGAATTCCACAGGCTCACCGGGTGAAGAAATGTCTCCTCACCTCCGTCCTAAATGGTCTACCCCGAATCCTCAGACTGTGACCCCTGGTTCTGGACTCCCCCACCATCGGGAACATCCTCCCTACATCGACCCTGTCTGGTCCTGTTGGAATTTTATGTCTCTATGAGATCCCCCCCTCATTCGTCTGAACTCCAGCAAAAACAATCCTAACCTCATCAATCTAGGTCAATTGAAAATAGCCAAGAACCAGACATGGCTGCATCTGGCTTAGCAATCACGAACCTCCTGTTTTGACTGGTGTGTCTCAAGACTTGGTATTTCAATGGCTGCGATATTGAAGTCTCAATCATGTTTCCATCACTGAACCTTCTCCGGTGACCATCCACCATAACCCTTCCCAAATAAGTGCGAGCTATTCTGGGCAGCGTTCCATGACTGCCGACAGAACTCATTCCCCGCCCCCCCCCACCCCCAAACCAGAAGAAACCACACGCTGCGAGCTTATGATTCTATCTGTAACTGGAACCTAACTGATCACTGAAAGCGTGTGCCAGCTACGTTGGCACTCGGGCAGTGTGCAAAGCGTTTCCTGAATGGAGGTTGGTGCCGGCTGACACTGCAAATCGTGACCACACGAGGGAAAATACGATCCAAATTTTCCAAGGCACCAGAATCGTAAGACTAAGATTTAGATTTAGACTTGAAACCTGAGGTCTACTTTCCCCACCTCCCGGCCCAACCCTCCCAAGACAAATTGATGCGACTGCCAACTTTTACCCATGGAAAACACCAAAGCTATTCTTACAACTGCATCACTGATCCTGAGCTTAAAGCCTTCCCCCTGCAAAAAAGAGCTAGTAACTGTGGTCCGAGGCACTCACTTTCTGATTTATATAAAAAGGGTCCAAGTCCTCCAATGGTTCAGCAATGCATTTAGAAGGAGGGTCGCCATAGATAAATGGCAAACTTCGGCCCGCTTCAAGATCACTGTTTGGTTTGGGCTTATTTTGGTCGTCATCATCTCGGTGGCTACTGTCTTGCTTGGGGGGCTTTTTTTTCTTCTCCTCAGCAATCCGTTGTTCAATGATAGCCAGAGACTCGCGGGTAAAAAGGCGAAAGCTGTCAGGGCCTGGCGGTGCAAGCATGTGCGCTGCCATCTTTTCATCCTGCAACAGTGTCTTCAATTATGTGGCCTCCAGGATGGGACAGTTCTGTCTGAATAGAAAACCGACAAAGCAGACTTTTAAAAAGAGAGGAAAGGAAAAGTACAGGTAACAAATGAATCGCTCACAGTTGGCACTAAAGCTCACTGTTAAATACTTTGTCTCACAATGAGAAAACAAAACACATTCCTCTGTGTGAAATCTACAAGAAATGCCCCCAAAGTACTGATACATACATGCAGCGAAATGTACAGATTCCTCTGTGTGAAATCTACAAGAAATGTCCTCAAAGTGTTATATACATGCAGTGAAATGTACAAAACAGATTCTTCTGTGTGAAATCTACAAGAAATGCCCCCAAAGTGCTGATGCATACATGCAGTGGAATGTGGACAAAAAAAGAGTGTTGAAATAGTCAATAATACTTCTTAAATTTGGTCAATTATTCTTTTCTACAGCAGTGTCATGTTGCAAAGATTACACAACAGCACAGTGTCATGTCCTCACACCCAGGGAAAAATAAGTGGGGTCCAGGAATGTTCTAATCATGTTTGTCTCCACAACATACTAAATTTATAGAGACGACATTATAATGCATTTGCATACACTACAAAATCATTACATTCTTCTTCTGATCAACAAATTCATGCTCGAGCTGCTTCCTTGATAGGTGTGGTCAGCTGATCCGCTGAAAATCTGCAGACTAACATTTTTTTGCCTCTCCGAACGTAGAGTTGAATTTTGGGGTCCTTTTGGGATGTAAGGATTTGAGCGCGATTCATTCTCAAGTAGAACTCAGCCACAATTGAGGTTTCAGAGTCCCACTAGGTAAAGCAAGTAATTTTTGGGGGGGGGTGTTACATAATCTCAGAAGCTTGGTTAGGGCTGGGTCCATCTAGCCAGCCGGGGTTTTGCACGAGGGAGACAGAATATTGCTGGGCAAGGGGCAACCTTCTTTGAAGCAAAGCAAATCATTGATATGTTCGTATATAGACAGTGTGTAGCCCCTCCACCTACTGCAATATCGAGGCAATGGTAATTGTAATAGCTGAAACTGGGATATTCCCTTATCATAAGTTAAAATCTTTTATTAAAGACATTGTTGAACCATTCCAATCTCCGTCCTTATTCAGGATCCCTTTCTAAATATACTAATTGGTGGCAGTTCCAAACTCGTCATATTTAAGAGGAAAAACCTCGAGAGAAAATTTTAGATTTGGACTTTCAGTTTCAAAGGGGCGGCACGGCGGCACAGTGGGTTAGCACTGCTGCCTCACAGCGCCAGGGATCCAGGTTCGATTCCCGGCTTGGGTCACTGTCTGTGTGGAGTCTGCACATTCTCCCCGTGTCTGCGTGGGTTTCCTCCGGGTGCTCTGGTTTCCTCCCACAGTTCAAAGATGTGCAGATTAGGTGGATTGGCCATGCTAAATTGCCCCTTATTGCCCAAAGATGAGTAGGTTAGGTGGATTGGCCATGCTAAATTGCCCCTTAGTGTCCAAAGATGTGCAGGTTAGGTGGATTGGCCATGCCAAATTGCCCCTTAGTGTCCAAAGATGTGCAGGTTAGGTGGATTGGCTATGCTAAATTGCCCCTTAGTGTCCAAAGATGTGCAGGCTAGGTGGATTGGCCATGCTAAATTGCCCCTTAGTGTCCAAACATGTGCAGGTTAGGTGGATTGGCTATGCTAAATTGCCCCTTAGTGTCCAAAGATGTGTAGGTTAGGTGGATTGGCCATGCTAAATTGTCCCTTAGTGTCCAAAGATGTGCAGGTTAGGTGGATTGGCCACGCTAAATTGCCTCTCAGCATCAGGGGGACTAGTTGGGTAAATGCATGAGGTTATGGGGATAGGGCCTGGGTGGGATTGTGGTCGGTGCAGACTCAATGGGCCGAATGGCCTCCTTCTGCACTGTGGGATTCTATGACCACGTCCGTAAACCTCGCGTGAGGGCAGGTGACAACGTTGAGGCTGGGACGGGGGTGAAGGAACACCAATAAATTAAAATAACAAAATCTAACACACTGCCCAAGCAAGCAGCAGATGTAGCATTGGTCCAGAACAAGCAGCTTGGTCACCCAGCGGTATCAGAATGCAGGCACTTGGGCTAAAATGGGGACCAGGGGAGGGGGGGGGGGGGGGAGGAGACTTTTGATTGTTAACCCCCAAGGGACCTACCTTCTGAATGTTGTCTTATTTCATGTTAAGACACTGGGCATTTCTTCGCGAATTCTTTTGCAATCAATAAAGCATCGATTCCGAGTTATTTCTTTATCCCAATGACTATATCAGCTGTATCAGCAGGAAGTCAATCAATAATGAATGGTAATCACATGTCCCAGAACAGAGGCTGCAAGCTGAAATTTAAAATGCAGTAATTCAAATGATAATATATTGGCGAACGCAATGTGCACAGTCTAATACACCAGGAGTCATAAATCTAAAAGTGTTCAAGTGCGGCTAGGGGCAGCTGCAAGAGTAAGAAGATGCCCTCATTCAAAATAGCCAGAACGCTAACTAAACCCAACGATCACACTTTGTGCTGGATTTAGCAACAGCCGTCCATTTCGCTGGGCGCGTTAGCAAAGAAAAAGGGATAAAATGTGAATGTTGTCTCCACTGGGCTGCTATGCAATGGATTCAGCAGATGCACGGTGTAAATAATCACGCAAAAAAAAAAAACCACACCCAAAGCAAGATTCTGCAGCCAAACCATTTGTACAGGTGGATGGTGGGGCGGATGATGTGTTCATGAGGGAATCCCATCTGATGCATTCCTCCCTCGCCTACCGTACAAAATACTCCCCACCGAGATTGGAAAAGGCCATTCGGCCCACGTGAGTTTGGACAGCAGGAATTAGTGTTTTTTTTCTAAATGTAAGATTTTTTTAATGGGGGGGTTGGCAATAAGGGAATATGGAAGTTACCTGTCGGGGGGTAATGGAAGGGGGGCAATGAGGGAATATGGGAGTTATCTGTCGGGGGGGGTAATGGGAAGGGGGGCAATGAGGGAATATGGGAGTTATCTGTCGGGGGGGGTAATGGAAGGGGGGCAGTAAGGGAATATGGAAGTTACATAGAAGCTGGAAGCAGGAGGAGGCCATTTGGCCCTTCGAGCCTGTTCCGCCATTCATTGTGATCATGGCTGATCATCAAATTCAATATCCAGATCCCCCCTTCCCCCCCATATCCCGTGGTCCCTTTAGCTCCAAGAGCGATATCTAATTTCTTCTTGAAATCACACAACGGTTTGGCCTCAGCTACTTTCTGTGGGAGTGAATTCCACACATTCACCACCCTCTGGGTGAAGAAATTTCTCCTCACCTCAGTCCTAAAAGGTTTACCCCTTATCCTCAAACTATGACCCCTAGTTCTGGACTCCCCCACCATTGGGAACATTCTTTCTGAATCTACCCTGTCTAACCCTGTTGGAAATCATAGAATCCATACAGTGCAGAAGGAGGCCATTCGGCCCATCAAGTCTGTACCGACCACAATCCCACCGAGGCCGTTTCCCCACATATTTACCCGCTAATCCCTCTAACCTACATATCCCAGGACACTAAGGGGCAATTTAGCATGGTCAATGCATCTTTGGACTGTGGGAGGAAACCGGAGCACCGGGAGGAAACCCACGCAGACACAGGGGAGAACGTGCAAACTCCACACAGACAGTGACCCAAGGCCGGAATTGAACCCGGGTGCCTGGGCTGTGAGGCAGCAGTGCCAACCACTGTGCCACCGTGCCGCCCCACACAGAATTTCATAAGTTTCTATGAAGTCCCCTCTCATTCTTCTGAACTCCAGTGAATATGATTCGAACTGACTCAGTCTCTCATCATATGACTGACCTGCCATCCCAGGAATCAGCCTGGTAAACCTTCGCTGCACTCACTCTATAGCAAGGACATCCTTCCTCAGATAAGGACACCAAAACTGCACACAATACTCCAGGTGTGGCCTCACTAACGCCCTGTACAATTGCAGCAAAACATCCCTATCCCTGTACTCAAATCCTCTCGCTATGAAGACCAACATACCATTTGCCTTCTTTGCTGCCTGCTGTACCTGCACGCTTACTTTCAGCGACTGATGCACGAGGACTCCAAGGTCTCGCTGAGTATCCACCTCTCTCAATTTGCACCTATTCAGGTAATAATCTGTCTTCCTATTTTTGCTACTAAAGTGGATAACCTCACATTTATCCACATTATACTGCATCTGCCATGCACATGCCCACACACTCAGCCTGTCCAAATCACGCTGAAGCATCTCTGCATCCTCCTCACAGCTCACCCTCCCACCCAACTTTGTATCATCTGCAAATTTGGAGATAATACATTCAGTTCCCTCTTCCAAACCATGAATATATAATGTGAACAGTTGGGGTCCAAGCACAGATCCCTGTGGAACACCACTAGTCACTGACTGCCAATCAGAAAAAGACCCATTTATGCCAACTCTTTGCTTCCTATCTTCTAACCAGCTTTCTATCCATCTCAAGACATTACCGGCAATCCCATGTGCTTTAACTTTACATAGGAGTCCGTTGTGTGAGACCTTGTTGAAAGCCTTCTGAAAGTCTAAATAAACCACATCCACTGGTTCTCCTCGATCAACTCTACGAGTTACATCCTCAAAACATTCCAATAGATTCGTCAAGCATGATTTCCCTTTTGTAAATCCATGCTGACTTTGTCTGATTATACCACTGCCTTCCAAATGCTGAGTTATGAAATCCTTGATAATAGACTCGCAACTTCCCCAGTACCCACTTTAGGCTCGGGTCTATAGTTCCCTGTTTTCTCTCTATCTCCCTTTTTGATTAGCGGGCTTACATTAGCCACCCTCCAAACTGTAGGAACTATTCCAGAGTCCAAAGAATTTTGGAAAATAACCACCAATGGATCTACTATTTCCAGGGCCACTTCCTTAAGTCCTCTGGGATGAAGATTATCAGGACCTGGAGATTTATCCACCTTCAATCCCATCAATTTCCCCAAAACCATTTCTCTACTAATGGTGATTTCCTTCAGTTCCTCACTAAAACATGTTTCTCTCAGGACTTCTGGTACATAATTCATGTCTTCCTTTATGAAGACTGAAGCAAAGTTATCTGTCGGGGGGGGGGGGGGGTAGGTAATGGGGAGGAGGCAATAAGGGGATATGGAAGTTACCTGTTGGGGGGTAATGGGGAGAGGAGGGGGCAATAAGGGAATATGGAAGTTATCTGTAGGGGGGAATGGGGAGGGGCAATAAGTGGATATGGAAGTTATCTGTTGGGGAGGGGGCAATAAGGGGATATGGAAGTTATCTGCGGGGGGGGAATGGGGAGGGGGCAATAAGGGGATATGGAAATTATCTGTAGGGGGAATGGGGAGGGGGCAATAAGGGAATATGGAAGTTACCTGTGGGGGGGAAATGGAGAGGAGGGGGCAATAAGGGAATATTGAAGTTATCTGTCGGGGGAATGGGGAGGGGGCAATAAGGGAATATTGAAGTTATCTGTAGGGGGAATGGGGAGGGGGCAATAAGGGAATATGGAAGTTTTCTGTCGGGGGAATGGGGAGGGGGCAATAAGGGAATATGGAAGTTACCTGTGGGGGGGAAATGGAGAGGAGGGGGCAATAAGGGAATATTGAAGTTATCTGTGGGGGGAATGGGGAGGGGGCAATAAGGGAATATGGAAGTTATTTGCCGGGGAGGGAACATGGCACGCTGAATCTTTCTGGGGCAGGGGAAATTAGGCTGAGGATATGAGAATGGGCCGGAAACTGGGCGCTTGTCGCTGTTCTTTCAGCACTGCACACAGAGGTCGGGGGATTTCAGGGGGCCAACGTGTGTTAGTGACAGATCAGGAAATGCCAAGGAAGGAGAGAAAAGTACATTACATTGAAATAAAAATGAACAATTTCAAGGGCGGCGGGGGGGGGGGGGGGGGGGGCAAGCGATGAATAACCGTTTACAGAGGCAGCAACTTGCCTACCAGGCAGTCCAATCCAGCGCTCAGACAGGCAGCGGATATAAAACGCTCTGCGTTTTTTTTTGGGAGGGGAAAGAGGGGGAGGGGGAGGGGGAATAGGCCTATTTAAACTCCTCTCAAGAATGCAAGACTTTATTTTACTGATCAAATCAGCACGAAAAAAAACCCAAATCCATTGCTAAATGGACAAATAAAAAGGGGGCAGACATAATTACAATAGCTCTCACAATGCATGAATGCAAATAACTTCGCAAATCCCTGGAAGGGTTATATTTTTATTCTCGACTCTAAAGCAATCTGGCAAAACACCTTCTTGGTGTGACGTTTTGCTTGTTTTCTGCAGCTCGACCCTGGGCCTTTTTATCCCCCACTCCCGCCGCCCCCCCGCCCCCCCCTTGCCCAATTCTATTTGCAAGCAAAAGAAGATTCAAGCCTTAAATAACAGCTCGAGTTCATCAATACATCCATTCGGAAAAAAACAACCCCCCCCCCCTCTCCTCCTCCTCCCTCTCTCTCTCTCACCCCACAAAATTAAGAATCTCTTCCCATACATATACAATCACACAGCTTGGAGTCAATCTCCAAATTCTCTGCAGCATACATTACCTTGCAATATGACCACTCCATTCCCCTGCAACTGGTTATCCACACGTCCAAACGGTGTTTTAAAAAAAAAACAAATCTAACCCCCCCCTCTCCAAAACACACACACACACATACTAGCCCCTGTTTGCAATAAGCGAACTCCCCATCACACAGTTAAAAAAAAAAACGCCAGGAATACAATATGTGTAAATCAGTTTAAAATATCTGGGGTTAGGCTCGTTGGAGAGAGAGAGAGGAGGGAAGGAGGGAGGGAGGAGAGCACTGCAGTATTCAGGCATCCGGTACCTTACACGCCATATTCCTTAACAAATCCCAGCTTGACTCACCTTTTATCAAAAGCAAAGAACAGACGCGTGTGCTTATATCATTTGGAGGAATGGACAAAAATAAAAAAATATTTTTTTTACCAAAAAAAACAAACAGAAAAACACCCTCTCTCTCTCTCTCCAGCAATAGATCCGACGGTTTAATCCACAATACCGCACCCGCAATAACAAACTCCACTTAAAACATCACCCAGGCAGAGAGCAGGGGGAGAAAAATGCTCGAGGTTTGATAGAAGGGAGGGGAGGGAGCTGGTGGGTAGGAGGAGTAGGAGGAGTAGGGGGGGTGGGGGAAAGAGAGAGAGACAAGTATGCTCACATCATAAACCATGTTTCCAAGTGCAGCCAGAAAACCTCTTCCCCCCCACAAATATCCCACTCAGTTTGACTTTCTGACTGCGATGGTACTTAGCAGAAGGGTTTCACCAGAGATTTTAAATAGCCTCCACTCCCTCCCTGTTTTCCTCCTTCCTCCCCCCCTCCTTAATAATTCAAAAAAAATCAAGCCACAGCACTCATTCCCATCAGGAACAATCCCACGAAACTCTCTTCCTGGGAGAAAAGTGTTCAATTCAGGGGGAAAAATGGTGCAATCTTCAAAACAACATCAGTTCAATCGTGGCTGAGAGGCTAAAGCATCAGCATGGACTTGAATGGGGTGGAATTGGCTACATTGGGGGCGAGGAGCCCTGGAGGGGGGGAGGAAGTGAGGGGGAGAGGAGTGGGGGGGGAGTGGGGGGGAGTGAGGGGGAGAGGAGTGGGGGGGAGTGAGGGGGAGAGGAGTGGGGGGGAGTGAGGGGGAGAGGAGTGGGGGGGAGTGAGGAGAGGGAGAGGAGTGGGGGGGAGTGAGGGGGAGAGGAGTGGGGGGAGTGAGGGGGAGAGGAGTGGGGGGGAGTGAGGGGAGAGGGAGTGGGGGGAGTGGGGGGGAGTGAGGGGGAGAGGAGTGGGGGGGAGTGAGGGGGAGAGGAGTGGGGGGGAGTGAGGGGGAGAGGAGTGGGGGGAGTGAGGGGGAGAGGAGTGGGGGGGAGTGAGGGGGAGAGGAGTGGGGGGGAGTGAGGGGGAGAGGAGTGGGGGGAGTGAGGGGGAGAGGGAGTGGGGGGGGAGTGAGGGGGAGAGGAGTGGGGGGGGAGTGAGGGGGAGAGGAGTGGGGGGGGAGTGAGGGGGAGAGGAGTGGGGGGGGAGTGAGGGGGAGAGGAGTGGGGGGGGAGTGAGGGGGAGAGAGTGGGGAGTGGGGGAGAGGAGTGGGGGGGAGTGAGGGGGAGAGGAGTGGGGGGGAGTGAGGGGGAGAGGGAGTGGGGGGGGAGGGGGATAGCC